>NC_141874.1:132357498-132660529 GCF_056163025.1 Triticum urartu
GGGGATCGCAACAGTTTTCGAGGGTAGAGTATTCAACCCAAATTTATTGATTCGACACAAGGGGAGCCAAAGAATATTCTCAAGTATTAGCACCTGAGTTGTCAATTCAACCACACCTGGATAACTTAGTATCTGCAGCAAAGTATTTAGTAGCAAAGTAATATGATAGTAGTGGTTACAGTAGCAAAAGGTAATGATAGAAAAAGTAATATTTTTGGTGTTTTGTAGTGATGATAACAATAGCAACGGAAAAGTAAATAAGCGAAGAACAATATATGGAAAGCTCATAGGCAATGGATCGGTGATGGAGAATTATGCTGGATGCGGTTCATCATGTAACAGTCATAACCTAGGGTGACACAGAACTAGCTCCAATTCATCAATGTAATGTAGGCATGTATTCCGAATATAGTCATACGTGCTTATGGAAAAGAACTTGCATGACATCTTTTGTCCTACCCTCCCGTGACAGCGGGGTCCTAGTGGAAACTAAGGGATATTAAGGCATCCTTTTAATGGAGTACCGGACCAAAGCATTAACACATAGTGAATACATGAACTCCTCAAACTACGGTCATCACCGGGAGTGGTCCCGATTATTGTCACTTCGGGGTTGCCGAATCATAACACATAGTAGGTGACTATAGACTTGCAAGATAGGATGAAGAACTCACATATATTCATGAAAACATAATAGGTTCAGATCTGAAATCATGGCACTCGGGCCCTAGTGACAAGCATTAAGCATAGCAAAGTCATAGCAACATCAATCTCAGAATATAGTAGATACTAGGGATCAAACCCTAACAAAACTAACTCGATTACATGATAAATCTCATCCAACCCATCACCGTCCAGCAAATCTACGATGGAATTACTCACGCACGGTGGTGAGCATCATGAAATTGGTGATGGAGGATGGATGATGATGATGATGGCGACGGATTCCCCTCTCCGAAGCCCCGAACGGACTCCAGAACAGCCATCCCGAGAGAGTTTAGGGCTTGGCGGCGGCTCCGTATCGTAAAATGCGATGAATCCTTCTTCTTTATTTTTTTCTCCCCGAACACAAATATATAGAGTTGGAGTTGAGGTCGGAGGAGCTTCAGGGGGCCCATGAGGTAGGGGGCGCGCCCCCCACCCTCGTGGCTAGGGTGTGGGCCCCCTGGCCTTGATTCTTTGCTAGTATTTTTTATTATTTCCAAAAATAATCTCTATGGAGTTTCAGGTCATTCCGAGAAATTTTGTTTGTGCACATAAATAACACCATGGCAATTCTGCTGAAAACAACGTCAGTCCGGATTAGTTCCATTCAAATCATGCAAGTTAGAGTCCAAAACAAGGGCAAAAGTGTTTGGAAAAGTAGATACGACGGAGACGTATCAACTCCCCCAAGCTTAAAGCTTTGCTTGTCGTCAAGCAATTCAGTTGAGAAATTGAAAGTGATCAAGAAAAACTTTTACAAACTAACCACATTCACAATAACGCTTAGGTCTCATGTTTACTCATATCAATGGCATAATCAACTAGCGAGCAATAATAATAAATCTCGGATGACAACACTTTATCAAAACAATCATAATATGATATAACAAGATGGTATCTCGCTAGCCCTTTCTGAGACCGCAAAACATAAATGCAGAGCACCTTTAAAGATCAAGGACTGACTAGACATTGTAATTCATGGTAAAAGAGATCCAGTCAAGTCATACTCAATGTAAACTAACAATAATGAATGCAAATGATAGTAGTGCTCTCCAACTAGTGCTTTTTAATAAGAGGATGATCTCAACATAAAAGTAAATAGATAGGCCCTTCGCAGAGGGAAGCAGGGGTTTGTAGAGGTGCCAGAGCTCGATTTTAAAGCAGAGATAAATAATATTTTGAGCGGCATACTTTCATTGTCAACATAACAACCAAGAGATGGCGATATCTTCCATGCTACACACATTATAGGTGGTTCCCAAACATAATGGTAAAGTTTATACTCCCCCTCCACCAACAAGCATCAATCCATGGCTTGCTCGAAACAGCGAGTGCCTTCAACTAACAAGAGTCCCAGGGGGAGTCTTGTTTGCAATTATTTTGATTTGATTTGCATAAAGCATGGGACAGGGCATCCCGTGGACCAGCCATTTTCTCGTGAGTGAGAAGCAGAGTCCACTCCTCTTGAGAATAACCCACCTAACATGGAAGATACGGACAGCCCTAGTTGATACATGAGCTATTTGAGCATACAAAACAGAATGTTTATTTGAAGGTTTAGAGTTTGGCACATACAAATTTACTTGGAACGGCAGGTAGATACCGTATATAGGTAGGTATGGTGGACTCATATGGAGTAACTTTGGGGTTTATGGAATTGGATGCACAAGCAGTATTCCTGCTTAGTATAGGTGAAGGCTAGCAAAAGATTGGGAAGCGACCAGCTAGAGAGTGAGAACAGTCATGAACATGCATTAAAATTAATCAACACTGAATGCAAGCATGAGTAGGATATAATGCACCATGAACATAAATATCGTAGAGGCTATGTTGATTCTGTTTCAACTACATGCGTGAACATGTGCCAAGTCAAGCCACTCGAATCGTTCAAAAGAGGATACCACCCTATCATACCACATCACAACCATTTTAATAGCATGTTGGCACGCAAGGTAAACCATTATAAGCTCCTAGCTAATTAAGCATGGCATAAGCAACTATAATCTCTAATTGTCATTGCAAAAATGTTTATTCATAATAGGCTGAATCAGGAACGATGAACTAATCATATTTACAAAAACAAGAGAGGTCGAGTTCATACCAGCTTCTCCCATCTCAATAAGTCCGTCATATATCATCATAATTGCCTTTCACTTGCACGACCAAATGATGTGAATAATAATAATAGTGCACGTGCATTGGACTAACCTGGAATCTGCAAACATTCAATAAGCAGGAGAAGACAAGGCAATATGGACTCTTGGTTAAATCAACAATAATGCATATAGGAGTCACTTTAACAATTTAATCATGGTCTTCTCCTATCGACCCCCAAAGAAAAGAAATAAAACTATTTACAAGGGAAAGCTCCCAACAAGCAAAAAGAAGAACAGGAAATCTTTTTGGGTTTTCTTTTTAATTACTACTATAAGCATGGAAATTAAAACTAGCTAAAAACTATAACTAATTTTTTTGGTTTTTCTTAAGGTTTATTAAACACATAATAGAAAAGCATAAAAAGGTAAATAAACTAGCATGGATGATACAATGAAAAAGTATGAGCACCGACAACTAGCAATGAGTGTGTGAACATGAATGTAATGTCGGTGGGAAATACGTACTCCCCCAAGCTTAGGCTTTTGGCCTAAGTTGGTCTAATGCCACGGATGGCCTGGCGGATATCCAAAGTTGTAGGTGGGGTCGTATTGAGATGCAACAATCATTGCATCGTGGGCTACATCTTGGAGGCGAGCTATCTCAGCCCTCCTCTTATACTCTTCCGCCTCCTCTCTGGTTATAAAATGTCTCCCTTTTGCCTGAAAGTCAAAGAAAGTAGGAGCAGGGAGAGCGACGTGATAGGTGTGTCGTCTGTCAAAGATTAGTCGATACTAGAGGAACTGATTGTTCCTCTCAACAAAATGATGACGAACCATAGCCTTATAGTCCAAATAAGCAGGAGGCAACTCAATATCATCCTCACGTATGGTTATACCAAGAAAATTAGCTATACGGGTTGCATAAATTCCACCAAAGAAATCTCCATTAAATCTAGTATGATGCAACCTACGTGCAACAATGGCTCCCAAATTATAAGATTGATCTCCTAATACAACACTCCTAAGAATATTGAGGTCAGGGACACACATGTGACATGCTTCATCTTTACCATTAATGCATCTACCTATGAAGAGAGCAAAATAATGTATAGCAGGAAAATGAATGCTCCCTATGGTAGCTTGTGCTATATCTCTAGATTCCCCCACAATTATACTAGCAAGAAAGTCTCTAAACTCAGATTTGCGAGGTTCACTAGTACTACCCCATTGTGGAAGCTTACAAGCAGTGGTAAAATCCTCTAAGTCCATAGTATAAGAATTTTCATAAAGATCAAACAGGACGGTTTGAGAATTGCGTGAAGATGAAAATTCAAACCTCCTCACAAAGGAACTGGTGAGATAGTGGTACTAACGACACTTTTCTGCCTCAAAGCTCACAAGATCAGCGTTGTGCAAATATGCGCTAAATTCTTCCTTAATTCCTGCTCGATCCATGAAGTCCTTTGAAGGCCACTCACAAGGCCACACCGGAGCGTCCCTTGGTGGCTCATCATCAGCATCACGTATTGCAAGCCCGGGTCCTTGCTTCCTTGAAGAACCACCTTGGTACATTTTCCTAAACATATTTCTTCTTCTGAATTTTTTTTGAAATTTTTAGTAACTTCAAATAAAAGTAAACCAAACTCAACAAAATTGATAGCAACTACTCCTACAAGTGCCTAGAGCCTATATCATGCATTAGAACTACTTGGAACCATATAAATTTGACATGCAAGCTCAAGAACATGGTCACCTAGGTAGCACAAATTTGCAATGAATAAAGCACTAGAACAAAAACTAATTGGACCAATGGAGGAGTCACATACCAAGGAACAATCCCCCAAAGCAGTTTTGTGAGAGGTGCTTTGAGCAAGGAGATCGAAAATTGCAGCAAAATGAGATAGAACTCGTGCTTGAGCTGGATGGTGATTTTTTTGGAGGAAGAAGAAGTGTGTGAGTGCAGGAATAAGTGGAGGGGAGCCACCGTGGGCCCACGAGGCAGGGGGCGCACCCAGGGGGGTGGGCGTGCCGTGGACCCTCGTGGCCAGGTGCTTGCTCCCCCTGATGTGTTCTCAGTGCCAGATATTCTCAAATATTCCAGAAAAAACATATTTAAATTACAGGGCATTTGGAGAACTTTTATTTTCGGGGTATTTTTATATTGCATGAATAATCAGAAAACATACAGAAATTATTATTTTTGCTTTATTTAATATAAATAACAGGAAGTAAAAAGAGGGTACAGAGAGTTGTGTTTTCTAACTTCATCCATCTCATGCTCATCAAAAGGAATCCACTAACAAGGTTGATTAAGTCTTGTTAACAAACTTATTTCGAGTAACATGAAACTGGAGAAATTTCGAATAACACTAGGTTACCTCAACGGGGATATGCACATCCCCAACAATAAGAATATCATATTTCTTCTTGACAGTAGGAAGAGAAAATTCAAAGCCTCCTAAAATAATCGATGGAATTTTTCCAATAGAATTGATACTGTGAACTTGAGGTTGTTTCCTCGGAAAGTTCATCGTATGCTCATTACCATTAACATGAAAAGTGACATTGCCTTTGGTGCAATCAATAACAACCCCTACAGTATTCAAAAAGGGTCTTCCAAGAATAATAGACATACTATCGTCCTTGGGAATATCAAGAATAACAAAGTCCGTTAAAATAGTAACGTTTGCAACCACAACTGGCACATCCTCACAAATACCGACATGTATAGCAGTTGATTTATCAGCCATTTGCAAAGATATTTCAGTAGGTGTCAACTTATTTAAATCAAGTCTACGATATAAAGAGAGAGGCATAACACTAACACCAGATCCAAGATCACATAAAGCAGTTTTAACATAGTTTCTTTTAATGGACCATGGTATAGTTGGTACTCCGGGATCTCCAAGTTTCTTTGGTATTCCACCCTTAAAAGTATAATTAGCAAGCATGGTGGAAATTTCAGCTTTCGGTATCTTTCTTTTATTAGTAAAAATATATTTCATGTACTTAGCATAAGGATTCATTTTGAGCATGTCAGTTAATCGCATACGCAAAAAGATAGGTCTAATCATTTCAGCAAAGCGCTCAAAATCCTCATCATCCTTTTTCTTGGATGATTTGGGAGGAAAAGGCATGGGTTTCTGAACCCATGGTTCTCTTTCTTTACCGTGTTTCCTAGCAACAAAGTCTTTCTTATCATAACGTTGATTCTTTGATTGTGGGTTATCAAGATCAACAGCAGGTTCAATTTCTATATCATTATCGTTACTAGGTTGAGCATCATCATGAACATCATCATTAACATTATCACTAGTTTCATGTTCATTACCAGATTGTGTTTCAGCATCAGAAATAGAAATATCATTGGGATTCTCAGGTGTGTCAATAACAGGTTCACTAGAAGCATGCAAAGTCCTATCATTTTTCTTTTTCTTCCTTTTAGAAGGACTAGGTGCATCTATATTATTTCTCTGAGAATCTTGCTCAATTCTCTTGGGGTGGCCTTCAGGATACAAAGGTTCCTGAGTCATCTTACCACATCTAGTCATAACTCTAACAACATTATCATTTTTCTTACTATTTAATTCATTGAGCAAATCATTCTGAGCTTTAAGTACTTGTTCTACTTGAGTGGTAACCATAGAAGCATGTTTACTAATGAGTTTAAGTTCACCTTTAACTCTAGACATATAATCACCCAAGTGTTCAATCATATAAGCATTTTGTTTCAATTGTCTTCCAAAATAAGCATTGAAGTCTTCTTGCTTAACCATAAAGTTATCAAACTCATCCAAACATTGGCTAGCAAACTTAGTAGGAGGGATTTCAGCTTTATCATATCTATAGAGAGAATTTACCTTTACTACTGATACGTATCCAACTTATCTATAATTTTTTATTGCTCCATGCTATATTATCTACTGTTTTGGACTATATTGGGCTTTATTTTCCACTTTTATATTATTTTTGGGACTAACCTATTAACCGGAGGCCCAGCCCAGAATTGTTGTTTTTTTTGCCTATTTCAGTGTTTCGAAGAAACGGAATATCAAACGGAGTCCAAACGGAATAAAATCTTCGGGAACGTGATTTTCTCACCGAACGTGATCCACGAGACTTGGACCCTGCTCCAAGGAACAAAAGAGGCGGTAACGAGGGTGGGGGCGCGCCCCTCCTAGGGCGCGCCCCCCTGCCTCGTCGGCCCCTCGTTGCTCCTCCGGCGTACTTCTTCCTCCTATATATACACACGTACCCCCAAACGATCAGAACAAGAGCCAAAAACCTAATTCCACCGCCGCAACTTTCTGTATCCACGAGATCCCATCTTGGGGCCTGTTTCGGAGCTCCGCCGGAAGAGGGCCGTCATCACAGAGGGCTTCTACATCATCATAGCCTCTCTGATGAAGTGTGAGTAGTTTACCTCAGACCTTCGGGTCCATAGTTAGTAGCTAGATGGCTTCTTCTCTCTCTTTGAATCTCAATACAAAGTTTCCCCCTCTATCATGGAGATCTATTCGATGTAATCTTCTTTTTGCGGTGTGTTTGTTGAGACCAATGAATTGTGGGTTTGTGATCAAGTCTATCTATGAATAATATTTGAATCTTCTCTGAATTCTTTTATGTATGATTGGTTATCTTTGCAAGTCTCTTCGAATTATCCATTTGGTTTGGCCAACTAGATTGGTAGTTCTTGCCATGGGAGAAGTGCTTAGCTTTGGGTTCGATCTTGCGGTGTCCTTACCCAGTGACAAAAGGGGCAGCAAGGCACGTATTGTATCGTTGCCATCGAGGATAACAAGATGGGGTTTATTTCATATTGCATGAATTTATCTCTCTACATCATGTCATCTTGCTTAAGGCGTTACTCTGTTTTTAACTTAATACTCTAGATGCATGCTGGATAGCGGTCGATGAGTGGAGTAATAGTAGTAGATGCAGAATCGTTTCGATCTACTTGTCACGGACGTGATGCCTATATACATGATCATGCCTAGATATTCTCATAATTATGCACAATTCTATCAATTGCTCAACAGTAATTTGTTCACCCACCGTAGAATACTTATGCTCTTGAGAGAAGCCACTAGTGAAACCTATGGCCCCCGGGTCTATTCTCATCATATCAATCTCCACCACTTTAATATTGTTTTCCTATTTACTTTGCCTTTACTTTTTACCTTGCATCTTTATATCAAAAATATCAAAAATACCAAAAATATTCTATCTATCAGATCTCACTCTCGTAAGTGACCGTGAAGGGCTTGACAACCCCTAATTGCGTTGGTTGCGAGTAGCTATCGCTTTGTGCAGGTATGAGGGACTTGAGTGTGGCCTCCTACTGGATTGATACCTTGGTTCTCAAAAACTGAGGGAAATACTTACGCTACTCTGCTGCATCATCCCTTCCTCTTCGGGGAAAACCAACGCAAGCTCAAGACGTAGCAAGAAGGATTTCTGGCGCCGTTGCCGGGGAGTCTACGCAAAAAGTCAATATACCAAGTACCCATCACAAGCCCTATCTCTCGCATTACATTAATTGCCATTTGCCTCTCATTTTCCTCTCCCCCCAATTCACCCTTGCCGTTTTATTTGCCCTCTCTCTCTCTATCCTCCCTCTCTATTTGCCTCTTTTTGCCCGTTTCTTGTTTGCTCGTATGGTTGGAATAGTTGTTTATTTATTACTAAACAGAGAACCTAAGATCTATGGATCCTCATCCGCTTGCTAATCTTTTTAAGAGATCTAATTATGATGAACCAATTGCTAGTGAGTTTTGTGCACTAGATTATCTTTATGAGATTTTCCTTGAAATTCATGAATCTAAAAAGTGTGATGAATTACTTTATGAAACGATTCACGATAGATCTTTGAATAAAAAGCATGATTGCAATGATTTTATTATAAATTCTATTCATGTAAATTGTGTAAATAATATGCAAAATACTAAGCTTGGGGATGCTAGTTTTGCTATGTCTACTTGTTGCAATGATCATGATTGGGGTGATTCTTCTTTTGGTCTTGAAAATTTATTTAAACCCCATGATGAATATGAGATTGATTATAATGTTTGCAATAATATTGAAAGTGGGTTTGGAGAGGTCATGACTTTAGTTAATGTTAATCCCACTATTTTGGAAGAGTGTCAACTTTGCATGCATGTGGATTGTGTTGAAAATATTTTATGTGATAGCTACTTTGTTGAATTTGCTTATGATCCTACATATAATTATTATGAGAGAGTAAAATATGGTGGTAGAAATTTTCATGTTACTAAATTACCTCTCGTTATGTTGAGATTGCTATTGTTTCTTTCCGCTTCCTTGCATATGCTAGTTTTCGCTTGCCTTGATAATTTGTTTGCCTATAAAATTCCTATGCATAGGAAGTATGTTAGACTTAGATGTGTTTGTCACATGTTTTATGATGCTCTGTTTGTGCTTCAATTCTTGTCTTTCATGTGAGCATCATTAAAATTATCAATGCCTAGCTTTAAGGATTTTAAGAAAAGCGCTTGTTGGGAGACAACCCAATATTTATCCTTGATGTTATTCAATAAATAAATTATTTATCCTCTGTTTAGGTTGTGTTTTTTTGTGTTTAATTAGTGTTTGTGCCAAGTAGAACCGTTGGGAAAGTCTTGTTGAACTTGCTGTAAAAAAACAGAAACTTTAGCGCTCACGAGAACTGCTGTCATTTTTATTTGAAGAGTGATATTTAGTTAATTCTTTTTGAAGATGATTAATAGATAAATTCCTCACGTCCAGAAATTTATTTTAGAATTTTTGGGGTTCCAGATCTTGCTCTAGCTACAGATTACTACAGACTGTTCTGTTTTTGACAGATTCTGTTTTTCGTGTGTTGTTTGCTTATTTTGATGAATCTATGGCTAGTAAAATAGTTTATAATCCATAGAGAAGTTGGAATACAGTAGGTTTAACACCAATATAAATAAATAATGAGTTCATTACAGTACCTTGAAGTGGTCTTTTGTTTTCTTTCGCTAACGGAGCTCACGAGTTTTCTATTTTGAGTTTTGTGTTGTGAAGTTTTCAAGTTTTGGGTGAATTCTTTTGATGGATTATGAAACAAGGAGTGGAAAGAGCCTAAGCTTGGGGATGCCCATGGTACCCCCAAGATAATCCAAGGACACCAAAAAGTTAAAGCTTGGGGATGCCCCGGAAGGCATCCCCTCTTTTCGTCCACTTTCATCGGTAATTTACTTGGAGCTATATTTTTATTCACCAACATGATATGTGTTTTGCTTGGAGCGTCTTGTATTATTTGTGTCTTTGTTTGCTAGTATACCACAATAATCCTTGCTGTACACACCTTTTGAGAGATCCATACATGAATTAAAATTTGATAGAATACTCTATGTGCTTCACTTATATCTTTTGAGTTAGATAATTTTGCTCTATGTGATTCACTTATATCTTTCGAGCTAGATAATTTTGCTCTATGTGCTTCACTTAGATCTTTTAGAGCATGGTGGTGGATTCGTTTTAAAGAAACTATTGATCTCTCATGCTTCACTTAAATTAATTTGAGAGTCTCCTAATAGCATGGTAATTTGCCTAATAATAATATGCTTGGTATTCAAGATTTGTGAAACTTTATTTTGAGTGTGTTGAATACTAAGAAAAGATTGAAGCATGATAATTGTTTTGAGATATCGAGGTGATAATATTAAAGACATGCTAGTTGAGTAGTTGTGAATTTAAAGAATACTTGTGTTGACGTTTGTGATTCCCGTAGCATGCACGTATGGTGAACCGTTATGTGATGAAGTCGGAGCATGATTTATTTATTGATTGTCTTGCTTATGAGTGGCGGTCGGGGATGAGCGATGGTCTTTTCCTACCAATCTATCCCCCTAGGAGCATGCGCATAGTACTTTGCTTTGATAGCTTCTAAATTTTTGCAATAAGTATATGAGTTCTTTATGACTAATGTTGAGTCCATGGATTATACGTACTCTCACCCTTCCACCCTTGCTAGCCTCTCTAATACCGCGCAACTTTCGCCGGTATCATACACCTACCATATACCTTCCTCAAAACAGCCACCATACCTACCTATTATGGCATTTCCATAGTCATTCCGAGATATATTGCCATGCAACTTTCCACCATCTAGTTCATCATGACACATTCATCATTGTCATATTGCATATCCCGGTACACCGTCGGATGCATTCACATAGAGTCATACCTTGTTTTAGTATCGAGTTGTAATTGTTGAGTTGTAAGAAAAATAAAAGTGTGATGATCATCATTATTAGAGCATTGTCCCAGTGAGGAAAGAATGATGGAGACTATGATTCCCCCACAAGTCGGGATGAGAATCCGGACGAAAAAAAAGAGGCCAAAGAAGCCCAAATAAAAAAAGAGAAAGGCCATAAAAAAGAGAAAGGCCATATAAAATATATATATATATATAATGAGAGAAAAGAGAGAAGGGACAATGTTACTATCCTTTTACCACACTTGTGCTTCAAAGTAGCACCATGATCTTCATAGTAGAGAGTCTCTCATGTTATCACTTTCATATACTAGTGGGAATCTTTCATTATAGAACTTGGCTTGTATATTCTAATGATGGGCTTCCTCAAATTGCCCTAGGTATTCATGAGCAAGCAAGTTGGATGCACACCCACTAGTTTCTTTTGTTGAGCTTTCATATATTTATAGCTCTAGTGCATCCGTTGCATGGCAATCCCTACTCGCTCACATTGATATCTATTAATGGGCATCTCCATAGCCCGTTGATACGCCTAGTTGATGTGAGACTATCTTTTCCCTTTTTGTCTTCTCCACAACCACCATTCTATTCCACCCATAGTGCTATATCCATGGCTCACGCTCATGTATTGCGTGAAGATTGAAAAAGTTTTGAAAAAGTTAGAGTATGAAACAATTGCTTGGCTTGTCATCGGGGTTGTGCATGATTTAAATACTTTGTGTGGGGAAGATGGAGCATAGCCAGACTATATGATTTTGTAGGGATAACTTTCTTTAGCCATGTTCTTTTGAGAAGACATAATTGCTTTGTTAGTATGCTTGAAGTATTATTATTTTCTATGTCAATATAAACCTTTGTCTTGAATCTTTCTAATCTGAATATTCATACCACAATTAAGAATATTTGCATTGAAATTATGCCAAGTAGCACTCCGCATCAAAAATTCTCTTTTTATCATTTACCTACTCGAGGACGAGCAGGAATTAAGCTTGGGGATGCCTGATACGTCTCCAACGTATCTATAATTTTTTATTACTCCATGCTATATTATCTACTGTTTTGGACTATATTGGGCTTTATTTTCCACTTTTATATTATTTTTGGGACTAACCTATTAACCGGAGGCCCAGCCCAGAATTGTTGTTTTTTGCCTATTTCAGTGTTTCGAAGAAACGGAATATCAAACGGAGTCCAAACGGAATAAAATCTTCGGGAACGTGATTTTCTCACCGAACATGATCCAGGAGACTTGGACCCTGCTCCAAGGAACAAAAGAGGCGGTCACGAGGGTGGGGGCGCCACCCCCTAGGGCACGCCCCCTGCCTCGTGGGCCCCTTGTTGCTCCTCCGGCGTACTTCTTCCTCCTATATATACACACGTACCCCCAAACGATCAGAACAGGAGCCAAAAACCTAATTCCACCGTCTCAACTTTCTGTATACACGAGATCCCATCTTGGGGCCTGTTCCAGAGCTCCACCGGAAGAGGGCCGTCATCACAGAGGGCTTCTACATCATCATAGCCTCTCTGATGAAGTGTGAGTAGTTTACCTCAGACCTTCGGGTCCATAGTTAGTAGCTAGATGGCTTCTTCTCTCTCTTTGACTCTCAATACAAAGTCCCCCCCCCTCTCTCGCGGAGATCTATTCGATGTAATCTTCTTTTTGCGGTGTGTTTGTTGAGACCGATGAATTGTGGGTTTATGATCAAGTCTATCTATGAATAATATTTGAATCTTCTCTGAATTCTTTTATGTATGATTGGTTATCTTTGCAAGTCTCTTCGAATTATCTGTTTGGTTTGGCCAACTAGATTAGTAGTTCTTGCCATGGGAGAAGTGCTTAGCTTTGGGTTCGATCTTGCGGTGTCCTTACCCAGTGACAGAAGGGGCAGCAAGGCACGTATTGTATAGTTGCCATCGAGGATAACAAGATGGGGTTTATTTCATATTGCATGAATTTATCTCTCTACATCATGTCATCTTGCTTAAGGCGTTACTCTGTTTTTAACTTAATACTCTAGATGCATGCTGGATAGCGGTCGATGAGTGGAGTAATAGTAGTAGATGCAAAATCGTTTCGATCTACTTGTCACGGACGTGATGCCTATATACATGATCATGCCTAGATATTCTCATAATTATGCACAATTCTATCAATTGCTCAACAGTAATTTGTTCACCCACCGTAGAATACTTATGCTCTTGAGAGAAGCCACTTGTGAAACCTATGGCCCCCGGGTCTATTCTCATCATATCAATCTCCATCACTTTAATATTGTTTTGCTATTTACTTTGCCTTTACTTTTTACCTTGCATCTTTATATCAAAAATATCAAAAATACCAAAAATATTCTATCTATCAGATCTCACTCTCGTAAGTGACCATGAAGGGCTTGACAACCCCTAATTGCGTTGGTTGCGAGTAGCTATCGCTTTGTGCAGGTACGAGGGACTTGAGCGTGGCCTCCTACTGGATTGATACCTTGGTTCTCAAAAACTGAGGGAAATACTTACGCTACTCTGTTGCATCATCCCTTCCTCTTCGGGGAAAACCAACGCAAGCTCAAGACGTAGCAACTACCTTTGTCGGGTTATCAAGACCATGTGTTTCTTCAATAGGTGATGGATTAAGATCACATGTTTCTTCAACAGGCGGTAGATTAAGACCGTGTATTTCTTTAATAGGAGGTAAATTCTTAACATCTTCAGCTTTAATACCCTTTTCCTTCATAGATTTCTTTGCCTCTTGCATATCTTCAGGACTGAGAAATAGAACACCTCTTTTCTTAGGAGTTGGTTTAGGAATAGGCTCAGGGGATGGCTCAGGAAGTGTCCAATTATTTTCATTTGTCAACATATTATTCAATAGAATTTCAGCTTCATCCGGTGTCCTTTCCCTGAAAACAGAACCAACACAACTATCCAGGTAATCTCTGGAAGCATCGGTTAGTCCATTATAAAAGATATCAAGTATTTCATTGTTCTTAAGAGGATGATCAGGCAAAGCATTAAGTAATTGGAGAAGCCTCCCCCAAGCTTGTGGGAGACTCTCTTCTTCAATTTGCACAAAATTATATATATATATCCCTTAAAGCAGCTTGTTTCTTATGAGCAGGGAAATATTTAGCAGAGAAGTAATAAATCATATCCTGTGGACTACGCACACAACCAGGATCAAGAGAATTAAACCATATCTTAGCATCACCCTTTAATGAGAACGGAAATATTTTAAGGATATAAAAGTAGCGAGTTCTCTCGTCATTAGTGAACAGGGTAGCTATATCATTTAATTTAGTAAGATGTGCCACAACAGTTTCAGATTCATAGCCATAAAAAGGATCAGATTCAACCAAAGTAATTATATCAGGATCAATAGATAATTCACAATCCTTATCAGTAACAAAGATAGGTGAAGTAGCATAAGCAGGATCATATTTCATTCTAGCATTCAGATTTTTTTGTTTAAGC
The DNA here is from genome assembly GCF_056163025.1 of Triticum urartu. Lineage (NCBI taxonomy): Eukaryota > Viridiplantae > Streptophyta > Magnoliopsida > Poales > Poaceae > Triticum > Triticum urartu. Next base: position 132,372,010 of record NC_141874.1, read on the forward strand.
TTAGCTAATAATTTCTTAAGATCACTTCTATCATTGCAAGCAAGAAAGTCTCTTTTAGTTTCTTCATCCATAACATAGACCTCAAGCACAAGATGTAATTCATATTTATTAGGAGATCCTTCATCATTACTTTCATCAATATTATCAGTTTCAATAATTTCATTCTCTCTAGCCCTAGCAAGTTGTTCATCAAAAAATTCACCAAGTGGCACAGTAGTATCAAGCATAGAAGTAGTTTCATCATAAGTATCATGCATAGCAGAAGTGGCATCATCAATAACATGCGACATATCAGAATTAATAACAGAAGCAGGTTTAGGTGTCGCAAGCTTACTCAAAACAGAAGGTGAATCAAGTGCAGAGCTAGATGGCACTTCCTTACCTCCCCTCGTAATTGAGGGATAAATCTTGGTTTTTGGATCTCTCAAGTTCTTCATAATGATAAGCATATATAAATCCCAAGTGACTCAAAGAATAGAGCTATGCTCCCCGGCAACGGCGCCAAAAAATAGTCTTGATAACCCACAAGTATAGGGGATCGCAATAGTTTTCGAGGGTAGAGTATTCAACCCAAATTTATTGATTCGACACAAGGGGAGCCAAAGAATATTCTCAAGTATTAGCAGCTGAGTTGTCAATTCAACCACACCTGGAAACTTAGTATCTGCAGCAAAGTATTTAGTAGCAAAGTAATATGATAGTAGTGGTAATGGTAGCAAAAGGTAATGATAGCAAAAGTAATATTTTTGGTGTTTTGTAGTGATGATAACAATAGCAATGGAAAAGTAAATAAGTGAAGAACAATATATGGAAAGCTCGTAGGCAATGGATCGGTGATGGAGAATTATGCCGGATGCGGTTCATCATGTAATAGTCATAACCTAGGGTGACACAGAACTAGCTCCAATTCATCAATGCAATGTAGGCATGTATTCCGAATATAGTCATACGTGCTTATGGAAAAGAACTTGCATGACATCTTTTGTCCTACCCTCCCGTGGCAGCGGGGTCCTAGTGGAAACTAAGGGATATTAAGGCCTCCTTTTAATAGAGTACCGGACCAAAGCATTAACACATAGTGAATACATGAACTCCTCAAACTACGGTCATCACCGGGAGTGGTCCCGATTATTGTCACTTCGGGGTTGCCGGATCATAACACATAGTAGGTGACTATAGACTTGCAAGATAGGATCAAGAACTCTCATATATTCATGAAAACATAATAGGTTCAGATCTGAAATCATGGCACTCGGGTCCTAGTGACAAGCATTAAGCATAGCAAAGTCATAGCAATATCAATCTCAGAACATAGTGGATACTAGGGATCAAACCCTAACAAAACTAACTCGATTACATGATAAATCTCATCCAACCTATCACCGTCCAGCAAGCCTACGATGGAATTACTCATGCACGGGGGTGAGCATCATGAAATTGGTGATGGAGGATGGTTGATGATGACGATGGCGACGGATTCCCCTCTCCGGAGACCCGAACGGACTCCAGATCAGCCCCCCCCCCCGAGAGAGTTTAGGGCTTGGCGGCGGCTCCGTATCGTAGAACGCGATGAATCCTTCTTCTTTATTTTTTCTCCCCGAACACGAATATATAGAGTTGGAATTGAGGTCGGAGGAGCTCCAGGGGGCCCACAAGGTAGGGGGCGGTGTGGGCCCCCTGGCCTTGATTCTTTGCCAGTATTTTTTATTATTTCCAAAAATAATCTCTGTGGAGTTTCAGGTCATTCCGAGAACTTTTGTTTCTGCACATAAATAACACCATGGCAATTCTACTGAAAACAGTGTTAGTCCGGATTAGTTCCATTCAAATCATGCAAGTTAGAGTCCAAAACAAGGGCAAAAGTGTTTGGAAAAGTAGATACGATGGAGACGTATCAGTGAGTCATTAAGAATAAATGGATCTTCAAGAGGAAGACGGACGCTGATAGTAGTGTTACTATCTACAAAGCTAGACTTGTCGAAAAAAAGGTTTTGACAAAGTTCAAGGTGTTGACTACAATGAGATTTTCTCACTCGTAGCGATGCTTAAGTCTATCCGAATCATGTTAGCAAATTGCCACATTTTATGAAATCTGGCAAATGGATGTCAAAACTACATCCCTTAATGGATTTCTTAAAGAAGAGTTGTATATGATGCAACCAGAAGGTTTTGTCAATCCTAAAGGTGCTAACAAAATGTGCAAGCTCACGACCTTACTTGAACAGGATCTGTTCTATAGGCTCGTACTGCTGCATCCTTTACCAATAAGGAGGCAAGCACTTTAAAAAATGTGCAAGCTCCAGCGATCCATCTATGGACTAGTGCAAGCATCTCAGAGTTGGAATATACGCTTTGATGAGTTGATCAAATCATATAGTTTTATACAGACTTGTGGTGAAGCCTGTATTTACAAGAAAGTGAGTGGGAGCACTACAGCATTTCTGATAAATATATGTGAATGGCATATTGTTGATCGGAAATAATGTAGAATTTTCTGGAAAGCATAAAGGAGTTTTTCAAATAAAGACCTCGGTGAAGCTACTTACATATGGAGTATCAAGATCTATAGAGATAGATCAAGACGCTTGATAAGTTTTTTCAATGAGTACATACCTTGACAAGATTTTGAAGTAGTTCAAAATGGAATAGTCAAAGAAAGAGTTCTTACCTGTGTTACAAGGTGTGAAATTGAGTAAGACTCAAAGCCCGACCATGGCAGAAGATAGAAAGAGAATGAAAGTCATTCCCTATGCCTAAGCCATAGTTTCTATAAAAGTATGTCATGCTGTGTACCAGATCTATTGTATACCCTACATTGTGTTTAGCAAGGGAGTACAATAGTGATCTAGGAGTAGATCACTAGACAGCGGTCAAAATTATCCTTAGTGGAATAAGGATATGTTTCCCGATTGTGGAGGTGACAAAAGGTTCATCGTAAAGGGTTACATCGATGCAAATTTTGACACTGATCCAGATGACTCTAAGTCTCAATCTGGATACATTTTGAAAGTGGGAGCAATTAGTTAGAGTAGCTCCATGCAGAGCATTGTTGACATAGAAATTTGCAAAATACATATGGATCTGAATGTGATCGACCCGTAGACTAAACTTCTCTCACAAGCAAAACATGATCACACCTTAGTACTCTTTGGGTGTTAATCACATAGCGATGTGAACTATATTATTGACTCTAGTAAACCCTTTGGGTGTTGGTCACATGGCAATGTGAACTATGGGTGTTAATCACATGATGATGTGAACTATCGATGTTAATCACATGGTGATGTAATCTAGATTATTGACTCTAGCGCAAGTGGGAGACTGAAGAAAATATGCCCTAGAGGCAATCATAAAGTTATTATTTATTTCCTTATTTCATGATAAATGTTTATTATTCATGCTAGAATTGTATTTTCCGGAAACATAATACATGTGTGAATACATAGACAAACATAGTGTCACTAGTATGCCTCTACTTGACTAGCTCGTTAATCAAAGATGGTTAAGTTTCCTAACCATAGACATGAGTTGTCATTTGATTAATGGGATCACATCATTAGGAGAATGATGTGATTGACTTGACCCATTTCGTTAGCTTACCACTTGATCGTTTAGTATGTTGATATTGCTTTCTTCATGACTTATACATGTTCCTATGACTATGAGATTATGCAACTCTCATTTACCGGAGGAACACTTTGTGTGCTACCAAATGTCACAACGTAACTGGGTGATTATGAAGGTGCTCTACAGGTGTCTCCGAAGGTACTTGTTGAGTTGGCGTATTTCGAGATTAGGATTTGTCACTCCGATCGTCGGAGAGGTATCTCTGGGCCCACTCGGTAATACACATCACTATAAGCCTTGCAAGCATTGTAACTAATGAGTTAGTTGCGGGATGATGTATTACGGAACGAGTAAATAGACTTGCAGGTAACGAGATTGAACTAGGTATTGAGATACCGACGATCGAATCTCGGGCAAGTAACATACCGATGACAAAGGGAACAACGTATGTTGTTATGCGGTTTGACTGATAAAGATCTTCGTAGAATATGTAGGAGCCAATATGAGCATCCAGGTTCCGCTATTGGTTATTGACCGGAGATGTGTCTCGGTCATGTCTACATGGTTCTCTAACCCGTAGGGTCCGCACGCTTAAATGTTCGGTGACGATTTGTATTTTGAGTTGTGTGATTTGATGTACTGAAGGTAGTTCGGAGTCCCGAATGAGATCGGGGATATGACGAGGAGTCTCGAAATGGTCGAGGCGTAAAGATCGATATATTAGACGACTATATTCAGACATCGGAATGGTTCCGAGTGATTCAGGTATTTTTCGGAGTACCGGAGAGTTACGGGAATTCGTATTGGGCCTTAATGGGCCATACGGGAAAGGAGAGAAAGGCCTCAAAAGATGGCCGCACCCCTCCCCATGGTCTGGTCCGAATTGGACTAGGGAAGGGGGGGCGCCCCCTTCCTTCCTTCTCCTTTCCCTTCTCCTTTTCATATTCCATATGGGAGAAGGAATCCTACTAGGACTAGGGAGTCCTAGTAGGACTCCACACTTCTGGCATGCCCTAGGGGCTGGCCGGCCTCCCCTCCTCCATCCTTTATATACAGGGGCATGGGGGCACCCTAGAACACACAAGTTGATCTGTTGATCTCTCCCAGCCATGTGCGGTGCCCCCCTCCACCATATTCCACCTCGGTCATATCGTAGAGGTGCTTAGGCGAAGCCCTGCGTCGGTAGCATCATCATCACCATCATTACGCCGTCGTGCTGACGAAACTCTCCCGTGAAGCTCTACTAGATCGGAGTTCGTGGGACATCATCGAGCTGAACGTGTGCTGAACTCGGAGGTGCCGTGCGTTCGGTACTTGGATCCGGATCGTGAAGACGTACGACTACATCAACCGCGTTGTGCTAACGCTTCCGCTTTTGGTCTACGAGGGTACGTAGACGACACTCTCCCCTCTCGTTGCTATGCATCACCATGATCTTGCGTGTGCGTAGGAATTTTTTTGAAATTACCGCGTTCCCCAATACTATCATGCATGTCAACGAGTTGCCAAGCTTGACATGCTAGGAGTGCTTGATTAAATAGCTTGTAATCACGGAATCCAAGACCACCTTTGCACTTCGGCTGCAGCAAATTATCCCAAGCCTTCCATTGCACTTTCCTACAGTCATTTTTAGAACCCCAATAGAAATTTCTAACCATCCTTGTTAGATCATCAAAACTGAAAACGGAAGTTTGAAGACACCCATTATATAAGCAGGGAGAGCTTGTGCGACTGATTTTATTAATACCTCTCTGCCAGGTCGAGATTAGGATTTATCACTCCGTGTATCGGAGAGGTATCTCTAGGCCCTCTGGTAATGCACATCACTATAAGCCTTGCAAGCAATGTGACTAATGAGTTAGTCACGGTATGATGCATTATGGAACGAGTAAAGAGACATGCCGGTGATGAGATTGAACTAGATATGATGATACCGACGATCGAATCTCGGGCAAGTAACATACCGATGACAAAGGGAATGGCGTATGTTGTTATGCGGTTTGACCGATAAAGATCTTCGTAGAATATGTAGGAACCAATATGAGCATCCAGGTTCCGCTATTAGTTATTGACCAGAGATGAGTCTCGGTCATGTCTACATAGTTCTTGACCCCGTAGGGTCCGCACGCTTAACGTTCGACGAAGAGATGTATTATGAGTTATGTGATTTGATGTACCGAAGGTTGTTCGGAGTCCCGGATGTGATTACTGACATGACAAGGAGTCTCGAAATGGTCGATACATAAAGATTCATATATTGAAAGGCTACATTCGGACACCAGAATTGTTCGGATTGTTTCGGATAAGTTTCGGAGTGCCGGGGTTACCGGACCCCCCCCCCCCCCCGGGAAGTTATGGGCCATAGTGGGCCTTAGGGGAGAGAGAGGGCCGCAGCCAGGAGGTGGCGCCCCCCCCCCCAAAGGGGAGTCCGAATAGGACAAGGGGAGGGGGCGCGACCCCTCATTCCCTCTCCCTCTCCCTCTCCTTCCTTCTTCTCCTAGTTGGACTAGGAAAGGGGGGAACCTACTCCTACTAGGAGTAGGATTCCCCACCTTGGGCGCGCCCCTTGTGGCCGGCCCTCCTCCTCCTCCCCTCCTTTATATACGAGGGAGGGGGCACCCCATAGACACACAAGTTGATATTTAGCCGTGTGCGGTGCCCCCCTCCACAGTATTACACCTCGGGCATATTGTCGTAGTGCTTAGGCGAAGCCCTGCGTTGGTAACTTCATCATCACCGTCAACATGCCGTCGTGCTGACGGAACTCACCCTCGGCCTCAGCTGGATCAAGAGTACGAGAGACGTCACCGAGCTGAACGTGTGCAGATCACGAAGGTGTCGTGCGTTCGGTACTTGATCGGTTGGATCGCGAAGACGTTCGACTACATCAACCGCGTTACTTAACGCTTCCGCTTTCGGTCTACGAGGGTATGTAGACACACTCTCCCCTCTTGTTGCTATGCATCTCCTAGATAGATATTGCGTGATCGTAGGATTTTTTTTGAAATACTGCGTTCCCCAATAGTCCAAAGCTCCCTTCACTTTTAATGCTTGCTCCTGTGTAGCTTCAAAGAAAAGTAAGGTATCATCCGCAAATAGCAAATGTGAGATCCCTTGTACTCTTATACATATTTTTATGGGTGTAATATTCCCAACATTGACCTCATGCTTCAAAATGGCAGATAGACCGTCAGCCACAAATAAGAATAAGAACAGTGATAATGGGTCACCTTGTCGTAGCCCTTGCGAAGGTGCAAACGAATCTAAGATGGTTCAGTTTAATTTAACTGAATACCTCACCGCCGTGACACATGCCATTATCCGGTCCACCCATCGACGAAAGAAACCCAACTTTTGCATCATTTACTTCAAGAATACTCAATCAACTCTATCATATGCTTTTGTCAGGTTCAGTTTATAAGCACAAAAACTCTCGGTAGGATCCTTTTCCTGCTTAATGTGATGAATGCACTTGAAGGCAATGAGTGCATTATCCATTATCATCCTCCTTGAAATAAAGAATTACAGGAAATCAAGGCAGGGTCCCACCTAGCCCTATCAAGATGACCATGCACCCAACAGCGACTTCCATGCTCAGGCTAAGGGGCCGTTGGCCCACACGCCGGCCCCTTCCAGCGCGAAGATGTCCTACTAAACCTACGGGCATAAACTTAAACAAGATATAGATACAAAATCATAAACCTGCAGACATTTCTTACGGGGCATAATCCCCTACTAAACCTCCTAATAATCTCCGATGAGTCCTGGTGCTATACAATCAAATAACATCACGTGAGACTGTAATTAGCAACCCGTAACTAACCTTCCGAGTGTGGCATTGCTCCTAAAGACAACCCTTACCGCATCACTTGTTAGAATAAAAATCTTAAAACCTAAAATTTGACATGTTTGCAGAGCAATGCTACACGAAAAGATTCTGAAGGACCCTTATGATTAGGTATTGTTTTCCCCAGATCAGGCAGATAATTACGGGATTAACGGGGATGCTTACTTGTAAAAGTCCGTAATTTTCGGTTTGCAATCTACCAAATGGCAAGCAAAGTCGTGTATCAAAACCCAAAACAAAATAACACTTGCAACATAGCCGGCAAAACCGAAATAACACCAGGGCATTTCGTCAACCAAAATCTGAACCCTCGGCCGACTGTCTGCCGTGCCGTGCCGTGCCGCCGCGCCGATTCCCAGCAAGATATAGCTGCGTGCGATCTCATCTGGTCTTGACAAAACGAACTAGGCTTCCTGATACGCCGGCCGCCGGCCGATCAGAGCCGGGTTGACCATACGCATAGTATGTGATAGATATTCAGCCTCGTCGCAAGATTCACAAACCCCATTACACTATCGATCGTATCCTCTCGCCCAAAAGCGACACGGGATTCAGGACCACATCGCGGCAGCTTCTCGCTACTTCTGGGCTCCATAATTTTATGCGTCGATCGGCCCGTCCGCCAATGGCGAATCATGAGTGTCCCTGCCCTGTCCAGGCAGAAAATTACAATGGAAATAGGGCTCGCAAGTTGCATCTAAACAAAGGGGAATAGCGAACTTTCGTCGAAAACAAGCAAGTAAACTCTATCTAGCCAGGCAATCTCCTGGTTTAACTCATCTCATTCTCTCCTCCTTGTGGATCCCTAGGATCCTTCCTTAACTAACAAAGACCACATGCCAGCAGCCAATCTCAAAACAGCCACACATGCCTGCTGTCGGTGCTGTAGTGTACTTGTACACTGCTTCTGAGCTGAGGCGCTGTGTATGGATGGAAAGATGGCATTGTGGAAATGCCGATTTCCCGGTTCAAGTACAAAATCGACAAGAAAGAAAAATGAGATTCTAGTTTTTTTTCTTCTTCAGTTGTGGATCATATGTAAGTGCTATAGGTTACTTGTTGCACCAGATTTTAGGAAATGCACCACATTGCACCAGGTTTTACACCCCCCAGTCCTGATTTGGGCTCGGTTCAACCCTTCGACTTGAGTGTTTTTTCATAGTTCTAAAAATGTGGATCAGCCAGCCATGTGTTTTAGACAAATACATGGTCCATCATGCATGGAATATACAGTAGTACTACTCAAAGGTATTCAAAATCCAGCTTGTTTTGGGACAAGCAAATGATGAGAGTGGGCATTTTCCCAATTTTTACCAGATACACTATGTACTGCTGTACTTTGCAATGGACTCATATTCAATTGACACATCGGCCTTTGCCAAAGGTGCACAGCGTTGCTTGGCGCCCACTCATGTGTACCTTTTTTTCCAGAGTTGGCACGGGCGCACACGAATGTGCCGGGGACCTGCCCCTGATCCAAATGCCAATGGAGATTTGGGATCGATGCAACCCCCGGCTCCAGGCCGGCTGGCCTTCCGTTTTCGGCCGCTTCTCATGTTCCGAGTACCCTAGTTGCTGTACCGTTTCTGTCCATTCATGGCACATACTTTCATTGCACCATGTTCCACCATGATCTTGAGATCGACCACATTGATTGATTAGACTAAGATAAAGTGCACATGAGGTTTTACTTTGCTTCACTTCACTAATTAGTAGGAATTACTGCAACATCTAGTATCCCACAGAGTGGAAAGGAATTTATATATAAGGGGAGTATACATGGAACATGGATATATCAGACCTCTGAAACAAAAATCAAAGGGAGTAATCCCTCAAAAAGAAAGGAAGGAAAGAGGGAGTAAGACTAGTTAAGCTGAAAACTGATTCCTCCTATGAACAGCAGATCAAATCTTGGCTTGTCGACCCGTTCGTTCAGTGCAACACCCTGGCGCATTCCATCATATGTCCTCCGCCTCATCGATTTGGCGTTCAACACGTCGTTCAACATATATCACCGGGATCATTACAGCGTCGATGGCATTATAATTAACATCCGTGTAATCTGCAAAATTTTACACCATCCAAAATTCAGCAGTTGGCACGATAACTCTAACTGTTGATGTTTGAAGGTCTTTAGGGTTAACTGATTGGTCCATGCATGCAATTCGATAGTACTGTGCGTATCAGTTATAGAGCTTACCATTTCACATCATAATGATCTTGACCTTGTGTGTCAGCTATCGCTTTACACCTCTAGAACAATGACTGCAAAAAAGCAAGAAATTACACATAAGTCCATGCTTATTATTAAGTACTACGTCCGCAAAGAAACGATTCGATTTTCCTGCATGCATGGGTCTGATTACACATGAGTGCAAAGTAGTAGTCATTCTAGAGATTTTAATATGGACTACATATAGATGTATATAGACGTAGTTTAGAGTGTAGATTCACTCATTTTGTTTTATATTTAGGAACGTAGGGAGTAGTTAAGTCTGAAGTGAAATTAATCAACTCTGGAAACTTACAATCTGAATCTGTTTTGTCCCACTTGAAGACATCTTCTCCGTAGTCATCCTCCTCCTCCTCGTGGTGGTGACCATCCATTTGGATCCTTCCCATTGGTTTGTCCTCCAGGTAATACTTCCTCGACGACGATGCCGCGTTGCTCTGGCGCGGGGCGCTCATCTTCTTTTGAAGCATCGTCTTAAACAACTACACATACACAACAAAAGTTAGGAAAACACACATTATTATTGCATGATCGCCCATGCATAAAAGAAACGTAATAATAAAACCTAGCTAGCTATGTGAACACTGGTTATTAAGATCTGCATGGTAATATATGTATATATCGAATATCACATGTGTGTTACCTTCTCTAGTTTTGTTTCGACTGGATCCTTGAGGCTGGGCTGCGGCGGGAAGCCGCCCCGGCAGGCGAACATGTTCTTGAGGAGGAACTTGAAGGACTTCTGCTTGACGCCCCCGCCGTTGCCGTTGGTGCTGACGAGGAGCTCCCTGGCCTTGCTGAGTATGATCTGCGTGTCCGGCGAGAACTCCCCGTTCTGCCCGCCATCGGCGCCCTGCAGCCTGAGCGAGAGCCGCCGGTCGACCTCGAGGCTGGAGGGGCAGTTGAGGAACCTGTCGAGCGGCAGGTTCTGCTCCTCGTCGCCGGCGCCGGCGGTGGAGCCGCGGGAGCTGGACTTAGACTTGGCGCGCCTGAGTAGCTTGTTCAGCGCGTCCTGCAGCTTCTTCACCTCCTCGATGGTGAAGTCCGGCACCGCCTGATCTGGCGCCGGCGCCGGCGTGGGCTCGTTGCCGAGGGTTCCGATGGAGAGCATGCTCCAGTCTCCGGGGAGTTCGTCGTCGGCCTGGCCGCGGCAACTATTCTCCCGGACCGGGGCATCTACGCACGTGAAACGCATGCATGAGCATCTACGTGCTCTTCAGAAAGCGTACGTACGCATGCATGGGAGTGAAACGAAACGAGTGACTTACTGCGAACCGAGCTCGCGCCCGCGGCGGCGGCGGCGGCGGATCGTTTCTTCTCCTGCTTGGTGTTCAGACGATTCTGCACCCAGTTGATGATCTGGAAGACGAAACCATCACAGTCAGCTGCTGCACTACTCATCAGAAAACAAAAGGAAGAAGAACTGTAAAACATCGTCAGCAGCGAGCTTACCCCCATCGATCCCTACTCTCTTCAAGCACAAGCTGCTGGCTTCGTCGGAGGGTCGGTGAATTACCCAGTGAGATTGGCGCAAGTACTGCCAGAACCGCGAGAATGATCGGTGAGCAGCTGATACGCAACTGTTTTCAGGTGCCCTCTGCCTGGCGATGAGCGAGGACACAACGCACGGGGGCTTCTCCTGCGGCCACTACTGCATGTATCGGGACGAAAGCTTGAGAGCTAGCGCGTCTAGTAAAAAGGAAGCGAGTGAGTGACTTGGATGGAGCAAGGGTCCCCTGCCCCCACGAATTAAATAGGGTGAGTGAGAGCGCTGGCGGCCGAATTACATCCGGTGGCAGGCTTACTGCTTGATGTATATATTACTGCAATAAGGGGAAGAAAAGGACAAACGGCTACCTACGTTAATCAGGCCAAATTGCATCCAGTTGAAGCATACATTACTGTTTTCAAGAATCGCCGTTACGAGTATACAGTGTATACTGTACTTTTCCTTTCTACCATATATAGACTAAGGCAGTGGTGGAAATGAAGCATTCGCGTTAAGAGGGAATCGCACAAATACACAACATTTGGGGCTGAGGTAATACAAAACCTCGACTCTAGGGGATTTTAACAAAAACCCACAATTCTAGGACTAGTCAGTAACAAAAAAAACAAATATTATGTAAATATTGTGCATTTGTGCAATTTGCTCTAGCGTTAATTAGGTGCAAGCAACGCTTGTTTGTCCCTATCTTATCGTGGGAGCTTAAATATAGAGGTGCTCTAACATTCACAATAAATCACGTGGATTTTTCGATCGAGCATGTACTCCCTCTCTTCTTGTTTGTAACTCCAATTTTATCAAATTTTAATCTGGAATTTAAATAGCAACATATAATTAATAAACCGCAAGGGAGGGAGTACACGAGTAGAAATATAGGATCACAACTCGGGGATATGATTGTGCCGGTTGTTTTCTCCCTATGTACAAATGTTGTGCTTACTGCTCCGTTCTGATTTTTTAGTGTGGAGTTTTTTTTGTACCCACATAACCACACTGCAACACGAGCAAAAAAATTGAAAGCACCATCTATACATGCCTCCAACTCAACCGTACACACCGCCGCCAATGGCATGCCACCTCCTCATTCGCACGCTTGTGGCACTTACCCGATTAATCCGCTGCTACCCACATCCCCCAACTTGCAAATCTCACAATGACATGCCCCGGCAGACGATTACCGGCACAGGCTACACTCGCACCACCCTACCCTCTCAATCTGTCATGACAAGCGTCCAGAGCCTCCCAACTTGCATTGCCATATCCCCCATCTTGTGCCGCAACTTACCGCTGACCACACCGCGCACCCCATGCAAATTCCAGCAGCATGTAGGTGATCGAGGGGAGGGAGGTCATTGGCAAGGTAGAGCCTGGCCCATATTCCGTTGAGGTCGGCCTAATCCATGTTCTTCAAATCAGTCCCTCTTTGATTCAAATGATTTTTGGAGGATTAGAATCCTTATAATTTTTTTGTTTGGTCGTTTGATTGAATCCTACGATATTTTTCATAAGGAATCATTTGTACTATATTTCATAGAAAATCTAGCATCCACTTCAACTTCTTTTAAAATATCCTTTGTTTTCTCTGTGATGCAATCAAACAAACTCAAATCATGTAGGATATGAAAGGGCATGGTAGTGTTTTTTCTTCTATCCCTGCATTTCTACAATCCCGCAAATTGAAGAGGCCCTCCATTTGGCATGGATTTAACCTTCTGGACTGGCCCATGGTTAATTCCTGCGTCTCCACCTCAGCCCCGTAAGAGTTTTCCATTGAAAATTTCCCGTAAGTGTAGGATCTCTCCTTCCAATATGATCATTGGATGCCATTGCGGAGTTTTAACGGTCTATGTATGTATACCCTGTTATAACGCACATACAAAATTAGCTGGTCAAGGTAAAAGGATCGAAGATCGTCCTTGAGAAAAGCACGCCCCATGCAGGCAGCCAAGAGACTAAAACCGATGGAATATGCACCAGCAGGTGCCCGGTGCCAGCAGCCAAGAGCCTGAAGCCCTGGAACCGAAGCGGGGCGTGCGGGGCGCGAGCGCAGCCGATGGATGAAACCGAGCAAGATCCGGGGCGCGCATACGTGGGCTCACACGGACCCCGCCATCCGGCCCCTAGTTTAACCCAGCCGCGCGTGGGAGATCGCGACGCCCACCATTCCCTCAAAAAATCTATTTACGCCCACTAAACTGTACCCCTCCGGTATTTAGGCGGAGGGAGGGCTTGCGGGATCGGAGGGGGGCTCGTGGGGACTAATTAATCACGTCGCAATTGTTAGCCCGGAGACTGATGGCGGCCCGGGCGTTCAGGGGGTTAATTAGGGGTAGACCGGTGATTAAACAAGCAGGTGTCAGCCCGACACGATGTGGTCTGGTCTGGTCGTGACACTTGGCGCCTTGGATCGTGTTGGATGGCCCCTGATTGGCCGCGCCACTCGCATTCGCCATGGACGGGCCGACGCACGCGCATATGTCATTTTCTCGACAGGAAAATTGGGCGCCGTACTACTGCTACTACGTGCTCCATGCCAAGCCTCTCCCACGCAGTCGCGCGCATCTTCTCCAAAAGAAAAGGCAGTTGCCCACCGGAAGAAGGTCAAGGAAACCATCTTCTCCTCCCCACTTGCCCCGTTGCACGTCCTTCTTGCGCATCGACGGAAAACATTTGGCGCCGATCTCCCAGGCATTGTGCTTGGGGGCGACGCGCGCACGTGTCACCTTTTTCTGAAATAAAAGGCTCCTGTGCTACTAGCCTACTATTACGTGCTCCATGCGGCCATGCCTCCCAACTCAAAGCTGTGCTAGAAGAAAAAATAACTGCTACTCCTCTTATACCATTTCATAATGTAAGAGCGTTTTTGACACTACAATCTTGTTCAAGTATAGACACGATGTTACTGTATGACCCTAGGGCCACAATAATTCGAAGATACAGGGAAAATGGGAGAGGTTTAACACACAGGTGCTAATCCTCTTATACCATTGACGGCAATGGCTAGCGATCCGCGTCGCATGTTGCCGCTCCGACACACCGACTGCATGCATACCGCCCAAGTGTATTATCGAAAACAATTGGACCTTAAACACTTCCAAGGAAGCGAGTCAAATCACAAGCCACATGACTTGGCAAAGGCGGCGTCTTCCTTGGGCATCGGCCAGCATCTTTGGCATTTTAAATGAATATAATAAAGCCACCGTTCTACTTCAAAAAGAAGTCTCTACCATCTGCTCTCTCCTTTTTGTACAGTACTTCTACAATATATAAAAAAGCTCATCCGACCATTTGGGCTAGTCCAAACTTACACTGACTATCCGAAGTTGTATCATCATGGACAAGTTGTACAACCAAAGACGGCCTGATCATTCTTGATCAAGCATTCTACACAGTATGACACCCACAGGCTTCTGCCCACTCTAGTTATGTACACACCCCGGGCTCTCACTACGACTCGGACCCTCCACAGCACACCTCCGCGCAGCACTCGTAGCAGCCGAGGCACGATAGCGCAGCGCAGATCTGTGCCATCAAGATGGCGCACTGGTCGTTCATCTTGTTGCACGCCTTGATGCAGCACATGCAGCAGAGGCAGTCCGCAACTCGGCCGCAGCACCCGCCCGCCTTCTTGAATATCTTCAACGTCTCCAGTGGTTTCTCGTCGCCGAAACATGTGAGGAGGTTTTCCCTGGTGGCTGCTTTGTCACCGAATCCAAGTTTTAGACCATGAAGCTGGAATCGTAATGGCTCATTGGCGCCTTTGTGTCCTTTCTGTTTCTGCTTGACCTGCGTAGTAGTGAGTGCACAAAGTTTTAGTTAGCAATCTTTATAATGTTTCAACAAGGCATCGACGAAAGAAACAGCGATATGCAATAGAGATCATCTCTAGGGCCAATCTGCCCTCGAAAGGAAAGAAAATAATATGTAGGACCTACTTTTTGTGCTGCATCCAAATTGGTTTGAAGTACAACCATGCTTGTGTACTCTGAAAGAACACTATTCTCTATGCTTAATTTTATCACCTGCAAAATAGAAGAAACGGAGTTACTCAAAAATTATGCAACCATATAATATCAATTGAATGGTTTCAAACCACACAATACAAGATGCTTTGAGCCATAAATGAACTGGAAACTGATCAGCACAAAAGCATACAGCAACAGCACATCTTTAAATGTCTCAGTATCAACAGCTTTTCATGGTTCTTCAGAACAGGGATGTAGACGAAATATCAGCAACTTGTCAAAAACCAATCAACAACCCTTTTACTTGTCTACTCGTATGATGCATGGAACAACTATGTTTTTGGTGCTTCTTCAACTTTGTGCACCATGATACGACAAGTTCTTGTTCTAGGAATTTCTATTTCTATTAAATACAACTCCATGCCCTGAAAGTTCAATGCAGGTTTAAAGCAAAAAAAGAAAAGGCACCTTTCTCTCCAATTGTTTGTCTGCAGAAAGCCATGCCTTTGCTGTGAGAAGAGCAATCTGCTGTGCTGCGAAAATCTGGAAACCATGAAAAGAAATGCAGAGCTTCTCAGCATTAAGTTAAGAATTAAGTTAAGTGATGGTCCTAAAGCATGAAATACCACTTGGCCAAAGATTTAAATCATCTTCACAGAATGAAGTTAAGAACTTGCACAAGTATCCTGATGAATCATAAGACAGATGTACAAAGTAGCAAAGTTTGAGCATTTTACGTTATCAAGAGGCATGTCCGTTATATGCTGGACCTTCAGCTCAATCGAGATCTCTGTCATGTCAGCCAAGTAACCTGTTGCCACAACTGTCTCAGGGAACTTGCCTTGGTATTTTCCAGATATACATAAAGGACACTGTGCTGAAATGTCTGGAATATATTCAGAATCCACCTGAACAGAATGGAAAAGGTACAGTAATAAGATCATCAAATATACTGCATTTCTCTGTCTGTACTTACAAAATTGTGTCCCACATCCCATCCAGCACTAACTATGTTATGGTGATATAGAAGATGATAAGCAGTAAGTACAGTCTAATCCACATCTGTACACTGCCTGGAAAAATAATCTGAACTGTATAATATAGAACACCGCAACATAGGGTACCTAATAAAGCATTATACTACCTACATTCCAAAACGCTTTTGGTAGGCTAAACTAACCTACCAAAACGTCTTATATTTTGGAATGGAGGTAGTATAACACAAAAACTGCAAAATGAAATTTACAGCAGTCGATAAATGCTAAGGGCATAGTTTCTTTTTTTATCATAAGCATCCTATAAATTCACAAAACCAAGTAACTTTTAGATCAATATGTACAAAAGGTGATGTGATTAACATGCAGACTCACTTCAAAATCATCGAGGTGTCCCGTAGCATCAATGGAGATGTTTGCCACTATTGTATTTGATGCTTTCCTGAACCACTTAAGTATTCGACTCTCAATTGATCCTGGATTAAAAAGAACAGGGAAAAGATACTATAATAAATATTTAGTAACTTGACTTCAATAAATCCTGCATTTATTGTTAATGCATACTCCCTCCGTCCGGAAATACTTGTCCTAGAAATGGATAAAATAGATGTATCTATAACTAAAACAAGTCTAGATACAACCATTTCTAGGACAAGTATTTCCGGACGGAGGGAGTACCAATAAACAGGTTGTTAAACTGTTGATTGCTGAAAGATGTATTGCACATATCTCCAAATCAGTGATATAAATAGGACACCCTCCGTCCCAAAAAGCTTGTCTCCGTAGCTACACACGTTTTAGTGTTAGATACATCCATATTTAGACAAATCTAAGACAAGCATTTTAGGACGGAGGTAATACTGTTATTAAATTGACACAACTAAAAATTAGATTAAATCACAGTCAAAGAGCATGGTAGGAATTAATTTTTTTAGTAAAGTTTGGCAGCTCTCAGCTTATATTGATGTGGTACTGAGGAGAAGATTGGCTATGTGGATTGCTTTTGTTCCCTTTAAGAAAAACTTGGCCTTACTTCAGGACTTGGGTAGATACATGGGTTTTTAAGTGGGAACATTGACGTACTTGTAATCAAATAATAATATCGAATAATATATGGCCATCACTCAAAACACGCAATAGAAAAAGGCTATACATAATACACAGATCAATTTTCTATATTCAAAGTTCATAAGGGCACATCATACTGTTTTCTAGTTCAAGTAAATGAAAGCAATGGGGTAAAAGGGGTGAGAGGTTAGTACCTGTCTCAAGTGCAGCATCAAAATGCCCCTTGCCAATTGATGCCACCATGCGCAAGAAATAATGGTTGCAATATAAACCTAACATTTTCAAGTGAGTGGGTTGCAAAGAATTAGAAAACAAACACACCATACTACCAAAGAACAAAATAACAAAAACAATTTTATGCAGGATGCATATAGAAAGATCAGATGCCAGAAAAATAAGAGACAATGGTTGCAATATAGAAAGATCAGATGCCAATAAGCTTAGAAACAATTTTCATTTTAGCCTGACAACTACTTGGATATAGTTCTAGAATTCAGGTACAATAAATTGTGTACTGGAAGGTGCTCCTTGAGATTACCTAGTCCGAACGTAGAAATTCGGGGAGATTTAGATCCTCTGCTGAGGAGCTCATTTTTCACAGTTTGGCAGATGTCATGCTCATCATCAACCGATCCATCAGTCATAAGAAAAATTTGTGGGAGCGCATCATGGGCACTTGACAATAATGCCATCGCCTTGCATGAGAAAAAAATGCAAATATGAAACAACAGGGGAGGGGGGGGGGGGGGGCTATTATGCCCATACACATTGGGATCTTATTCAAAATAATAATAATACCTCATTTAAAGGATGCATAATATCTGTGCCACCCTCAGCAACAAAGTTGTCGTTCATCCAATCATTCGCACTTGCTATTGCCTTTTCATTTACTTTCTCTAAACATGATGAGAATGAATGGAGCTCCTCATTAAATGTTATAATGTTGAAGTAATCTCCTTGCACAAGTTCAGAAAGAGCTGTAGACACTGCATTCTTCACATTCTCAAGAGGTTTCCCTTTCATGCTTCCACTTGTATCAACAACAAATACGACTGCTTTCTTGAAGACCTATTGGATTGCTCAGATGAGATAAACCACCAAAAGGCATATTTTGTGAAGCGAGGAGAAAATGAAATTCTTCTGAGTTATTATATGAAAAAAGCTACTTCAATTGCACCATTGTTTCTCATGCCTTCAATGATGTACAGTATCAAGATACCGAGGAAGCACTTTATTATCAGCATTTCTCTAGAGCGTTGGAACAGAATTGAATGGCAAATTAGAAATAATTCATGACCACAGTATTATCTTATCGCGGTATCATGATAACAGTAGTGTTGCATTACCATATGCCACAAAGGTTACTACAAGAGATCCCTGCCTTTAAGATAGAATATTTTCCATGTGCAGATCTCAACCAAGGAATGTGTACTTCATTATACTAAATGAACTATGGCACTGCAACAAGAAACCAGATAAAAAGCAGCTAACCTTTCTATTCCCACTTCCAGGTAAAATGAAAATGCTGAACGTATCTCTATCGTCATAATCCTGAGATGTTGAAGGCTGCACATGGATACCACCTGACAAGTCACCAGAGTAAACCTGTAGGAAGCCACACAAAAACAGTCAGCAACATTGCAAAAATGGACTGCTAAATACAGCGATGGATTAGTAATTTACGTTCATCATCCTCTACTAAAGAATAATTCCTTTAAAATGCCTGGAAAATCAGATATTCACAGTAACTAGTACATCTAATCCAGATGATAGCATGATTAACTCACACTGTAGGAAAATGTGAAATCTTTGTTTGACCAATTCTCAACAACTGCTTCATGCAGGAAAGACAATTTATCACCCTGCCTTGCCTTTTCCTGAAATAGCAGTGTGAAGAATAAACATTTGCAATGCAGACCAAAACAACATCTAGAAAATTATGTTATAGTTTATTACCTTCAATGAATGGCTTGTGCCCTGCAACAAAACCTCTTTACTGAATCCACTATTCACTGTCAACTGAATTTTCTCCCTCTTCATGAAAACTTTTGGTAATGGGTTGACATAGTATGGAAAACGGAAAGGTATGTCGACCGTGAATCGGCCATTATCATAGTGTAACTTCTGAGACCATCTAACTGTGGCTACAATATCTGCTCCACCTTCCACCTTTATTGATAAGATAGCAACAAATCAGCAAAGTTACAGTTTACAAAAATATAACGCATAACAGACAAGGAGTGTAAGTTTATATGTATATGGCAAGTACCTGTGGTATTGTCAGGCAAAACATATGGGGTTTCAAAATGCCTTTCATGGTATTCTCCATGGTTTGGTCTTCTACTTCGGTCACTTGAGTATTGTATGACATTCTTCCGACAGTGACCTCAGCGCCTAGAATTGAACCCTATTAGCCAAACCGTTCTTAGGTTGAGACCATCACAAAATATAATCACAAATATTCACCATAAAAATACACCGGCTACCCAATGCTTCACTTGATATTCTTTTCCTTAACAGTGGATGAGGAATAAATTATACAGGAGGCATCATGTGAGGATGAAAAGAAATCTAGTGAAGTTTCTGTATTATTTGTACCTATCAGGTTAATAAACTTAAGCAACCCAAGTAACTTAACAAGGAATCCAATGCTAGTGCAAGTGCTTGAGTAATAATAAACTTAATAATACACGTTAACCATCCGATATTAATAACTTTACTATCAACCTATGCCTGAGTGCAACTACTATACTTATTTAAGCCCTTATCAACCTATGCTACAAGGTAAGATAAACAGAAGCAACACAAATGCACTTAATAATACATGCTAACCATCCGAGTTTCATAACTTTACTATCAATTTAATTTCTATTTACAAGTCTTGTATATCCTAGCACATGCTGGAGTAAAGGCCAAGCAATCCAGTATGATGATATGCATGTCCAAATGAGATAATGCAGCATTTCCCGCACATACCAAGTGTGTTTGCCTCTTGAGAGACCAACATATCGCTTCCGGTGATTGTTTCCATTGGACAAAGCAAGGAACTACTTTCACTTGCACATGCAACACTAGAACATACTATTCATCGTTTATTAACTGAAGGTGTATCCCTTTTACTTGTCTAGAACTTACGAACCAAGCTATTGACAGTATCTAGAATTTAGCATCAGGCAAGCCAACGATTGCAATCAGACACCTTGACCCTAACTGTACAACAACTCAAGTCAAACGGACACAATAATACAGCATCACCAATCATGCCAACCCTCACCAAACTGAATCCTACTGAGACGAGCCAACAGAACAACACCAGGAAATTAAAAAAAATGCGATATGCCGACGACGACGGCAGAATCCGATGGCCTCACCTGTTCCCCCATGGGCACGACGAGCCTGACGTCGCACTCGCGGCTGCGCGTGATGCAGTGCAGCCACCAGCGGGCGCGCAGGGTGACGGCGGCCGTGTCGAGAGCGCAGTCGACGGCCAGGTCGATCTCCTTCATCTGCAGCGGGATGAGCGCGGGCGGGTCGAGGCGGCCGTAGACGTAGGGCTGGTAGCTGGGCACGTCGGGGGTGTCGACGGCGGCAGGGTCGGAGACGACCGCGTAGGCCATCGGCGCGGCGGGGAGCAGCAGCGCGGCGGCCGCGTCAGGCCCGCGCTCCATCCCCGCGGGCGGCCGCGGCGGGGGCAGCCCGCCCGGCAGCACGAGCCGCTTCGACAGCTTGAGCCCGTCCTCCACCGCGCGCGCGAAGTCCTCCATGGGGAAGGGAACGGAACGGGCGCCGCCGCCGCCGCAGCCGCTTAGGGTTTCGATGGGATGGGGAGACGGGAATGGGAGGGGAGGGGGGAGAAGGTCGTTTGATCTGCTGATGATGTGGGGGTGTGCGGGAGGCGATGGGCGGTGCGGCGGCGAGGGGAGGCGAGTTTTTATTGGGGAGCGTCGGGGGGAAAGGGGAGATTGATTAAGTTGCCCGGAGAGGGAAATGATGAGCTGGGAGGCGATCGGGCCGGCTGCCGAAGGCGGTGAGAATAAGGAAGGAGCCGGCGGCGTGGGTCCCCCGCTTCGTTTGATTCGTCGTTAACTCGTTCGTTGTCTCGCGGACGGTTTTCTCTTGCTCCGAACGGACTCACGTGAGCTGGTTTTCTTTTGGTTTTCAAAGCAAGGGTGAGCTGGTTAGTTTTCTTTCCAATATAAAACCGGGTTGGGGTTGTTAGTAACCTGTTAACCCGGTTGTTGCTGGTAACTTGTTGGTGGAGTTGGGATTCGCATCTTTGCTGAGCACTTGTGATTTCCTTCCCAATGTTTTTGTGCTACCTTGTTTTAAATTTTGAACGTTAGTGCTCAACAATGGCAAGAGGTTGGAGGAGTAAGCAACCATCTCTTTCCTTTCAATTGTTTTTGTACTGACTCATTTATGGTTCTTTTAGAGGACTCGTGTTTAGTTTGGATGAATAGACAAATCATCTTCCGGTCATCGCCGGGTACCATAGATATTGGGACTTCTGTTCAAGAATTCGTCCAATTAATCAGTTAACTTGCCGATTAATTCCTATTTGTAGGGTCACCGAATAGTCGATAAACTAAAAAATCATCTGATTAATTGATTAACTTGTCGATTAGCATATTAATCCTCTACTCGTAGGGTCACCGAATAGTCCATAAACCGAAAAATCGGCTGATTAATTGATTAACTTGCCGATTAGCATATTAATCCTCTACTCGCCAGCCAACCGAACAGCCACCAGTTAACGATTTCCTCAACGATGATTGGGACGTGGTGAGATGGTTCATAGATGGGGTAGTTATTTCAGTTTCATTTCAACAAAAATGGTTGAAAGATTGTAGTATTGTTCACTTACATGGTTACATTGCCACCTACACATATAAGAAGTTAAACAACTCACATCAAAGGAACATGAATAGTATAATTGCATTGATCTCTGTGACTGAATTTTCAATACAACTTAGCAATCCAAAGCTATGTCAATCAGATTTTGGTTTTATGATGTCGGCAGAAACTAGGGTGGAAAATGGAAGACTAACCAAGCATTATACATAATCTGTTGTAGTTTATTTGAAATGATAGTTATTTTAATTTAGTAGCCTTTTAATGACTTCTTTGAAAGAAGAAAATGTGTTGAGCGGCTTGGATCGATTAGATGTCATTGTCCATATGCTTGTCGCCTCCTTCGATTGCTACGAAATACCAGTACTCGCCAAAGATGAGCGATGGGTCATTTAGGCTGTGGAGCAGTGGCCTTGACACGTGGTTTTCCTTGCGTCGGCTGGGAAGACACATCTCTTCGAGGATGAGTTATACATTTTGATTTTTGTGCTTTGAATAGTTCATGCATGTGTCTATCGGTGTTTTGAAGATGAGCGGTGGGTTTGGCATCTTTGTTGAACACTTATGATTGACATCTTCGGGTTGGGGTTGTTAGTAACCTGTTAACCCGTGTAGTTAGTAACTTGTTATCGTGGTTTGTAGGTGGAGTTGGGGTTGGCATCTTTGCTAGGCACTTGTGATTTCCTTTCCATTGTTTTTGTGCTAATAACTTGTTTTAGTTTTGGAACGTTAGTGATCAACAATGGCAAGAGTTTGCAGGAACAAGCAACCATCTCCTTCCTTCCAATTAGTTTTTTACTGACTCAATTATAGTTATTTTAGATAACTCATTTTTATTTTGGATGAATAGGCAAATCATCTTCCCATTGTTGTCGGATACCATAGATATCGGGGCTTACTGGGATGGTTCATATGTGGGTAGTTATTTCAATTCGATTTGAACAAAAATAGTTCAAATGTTGTACTATTATTGTTTACTTACATGGTTTGCACCGACACATATAAGAAGTTGAAAAACTTACATAAAAGGAACACGAATAGTATAATTGCATTGATCTCTGTGATTAAATTTTCAACGCGTCTTAGCAATCCGAAGCTATGCCAATCAGAATTTAGTTTGAAGAGGCTGGTAGAAACTAGGGTGGAAATGGAAAACTAACCAAGCATTATACATAAGGTGTAGTTTATTTGAAATGATGGTTATATTAATATAAAGCCTTTCAATGACATTTTTTGAAAGAAAGACGTGTTGAGTAGCTTGGATCGATCAGATGTCATGGTCCATATGCTCGTTGTTCCCTTCGATGGCTACGAAATCTCACTACTCGCCAAAGATGAGTGATGTGTTGTTTAGGCGGTGGAGCAGTGGCCTAGACACGTGGTTCTTCTTGTGTCAGTTGGGAAGACACGTCTCTTCGAGGATGAGTTGTAGGTTTTCATTTTTGTGCTTTGGATAGTTCATGTGTGTGGTGATCAGTGTTTTGAAGATAAGCGGTGCGTTGGCATCTTCGTTGAACACTTATGATTTCCTTTTCATTGGTTGAAAGTTTGAAAGTAAGTGCTCAACAATGCAAGAGGTTAGAGGAGATGAAGCAACCATAACCATTAATTAAATTATTTTTACTAACTAATTGTTAATTTTACAACATTTGTGTTCAGATGGCCAGAGTTTGAAGGAACAGGCAATCATCTGTCCACGTGTTAGGACAGCTAACACGAGACACCACATATATTGATAAGTAGTTAGATATTGCACATGTGGATAATTTTTTTGACTTTTTTCCGTGCTTGAGCACAGTACAAACGCAGACACTCATACACACGGACATCCACTCACTGCTATGAACGCATGCATGCACGCCCTATCCCATGAGCACATGCGAGGGACCGAGCCGACGAGATTGACGAGTCCAGGACTTGAACTCTAATGGGCCGTGGATACCACTGTCCTTCTAACACTACTAGGAAAAGGCCTACTAATGGCGCACCAGTTTTGTCTACTAATGGCGCATCACTGGTGCGCCATTAGTATCACGTCACTAGTATTTTTTACTAATGGCGCACCACGGGTGCGCCATTAGTATCTGGTATACTAATGGCGCACCACCCAGTGCGCCATTAGTATATAACACCATGCGCCATTAGTATGCCTCCCAGGGGCCATATTTAACCATGTGCTTTGGCACACTAATGGCGCACTGCGGATGGATGCGCCATTAGTATACTTGGCATACTAATGGCGCACTCTGTAGTGATGCGCCATTAGTATGAATATTAGGTTTTTTTTACTTTTCTGATTTTTGCACATGTTACAAAATATATTATTTGGCAGAATATAGACAGTAGCACACAGCAATAGCAGATTCATCGAATACAATAGAAGATTAGTCTTCAAATACAATTCATCATATTAGTCTCCGAATTCAAAAGACCGAACAAAGATAAAACATTACAAGTCTCGAGACCGCGAGTATCGAGTTTGTCGGAAGTAATACTAACCCTAACAAGTCCTACTAATCATCATCATACAACTTCTACTCGTTATTCATAACAAGTCATATGATCATCATCTTGATAGTCATCGAACCAGCCCTACTTAATTGTTCTTAGCACATGATCATCAGTATTAGGCAGGACCTAAATACCCTATTTAAGCTAAAATAGCATAAAACAATATAGACCCTGACTCTCCATATGGAGAATGGAGAACATCCTGTCTCCAATTCTTGCGCTTCGCTTCCTTTTGCTTGCAAGAAGCTCCTTACGACTGTCCATACATTTTTTCCATCCTTTGATTTTCATGTCTCCACTTCTTTTAGAAATCTCGTATGGACAGTTGAGATTCGTAGGATGACTTGGCTGTATGTTCAAAACATTAACACTACCTTTCTGATACATCATATGAGGCACACAATTCTCTGGGATTATCTGTTGAAAAACATAGTAATAACTTCATAGTTAGCAATGATGTACTAGTTTTAGAAGTATGCAAAAGATGCACGAATGTCATAATAGTAAAAATCTTACCAGGGTATCTCCATGGTAGTTACCGTAGTTGAACACATGCACTAGTGGCACGTATTTACCATAATGTTGAGGAGTTTGATTGTGGATAATGTAATTCTCAATGTCAGTACAAAATCCGACCAGATGATTTTTCTCCTTGTAAGTTGTTAATTCGGAGCCATCGGTGT
Organism: Triticum urartu; assembly: GCF_056163025.1. Taxonomy (NCBI): domain Eukaryota; kingdom Viridiplantae; phylum Streptophyta; class Magnoliopsida; order Poales; family Poaceae; genus Triticum; species Triticum urartu. Next base: position 132,397,237 of record NC_141874.1, read on the forward strand.
AGTGGGTTTTGTCTACCATCTCCCGCACATTCTTTGAACAATAAAAATAAGCTGTCAATGGAAATAAGTTGTCAACTATTTTGAAATAAACAATATAAATTAGCTAATAACTATGTTTGAGAAACTCACATAGCGGTAGAACTGGAGGCGTATCAACAAGGACCCAAATGTCCATATTGTCTTGGTTGATGTCAGGATTACCAAGATCCATGGTGATAAGCATACCCTCATCAAAACCATACATCTTGCAAAATGCTTCCCAATTTTTGCAACCAAAATGGGTTACGCTCTCAGAATTATATAGATTTACTTCAAAGTCCACATCGTGATGAGTCCTTAGGTGAATTTTCTTTGTTTCAGAAATTTCATGGTCTTCAAAATCCATCCTCTCCAAGACATGGCGTCTTGCATGGCATGGGATAAGCTATACTCGAATTGTAAAAGATGAAAATTACGCGTTGAAATAGTTGAAGGCATGCTTAATTATGAAAATAACACTTGTCGTCGTTGTGTACCGTTTCAACTTCGAAGGTCTCCTCGAGCTTAATGCTGAAGCGCCGATCATCGTCCAGGTGAGGCATGTCGCATAGACCTCGATCGTCGTGGCACCAGTCGCACTCCGCCGGGAGACTTTCGTCGTCCGATGATGATGATGACATATCCTACGTTCATAATTCAAAACTACATCATTTAGGGTTTGTCAACACCGAGGCATCCTAAAAGCTAAGCTTTTATCATTAGGGTTTGTCGACGCTAAGGCACCCTAAAAGCCTAAGCTTTCATCATTTAGGTTCTTATCGACACCGAGGCACCCTAAAAGCCAAGGTTTTATCATTTAGGGTTTGTCGACGTCGAGGCACCCTAAAAGTCTAAGCTTTCATCATTTAGGTTTTGTCGACGCCGAGGCACCCTAAAAGCCTAAGCATACATCATTTAGGTTCTCATCGACACCGAGGCACCCTATAGAAGCGAAGTTAAGTTTTCATCATTTAGGGTTTATCGATGCCGAGGCACCCTAGGTTGGGCATAATCACTTGGCTCTATTGCCACCTATGTTGGGTTTATCATCTAGGGTTTATCGATGCTAACGAGAATTCTAAGTTGGGCCTAATCACTTGGCTCTATTGCCACCTATGGTTTAATGCAGCAAGAATGGTGGGGCAGTTGATCCTACTTAACTAAGTACTAAGATACCCCGGCCCATGCATTAGTCGCAAGTACCCCATATGTCCTATTTTTAGCAAAGTCATGCTAAAATTTACGGAAAATTTCAGCATGACCTTTGCTGAAAATAGGACATATGGAGTACCCGAATTTGCCGGAACAGAAGTTAATCGACATTCCGGCAAACTCAAGGGCCTCTCGGGGTACAGCAGCAGCATCACATGTTGACAAAATTCCCAAGTAGTACAGCAGCAGCATCACAAGTAGTACCAATGAACATATAGTCCAGCAAGTTGAAAAAGCTGAAGTTCTCAGCATGAAGAATCACACAACACAGCACCTACATTATGATGATACATTTGGAGATTGCACATACAGTTTTCACATAAGCATAATTGTTCTGGAGATTGCACATACAGTTTTTGACAGCACAACACCTATGACAGCACATACAGTTTTCGTTACTGCTCCCAAATGAAATGACACTTTGACATGGCTGCAATTTTTAGTGTCTACTTATCTGCAATTTTTCAGTGTCTGCTTAGGAGAAATAGGTTTCAAACTTCAGCTTCCTTTGTATAAGGAGACTAAAAAACTATCTAAGGAGTTCTTCAAGTTCAAGTTACAACCTGCATGACATTTTCCTACACAATGCTTGTTGTAAATAATTACTTAAAGTAAACACTTTTTTTATCTTAGCTTACTTACAACAGAATGCCTATCTTTCTGGTTTTCCAATTCCTTTTGTTTCATTTTCAACATTGCTCTATTTGTAATTAATAGCACTGTTCAAGAAATCTGTATATGCAATCTACAGAGATCCCCCTCCTGACTTTTAGACTGATTTTCCATCAAAATTGAAAATAGTTACACTAAGTTTCAAAATAAAAAATGCACTTCTCAGTTTTACAAACTGAAAATTACTCTCAAACTGAAACTTTAACTGACTTTTAGACTGAATTTTTACTCCAAGAGTTTTTATATTCATATCACTTTAACTGAATTTTACATTGAGTTTTAGGTTAAATTTTAAACTTTCTTGCAATATAAGCTTGCCGTACACTTTATATTTAGATCAGGAGCCAAGCTCTAAAATTGAATTTTTAACTGAATTTTTATGACTGCATCTTTTTCAATTTCAGTTTCAGATAAAGTTTATATTCAGATCAGGAGACTGACTTTTAAACTGACTTTATATTCAGTTTCAGGTAAGGACATCAGAGAATCTACAGCGAGGGGCGGCCGGCGCGGTGAGCACGAGCCCCCATGCACAAACGGTGACTAAACAAGGAGAAAAACAGGGGAATCAATGGAGACGCTCACTGCGGAGCTGGGGAAGGAGACGGCGAGGCCGAGGGTGGTCGGGGCAGCGCGGATCGACGCTGAGAAGCAGTGGTTGGTGATAAGGAAGAAGAGGTCGATGCGCTCGATCCTTGATGACCCGGCTCCAATCCGTGGACGTAGGCGATGAAGGTGATGATGGTGTTGCTCCTGGCGCAGCTCCTAGGCACGACGACGGAGGACGGGGTGGTCGGTGGCCGCGATGACGCGCGGCGGCGGTGCTCGGGGTGGAGGGATGGAGCGGGGCAGGCCGTCAGCGGCGAGGACCGAGAGGGCGATTGAGGAGTGGAGGGAAGGAGCGGGGCAGGCCGTCGGTGGCGAGAACCGAGACGGCGAGGCGGGGCGCGGGGGTCGTCGGGCGACTAGGGGGGAATGAATCTGGCGAGGGGGGAGTGAATCTGGCGAGCGGGAGGGACGAAGGGATCGGGCGACTAGGGGGGAAGATTACTAATGGCGCACCCCCTGGTGGTGCGCCATTAGTATGTTTTTTTATAGCAATGGCGCACCCCCGAGACGGTGCGCCATTAGTATTTTTTTAGATAGCAATGGCGCACCAGCCAGCCGTGCGCCATAAGTAAGATTTTATTATTATTATTTTTTGCATCTAATAATTTAATAGAAAATTAATATGAATATGAATATGAAAATGAATATGAATATGAATATAAAAATGAATATGAATATGAAACAGTAATAAATTTTTATAAAAACAGTAATATTTTTTTAAAAATATCATCAAATTTGTTATTTAAAAATATTTATGAATCAAAAAAATATCATCAAATTTATTATTTGAAAATATCATCAAATTTGTTATTTGAAAATATAAACAAATTTGTTTTTTTTGGATTTTTAGTTGCGTTCATTTGTGATGGTGGAGCGGGGGAGGGTGCGGGGGGTCGGCGGTGGCGGTGGAGCGGGGGAGGGTGCGGGGGGTCGGCGGCGGCAGTGGAGCAGGGGAGGATGCGGGGGGTCGGCGGCGGCGGTGGAGCGGGGGAGGGTGCGGTGGGTCGTCGGCGGCGGTGGAGCGGGGGAGGGTGCGGTGGGTCGTCGGCGGCGGCATGGGTCGGGGCAGCGGGGGGAATTAGCTAGGGGGCGAGGGAGAGGGATGAAGGGGATCTGGCGAGAGGGAGAAAATTAGCTAGGGGGAATCTTATTAATGGCGCACCTGCGGTCGGTGCGCCATTAGTAATCTTTTTTTACATAGGAATGGCGCACCAGGCAGAGGTGCGCCATTAGTAATCTTTTTTTTACATAGCAATGGTGCACCAGGCAGAGGTGTGCCATTAGTAATCTTTTTTTTATATATAGCAATGGCGCACCAGCCAGAAGTGCGCTATAAGTAATTTTTTGTTGCATGTAATAACTTTTTAGAAAATGAATATGAATATGAAACAGTAATATATTTTTTTATAAAAACAGTAATAATTGTTGTTTAACAACAATTGTAGTCTATACTTTTTTATTATTATTTTTTAAAAAATGAAGAGGGAAGAGGAGGCGCGGGTGGGATCGAGATCGAGGGGGAATCGAGATCGAGATGGAGCGGGATCGAGATTGAGTGTCCTCATGAATATTCAATATTTTATCATATTGAATATGAAAAAATATCATCAAATTTGAAAAAATATTCATGAATTCAAAAAGTGCTCATGAAATTTAAAAATATTCATGATATCAAAAAGTGCCCATGAAATTTAAAAATATTCATGATATCAAAATATATATACTAATGGCGCACCTCTACAGGGTGCACCATTAGTAGTTTAAATTAGTAATCGCGCACTGTGAGGCGATGCGCCATTAGTAGTTTTGCAAAAAATAAAAATAAAAAAAATTCAGTACTGGCGCACTCCCTGCCTGGTGCGCCATTACTAGTTAGAACTAGTAATGGCGCACTTCGGTAGGATGTGCCATTAGTATGTACGTAAAAATGAAAAAAAAATTATCACTAGTGGCGCATCTGTTTTCTGGTGTGTTATTAATGTCTTCCACACTAATGGCGCATCACCAACTGGTGCGCTATTAGTATATAGTAGTGGCGCACTACTTTCCTGGTGCATCATTAGTATTAATCTTATCTATAGCTTTTTTCCTAGTAGTGTAACCACCCAATTACATGTTGGTTCGTAACTTTTTTCACTTTGGTATGCTTTTTATAGCTTACCATATATGCCATGTGGTAGTTATTTTGACTTGATTCATTACTAGACCGTATAGGCACGCGTTGCTGCGCCCGACCATCTTAAGAAGAGTGAAAATATAATTGTTTGAGAAATGCTGAGCTATCATAACATATGGTAAAATTCATAGGGTTCAAAATATCATCTACCAAAACGTCCAAAGAGACGATATAATATATCCTGCACAATGTAATATATAGAAAATAAATCAATCCTAATGCTTATGTTCCCTAAATAGAATCTCATTTCTATAAAGAGGCTATTTCTGTACAATGCAACACATGCAATAATATGAGGGATGGGCAAGGGAGGCTCAAATTACCAACAATCTAGCGAGTCGGCATATAAAGGGATCGCCTCCTCCTGAATCAGTAAAATGATGCACGCATGCTTCGCTGGAGCTTGCCGGCGTCATCATATGCCCATATGACTGTAACACTTTTCACTCTGCAAAAATGTAGAATAGTGAAATACAAATACTAGCACATGGTGAATACTAAGATGAACTAACTGGTTGATATCTTAAGGATAAAAAACACCTTTGCTCTATGTCGCTAAAATGCTACCTCTTATCATCCCCTTGGCAGATACAAAAGGTCCCAATCAAATTGTGAGCAAGGAAAGATAAGATAAACATCATAGAAGTAGAAAGAAACTGAAGGACATACATTCAATTGTTGGGGAACGTTGCAGAAGACAAAAAATTTCCTACTCGTTTCACCAAGATCCATCTAGGAGTTCATCTAGCAACGAGTCATCGGATGCATCTACATACCTTTGTAGATCACGCGCGGAAGCGTTCAAAGAACGGGGATGAGGAAGGCGTACTCGACGTGATCCAAATCACCGATGACCAAGCGCCGAACGGACGGCACCTCCGCGTTCAACACATGTACGGGACGGGAGACGTCTCCTCCTTCTTGATCCAGCAAGGGGGAAGGAGAGGTTGATGAAGATCCAGCAGCACGACGGCGTGGTGGTGGATGCAGGGCGTCACAGTAGCAGGGCTTCGCCTATACTACGCGAGAGAGACGTAACGGGGAGAGAGGGAGGCGCCAGGGGCTGAGGTATGAAGTCCCTCCTCTCCCCCACTATATATAGGAGGGCCAAGGGGGGGTGGTGCGCAGCCTAGGAGATCTGATCTCCTAGGTGCGGCGGCCAGGGGAGGATTCCCTCCCCCCCAAGGCACCTAGAGGTGCCTTCCACCACTTGGACTACTCCCCCATGGAAACCCTAGGCGCATGGGCCTTGTGGGGCTGGTGCCCTTGGCCCATGTAGGCCAAGGCGCACCCCCTACAGCCCATGTGGCCCCCCGGGACAGGTGGCCCCACCCGGTGGGCCCCCGGGACCCCTCCGGTGGTCCCGGTACAATACCGATAACCCCGAAACTTGTCCCGATGGCCGAAACAGCATTTCCTATATATAATTCTTTACCTCCGGACCATTCCGGAACTCCTCGTGACGTCCGGGATCTCATCCGGGACTCCGAACAACATTCAGGTTTCTGCATATACATATCTTCACAACCCTAGCGTCACCGAACCTTAAGTGTGTAGACCCTACGGGTTCGGGAGACAAGTAGACATGACCGAGACGACTCTCCGGTCAATAACCAACAGCGGGATCTGGATACCCATGTTGGCTCCCACATGCTCCACGATGATTTCATCGGATGAACCACGATGTCGAGGATTCAATCAACCCTGTATGCAATTCCCTTTGTCAATCGATATGTTACTTGCCCGAGATTCGATCGTCGGTATCCCAATACCTCGTTCAATCTCGTTACCGGCAAGTCACTTTACTCGTACCGTAATGCATGATCCCGTGACCAGACACTTGGTCACTTTGAGCTCATTATGATGATGCATTACCGAGTGGGCCCAGTGATACCTCTCCGTCATACGGAGTGACAAATCCCAGTCTTGATCCATGTCAACCCAACAGACACTTTCGGAGATACCCGTAGTATACCTTTATAGTCACCCAGTTACGTTGTGACGTTTGATATACCCAAAGCACTCCTACGGTATCCGGGAGTTACACGATCTCATGGTCTAAGGAAAAGATACTTTGACATTGAAAAACCCTAGCAAACGAACTATATGATCTTGTGCTATGTTTAGGATTGGGTCTAGTCCATCACATCATTCTCCTAATGATGTGATCTCGTTATCAATGACATCCAATGTCCATAGTCAGGAAACCATGACTATCTGTTGATCAACGAGCTAGTCAACTAGAGGCTTACTAGGGACATGTTGGTGTCTGTTATTCACACATGTATTACGATTTCCGGATAATACAATTATAGCATGAATAAAGACAATTATCATGAACAAGGAAATATAATAATAATGCTTTTATTATTGCCTCTAGGGCATATTTCCAACAGTCTCCCACTTGCACTAGAGTCAATAATCTAGTTACATTGTGATGAATCGAACACCCATGGTATTCTGGTGTTGATCATGTTTTGCTCTAGGGAGAGGTTTAGTCAACGGATCTGCTACATTCAGGTCCGTATGTACTTTACAAATCTCTATGTCTCCATTTTGAACATTTTCACGAATGGAGTTGAAGCGACGCTTGATGTGCCTTGTCTTCTTGTGAAACCTGGGCTCCTTGGCAAGTGCAATAGCTCCAGTGTTGTCACAAAAGAGTTTGATTGGCCCCGACGCATTGGGTATGACTCCTAGGTCGGTGATGAACTCCTTCACCCATATTGCTTCATGTGCTGCCTCCGAGGCTGCCATGTACTCCGCTTCACATGTAGATCCCGCCACGACGCTCTGCTTGAAGCTACACCAGCTCACTGCTCCACCATTCAACATATACACGTATCCGGTTTGTGACTTAGAGTCATCCAGATCTGTGTCGAAACTAGCGTCGACGTAACCCTTTACGACGAGCTCTTCGTCACCTCCATAAACGAGAAACATTTCCTTAGTCCTTTTCAGGTACTTCAGGATATTCTTGACCGCTGTCCAGTGTTCCTTGCCGGGATTACTTTGGTACCTTCCTACCAAACTTACGGCAAGGTTTACATCAGGTCTGGTACATAGCATGGCATACATAATAGAACCTATGGCTGAGGCATAGGGGATGACACTCATCTCTTCTATTTCTTCTGCCGTGGTCGGACATTGAGCTGAGCTCAATTTCACACCTTGTAACACAGGTAAGAACCCCTTCTTAGAATGATCCATATTGAACTTCTTCAATATCTTATCAAGGTATGTGCTTTGTGAAAGACCTATGAGGCGTCTTGATCTATCTCTATAGATTTTGATGCCTAATATGTAAGCAGCTTCTCCAAGGTCCTTCATTGAAAAACTCTTATTCAAGTAGGCCTTGATGCTGTCCAAGAGTTCTATATCATTTCCCATCAAAAGTATGTCATCTACATATAATATGAGAAATGCTACACAGCTCCCACTCACTTTCTTGTAAACGCAGGCTTCTCCATAAGTCTGTGTAAACCCAAACGCTTTGATCATCTCATCAAAGCGAATGTTCCAACTCCGAGATGCTTGCACCAGCCCATAAATCGAGCGTTGGAGCTTGCACACTTTGTCAGCATTCTTAGGATCGACAAAACCTTCCGGCTGCATCATATACAATTCTTCCTTAAGGAAACCATTAAGGAATGTCGTTTTGACGTCCATTTGCCATATTTCATAATCATAGAATGCGGCAATTGCTAACATGATTCGGACGGACTTTAGCTTCGTTACCGGTGAGAAAGTCTCATCGTAGTCAACCCCTTGAACTTGTCGATAACCCTTAGCGACAAGCCGAGCTTTATAGATGGTCACATTACCATCCGCGTCTGTCTTCTTCTTAAAGATCCATTTATTCTCTATGGCTCGCCGTTCAACGGGCAAGTCAGTCAAAGTCCATACTTCGTTTTCATACATGGATCCTATCTCGGATTTCATGGCTTCTAGCCATTTATCGGAATCCGGGCCCGCCATCGCTTCTTCATAGCTCGAAGGTTCACCGTTGTCTAACAACATGATTTCCAAGACAGGGTTGCCGTACCACTCTGGTGCGGAACGTGTCCTTGTGGACCTTCGAATTTCAATAGGAGCTTGATCAGAAGTATCTTGATCATTATCATTAACTTCCTCTCTAGTCGGTGCAGGCACCTCAGGAACATTTTCTTGAGTTGAGCCATTTTCCGGTTCAAGAGGTAATACTTCATCAAGCTCTACTTTCCTCCCACTTACTTCTCTCGAGATAAACTCTTTCTCTAGAAAGGACCCATTCTTGGCAACAAAGATCTTGCCTTCGGATCTGAGGTAGAAGGTGTACCCAATAGTTTCTTTTGGGTATCCTATGAAGACGCATTTTTCCGACTTGGCTTCGAGCTTTTCAGGTTGAAGTTTCTTGACATAAGCATCGCATCCCCAAACTTTTAGAAACGACAGCTTAGGTTTATTCCCAAACCATAATTCATACGGTGTCGTCTCAACGGATTTCGACGGAGCCCTATTTAAAGTGAATGCAGCAGTCTCTAAAGTATAGCCCCAAAAAGATAGCGGTAAATCGGTAAGAGACATCATAGACCGCACCATATCCAATAGAGTGCGATTACGACGTTCGGACACACCGTTACGCTGAGGTGTTCCAGGCGGCGTGAGTTGTGAAACTATTCCACATTTTCTTAAGTGTGTGCCAAATTCGTGACTCAAGTATTCTCCTCCACGATCTGATCGTAGAAACTTGATTTTCCTGTCACGTTGATTTTCAACCTCACTCTGAAATTCCTTGAACTTTTCAAAGGTTTCAGACTTGTGTTTCATTAAGTAGACATACCCATATCTACTCAAGTCATCAGTGAGGGTGAGAACATAACGATAGCCACCGCGAGCCTCAACACTCATTGGACCGCACACATCAGTATGTATGATTTCCAATAAGTTGGTTGCTCGCTCCATTGTCCCTGAGAACGGAGTCTTGGTCATTTTACCCATGAGGCATGGTTCGCACGTGTCAAATGATTCATAATCAAGAGACTCTAAAAGTCCATCTGCATGGAGCTTCTTCATGCATTTGACACCTATGTGACCAAGGCGGTCATTATCAACCTTACATCTTTTGGTACTCACATTATGAATATGTGTAGTAATACGCCCGAGATTCATTAAGAATAAACCATTCACCATAGGAGCATGACCATAAAACATATCTCTCATATAAATGGAACAACCATTATTCTCAGATTTAAATGAGTAGCCATCTCGAATTAAACGAGATCCCGATACAATGTTCATGCTCAAAGCTGGCACTAAATAACAGTTATTGAGGTTTAAAACTAATCCCGTAGGTAAATGCAGAGGCAGCGTGCCGACGGCGATCACATCGACCTTGGAACCATTCCCGACGCGCATCGTCACCTCGTCCTTCGCCAGTCTCCGTTTATTCCGCAGCTCCTGCTGTGAGTTACAAATATGAGCAACGGCACCGGTATCAAATACCCAGGAGTCACTACGAGTACTGGTAAGGTACACATCAATTACATGTATATCAAATATACCTTTGGCGTTGCCGGCCTTCTTGTCCGCTAAGTATTTTGGGCAGTTCCGTTTCCAGTGACCCTTCCCTTTGCAATAAAAGCACTCTGTCTCAGGCTTGGGTCCATTCTTTGGCTTCTTTCCGGCAGCTTGCTTGCCGGGCGCGGCAACTTCCTTGCCGTCCTTCTTGAAGTTCTTTTTACCCTTGCCTTTCTTGAACTTAGTGGTTTTATTGACCATCAACACTTGATGCTCCTTCTTGACTTCTACCTCTGCTGATTTCAGCATTGAGAACAACTCAGGAATGGTCTTTTGCATCCCCTGCATGTTGAAGTTCATCACAAAGCTCTTGTAGCTTGGTGGAAGCGACTGGAGGATTCTGTCAATGACCGCATCATCCGGGAGATTAACTCCCAGCTGAGACAAGCGGTTATGCAACCCAGACATAGTGAGTATGTGCTCACTGACAGAACTATTTTCCTCCATCTTACAGCTGAAGAACTTATCGGAGACTTCATATCTCTCGATCCGGGCATGAGCTTGAAAAACCATTTTCAGCTCTTCGAACATCTCGTATGCTCCATGTCTCTCAAAACGCTTTTGGAGCCCCGGCTCTAAGCTGTAAAGCATGCCGCACTGAACGAGGGAGTAGTCGTCAACACGTGTCTGCCAAGCGTTCATAACGTCTTGGTTCTGTGGGACAGGTGGATCACCTAGCGGTGCTTGCAGGACATAATCTTTCTTGGCAGCTATGAGGATGATGCTCAGGTTCCGGACCCAGTCCGTATAGTTGCTGCCATCGTCTTTCAGCTTGGTTTTCTCTAGGAACGCGTTGAAGTTGAGGACTACGTGGGCCATTTGATCTACAAGACATAGTGCAAAGATTTTAGACTAAGTTCATGATAATTAAGTTCATCTAATCAAATTATTAATGAACTCCCACTTAGATTAGACATCCCTCTAGTCATCTAAGTATTACATGATCCGAGTTGACTAGGCCGTGTCCGATCATCACGTGAGACGGACTAGTCAACGTCAGTGAACATCTTCATGTTGATCGTATCTTCTATACGACTCATGCTCGACCTTTCGGTCTTCTGTGTTCCGAGGCCATGTCTGTACATGCCAGGCTCGTCAAGTTAACCCTAAGTGTTTTGCATGTGTTCCGAGGCCATGTCTGTACATGCTAGGCTCGTCAACACCCGTTGTATGTGAACGTAAGGATCCATCACACCCGATCATCACAGCGTGCTTAGAAACGACGAACTTTAGGAACGGTGCACAGTTAGGGAAGAACACTTCTTGAAATTGTTATGAGGGATCATCTTATTTACTACCGTCGTTCTAAGTAAACAAGATGCAAAAACATGATAAACATCACATGCAATCAAATAATAAACGTGACATGATATGGTCAATATCACATAGCTCCTTTGATCTCCATCTTGGGGCTCCATGATCATCTTGTCACCAGCTTGACACCATGATCTCCATCATCATGATCTCCATCATCGTGTCTCCATGAAGTTGTTCACCAACTATTACTTCTACTACTATGGCTAACGCGTTTAGCAATAAAGTAAGTAATTTACATGGCGTTTCTCGATGACACGCAGGTCATATAAAAGATTAAAGACAACTCCTATGGCTCCTGCCGGTTGTCATACTCATCGACATGCAAGTCGTGATCCCTATTACAATAGCATGAACATCTCATACATCACATATAGATCATTCATCATTCATCACAACTTTGGCCATATCATATCACAAACCACTTGCTGCAAAAACAAGTTAGACGTCCTCTAATTGTTGTTGCAAGTTTTACGTGGCTGAATTAGGGTTCTAGCAAGAACGTCTTCTTACCTACGTTAAAGCCACAACGTGATTTGTCAACTTCTATTTACCCTTCATAAGGACCATGTTCATCGAATCCGCTCCAACTAAAGTGGGAGAGACAGACACCCGCCAGCCACCTTATGCAACTAGTGCATGTTAGTCGGTGGAACCGGTCTCACGTAAGCGTACGTGTAAGGTTGGTCCGGGCCGCTTCATCCCACAATACCGCTGAAGCAAGAAAAGACTAGTAACGGCAAGAAGGTTGACAAATCTACGCCCACAACAAATTGTGTTCTACTCGCGCAAGAAGAACTACGCATAGACCTAGCTCATGATGCCACTGTTGGGGAACGTTGCAGAAAACAAAAATTTTCCTACTCGTTTCACCAAGATCCATCTAGGAGTTCATCTAGCAACGAGTCATCGGATGCATCTACATACCTTTGTAGATCACGCGCGGAAGCGTTCAAAGAACGGGGATGAGGAAGGCGTACTCGACGTGATCCAAATTACCGATGACCAAGCGCCGAACGGACGGCACCTCCGCGTTCAACACACGTACGGGACGGGAGACGTCTCCTCCTTCTTGATCCAGCAAGGGGGAAGGAGAGGTTGATGAAGATCCAGCAGCACGACGGCGTGGTGGTGGATGCAGGGCGTCACAGTAGCAGGGCTTCGCCTATACTACGCGAGAGAGACGTAACGGGGAGAGAGGGAGGCGCCAGGGGCTGAGGTATGAAGTCCCTCCTCTCCCCCACTATATATAGGAGGGCCAAGGGGGGTGGTGCGCAGCCTAGGAGATCTGATCTCCTAGGTGCGGCGGCCAGGGGAGGATTCCCTCCCCCCCAAGGCACCTAGAGGTGCCTTCCACCACTTGGACTCCTCCCCCATGGAAACCCTAGGCGCATGGGCCTTGTGGGGCTGGTGCCCTTGGCCCATGTAGGCCAAGGCGCACCCCCTACAGCCCATGTGGCCCCCCGGGACAGGTGGCCCCACCCGGTGGGCCCCCGGGACCCCTCCGGTGGTCCCGGTACAATACCGATAACCCCGAAACTTGTCCCGATGGCCGAAACAGCATTTCCTATATATAATTCTTTACCTCCGGACCATTCCGAAACTCCTCGTGACGTCCGGGATCTCATCCGGGACTCCGAACAACATTCGGGTTTCTGCATATACATATCTTCACAACCCTAGCATCACCGAACCTTAAGTGTGTAGACCCTACGGGTTCGGGAGACAAGCAGACATGACCGAGACGACTCTCCGGTCAATAACCAACAGCGGGATCTGGATACCCATGTTGGCTCCCACATGCTCCACGATGATTTCATCGGATGAACCATGATGTCGAGGATTCAATCAACCCCGTATGCAATTCCCTTTGTCAATCGATATGTTACTTGCCTGAGATTCGATCGTCGGTATCCCAATACCTCGTTCAATCTCGTTACCGGCAAGTCACTTTACTCGTACCGTAGTGCATGATCCCGTGACCAGACACTTGGTCACTTTGAGCTCATTATGATGATGCATTACCGAGTGGGCCCAGTGATACCTCTCCGTCATACGGAGTGACAAATCCCAGTCTTGATCCATGTCAACCCAACAGACACTTTCGGAGATACCCGTAGTATACCTTTATAGTCACCCAGTTACGTTGTGACGTTTGATATACCCAAAGCACTCCTACGGTATCCGGGAGTTACACGATCTCATGGTCTAAGAAAAAGATACTTTGTCATTGGAAAACCCTAGCAAACGAACTATACGATCTTGTGCTATGTTTAGGATTGGGTCTAGTCCATCACATCATTCTCCTAATGATGTGATCTCGTTATCAATGACATCCAATGTCCATAGTCAGGAAACCATGACTATCTGTTGATCAACGAGCTAGTCAACTAGAGGCTTACTAGGGACATGTTGGTGTCTGTTATTCACACATGTATTACGATTTCCGGATAATACAATTATAGCATGAATAAAGACAATTATCATGAACAAGGAAATATAATAATAATGCTTTTATTATTGCCTCTAGGGCATATATCCAACATCAATCCCCTATCAGTGAATACACGCACCATATCTTCCTGTCTTGCAAGGGAATAGAAACAAACACTTGAAACAGAGGAAATAGAAATTATTCATTGTGAGAAAAACAGGGAGGTTTCATACTTGATACTTCACGGTAGAGCAATACCTGACATTGGTTTTCTCAAAATTGCGCTTGGAGATTTGTGTTATTTCTTCCATGTTAAGTCACATAGCTACAAATAAAGTAGCATAATAGCCCTCCTTGCCAACAATTTTGTCAGTTTGTATATGTCAAACTGTCGGTCAAATAAAGAATAGCTGAAAATCTGGAATGAATAATCACCATTGAGAATTATACTAATCAATAGCATATACTCCCTCCGTAAAAAAATATAAGAGCGTTTAGATCACTATAATATTTTATGACTATGGCTTAGAACTTAGAGCAAATACCACAGAAAATATAAATACAACAACAGATCTTAGTTTTTGCAGGTTTCTTAAAATATGAGACACAGAGCTGTATCTCTTTTTCCAATCAAAACTTTTTAAATAAAAATTGCCATCAACAAATAATGAATGGGTCACTTATGGAGACAAATATATCTTCCTGCCAGTAGGATACCATGATACAAATGTATATATAACTGAATCATAACTTTCTCTCCATCGACTTGTGTTCTGCTCACCCATTTCCAACCAATAGTGTATATGTGTAGCTCCAAATCATGAATATGACATGACGTCTAAGAAGCACATCAGCAGCGTTGGATGGTCACTTATCCCCGCATTGTGATTACTCTAGGTACCCCAGAACTTAATTAATCAAGCACAGCTGACAGCCTAAACATAAAGATATGGAAGATCATCTCATTATTTCCTGCGAATTGTTTTTTGAATGGTGAAGCAGATGCAGTACATACATGTACTCATGTAAATATGGTAGATCACCTCATTATTTGCTGCAAAAAAAATTAATAAACGGTGCAGGACAGTTGCAATATGACAAGTGCTTACTTGGATCTCAACGGAGAAGAGCAACACTGTGACTGTCACCCCCATCCCTTCATCTCCTGTATCATCTTGCCATCACAACAACACTGCCACGCACAGGAAGGTGAGAAAACATCCCTCCGCTGCCCATCTGTGTCACCATCTTTGGAGAGAGGGCCGCCTCCGCGCCGATTCCGTCCACCGACTCTGTACTCCTCTACTTACTGTTTTTTAATTTCATATCTTGCATCGTTCATCCATGGCGGCTGCAGCGGCCGTGCAGAAGAAGCTCGCCGACATTGGAACAACGACGCATCAAGGAGGAAAGAACGGCAGCGCATCGAGGAACGATAAACGGCGGCGTGGAAGGAACAGAGAAACTGCTCGGTTGGGGAGGATAGCGATGGAAAGTACACGACCTGGGCTGTTAGCGTTAGCATCCAGATGAAAAGACGTGGGCCTCTGAAGGCCCGATTACGGAGAGGAAAGCCAACTCGCTCTGCAGAGTAGCAGCCCGCGAGAATGCAGCGCGTGAGCAACCTGTGTCGACCAGGGCTGATCTTGGTCATACGTTTCAGCGATCCAATGGCTGAGAGCGTGAAAACGCTGTGGAGGCTCCTAGGTGGCTGTGTTATACTGTTTTTTAATAGTCAGATGGAAGACTGTAGTATTCTTTTCTTACGTAGTTACATGGGCATCTGAACCAAAGAAATTACAGAAACTTACAGCATTAAATAGTATAATTTCATTTATCATTGTGATTGATGACACATCTTTATTTTGCTTAAAGTACTAGTCATGATGAATTTTGGACCCGACTTTCCAGAGGCATGTCGGCTGGATTTGATTTCAAGCCACCGGTATGAACTACGTAAGGTGAAAAATGGAAAACTAACTGAGCATTATATATAATTAGGTGTCGTTTTATTTGAAATGCTAATATTTTATTTGTTGTACTAATTTAGTAGCCTTTAGAAGTTTTTAAACACGTTCAATGCTTGGACTGATCATATGTCAATGTCTAGATGCTTATCCCCTTCGATGGTTGTGAGGTATCGCTTGTCGTCAAGATGAGCGGTGGGTTATTTGCTGGTAGAGCGGTGTCCTTGAGACATGGCCCTTCTTGCGTCGGTTAGGAACACATGTCTCCTGTCGGAAATGAGTTGAACTTCGTTGTTTCTACATTTACTTGGTTTACGTATGTCATGCCCTTGCTTTGATTGCATGTTAATATAATATATAAGCACTCTCGTTGGTATCAGAATAAAAAGAGCAGTAAACATGTTAATCTTTGTTTCCTTATTTAAAGTGAACACCTAAGTAGAAGAAATATGATGGTACAAGCATGGTATTAACACATGGATGATTTCAAGTAAAAACACATTAATGGTTGGCAACTAGATCTCTAACATCATAAGTCATCGCTGGCAAGTCCAATTTAGCATATAGCCTAAGTAAAATCTCGTGCATATGACCACGTGAACTAAGTTATTGTTGAATTATTAGAGCCTGCTGGGCCCATGTATGAATAAATACCTGAAAAATCTCAAAGGCCCACGAGTGTGTCATGACATGAAGGTGGGAAGTTTAGTCCCACTTCATGAGTGAAAGAGAGTTGAGACCCTTTTATAAGGGTTTCTTTTCCTCATGCTAGGAGTTTGAGAAGATGAGTAGTACATGTGCACTCCTCTCTTCCGCCGCCGCCTGCCACGCCTCGTGCCCGCGCACCGCGTTTCATGAGCGAGCCAAGACGAGCTTAGACCTATGTCATGTGTGCGCTTATTTTTTACCGGACAGGAATTGATAATTAATTACGAGTCATTAACGGATGTGCTATGAGTCTGAGACATCGGATTGTGGGTCGTTGCCGACTTAGACGTGGGTCGAACCCACGTCTCCCTACCACGACCGCCTATACATTAGATGCGTTGGCAACCCTAACCGTCACCTAAGTCACCTAAATCAGATCATATCTACTCTATCTCCTCACGCACAAACCCACCATCGTTCCGCTCGTTGTTGTTCTTTCGGCAATCCGCTTGCATGGGTCTACGGGAGAGCAGGCCTTCAGAATTCCACCCTTTGTGATCATGCACCGGCAAAAGAGTGATTAGGAATTTAGGGAGTGTCTCCTATGCAACTGTTCGTTGTTGTTCATATTCATTCACTACTTCAACTACATCTTCGTATTCTTCGAAATCACCATGAGTCAAACCACTGAGTCCGAGAATAAGGCTGCTACGGGTAACGCTGTCGTCGCCGCGGCTTTTACCTGGGTCGATTGGAGGGTATAATATGTTTATCTCTGTCCAGTTTATTCCTATGTTTGTCATACTTGTTGTTTACAATGTACTATATGCATAATATATGTTTACATGGTTAAATATCAGTACATGATTAACACTATCAATGCCACGCGTTCATGATTTATTTTTGAATTTAAAATACTAAAAAATTCAAGAAGGGATGGACAAGTAACCCCGAGATCTGCAGCAGGTTGATGGAGGAGGAAGAGATTGATCTGGATATGAGCCTTACTACTCCACGTCGACGGCTTCATGGGTCCATCCTCGCCGCCGACAGCTGGCGTGGTCGTTTCCGGCGATTGGATCGGGAGGAGAGGACCGAGGGGAGGCAGTGACGTTGGAGGCGGGACTCGAAGCGGGTCGAGCGGAGGTGGAGGCGCTGATTTGAAGCAGGTCGACGGGTGGTGGTGGCGCTGGACTTGAAGGAAGGCGGCGGCGGTGTAGACAGATCGAACGGAGGAGGGAGTTGCGGGGGAGGAGCGCTCGCGAGTGGTAAGGAAACCTTTAACGGCGCGGCGGGGGGAGGGGGGGGGTATCGATCGATAGCTAGCCACGAAGGGACCTGATTACATAGGGTTGTCACCAAACGCAGGTAACGGTACCCGTTTACAGCGTAAACAGGTGACGGACGAAAATTGCTGAAACAAACACCCCCTTAGCCAAAAACTTGAGCAAAATGACTACCAGATGGTTGAAAAACAAGCACACGTTTTGCTGGATACTGCCTTATACTGTTAAAAAATTATCCTATCAGCTTTGCTTTTATCGTCATCTCCCAATGAAAGAGATGAAACTAAAATACGTTGCTTTTCATTCGCAAAAAAAAGGTTGCTTTTATCGATCTTTTGCACAATGGGGTAAGACGTGGCATCGATCATAGGACAAGACATGCGTAATAACCTGATAGGCTCCCCTCTTTTTATTCTGGATGGATAAGACATTTTTTCTCTAGACAGATTAAGAAGAAGCAGGTTAGCGATGATCGTGCTTACGCTTGCAGGCGGGCCCCGGCCGGCGGTGAGCGGACTCCCGGGCGCTTTTGCTAAACCGACCGGCCCAACGGCAACACTGACCGACCGGCCGGCCCACCCGTCGCGCGCCACGTGCCCCCATTGAATCCCTCGCGCCGCATGTGACCGTGACCGGCGACGCCGAAGCGGGGATGAACCGAGGCGGTCCGTTGCTAGCACCAACGGCCGAGATCCATCCTCAGCGTGGGGACCGACAGGCCGGGAGGGGCTAAAGCTTCTGTAACGGCTAGTTTTCTTTGGCCCCGTTCCGCGCATGTGATTCGGGAGACCGTTTCCTCGGCTGGGGCCCATTCACGCTACGCAGCACCTGGTCCATGTAGACCGCGTGTATACATCATATCGGCGTGCGGCTGAGCCTGTAGTTAGTTACGCTGTTAATTAACCTCTGCCGTAAAAAAACTTGTTAGCATTTTTTTGAGGAAAAAAGTTAATTAACCTCATTCCCGAGATAATTACCTTGGCTGAATGCTGATCGACACGAAGGAAAGACGTTGTGTTACCGAATTTCCCAGCTCAGAGTGGTTCTCCTAATAAACAGCGGCCGGTACAGTCAGGGCCAACATCAGTGCGTCCGTCAGGCCATCAGCGAGGAAATCTTGACGAAAACTCGATAACGATTATTCCAACGTGTCGGGGTCGGGGGCGAGCTGCCCATTCTTCCACGTGATTGTTAGAAAAACGGGGTCGTTCTCCGCGTTGCGACCCACGCCGCGAAAGCGCCAGAATGCGACGCTCGCGAGATAACCAGACATCGCCGGAGGTCGCCATCTCGCGTGTGGGGATGGGCGAGCAGCGGCGGCGAGACGGTCACGGCACGCGTAGGCGCAGGCTCGTTTGTCGGCCGGCGTTCGCCTCGTCGTGATCGTCCCATTAGTTTGTTCGTGTTAATTAACTGGCAAGGCCAATTATGTGCGGAAAATTCAGGTGCGCCGAAAAGGACCGACGGCGGGAACGGGAAGGAGATCGATCCCGATTGAAACGGGTCGCTGATTCGATTCGGATCAACTTCTCAGCGTTTTGTTAACAGGTTGTAGCGCGTTACAAGTAAGATCGAGACAGTTTTTTTTAAACACCAGTACAGACACAAGCGCTCATATACACGCGCATACACTTTTTCCTATGAACACACATGCACACCCTATCCTATGAGCACCTTCGAAAGACCGAGCCGGCATATCATCTTGAAATTTACGAAGTCACCGTAGACACCTCGTTGTCGACGGGAACGTCTCCTTCCACTGAATACGCATCGCCGGAAATCTTAAAATAAATCCAGAAATAAATGCGAGCACCAGGATTTGAACCCTGGTGGGCTGGGGATACCACAGTCTCTCTGACCATCCAACCATAGTTTTTAAGATCATCCCAATCACTGACGTATGGCACGATGAAAGATGGAGTTAACATTTTTTTCCTAGAGAGAAAAAAGAGTTTCCCCCCTAGGTCTACCTATGGTTCCCCTATTCACGGCGCCCTCGCTAGAGTGCACCTTCCGATCAATCCAGGCCCTCTCTCATGTCGAAGTTTCCCTGGGTGACTCTCGGCGTGATCCCCAAGCACTAGGACCACCCCGAAGTGGTGTGCATGGGGGAATCTGATCCTCAAGCGCCACCGACCGGCGTTGCATCAGGACGCGGAGATGGTGGGGATAGGAGTTTGTATGAAGCAAATTTGAGGACATTTTTGAAGGTTTGAACCTCCATGGTGAGAAGGAGGAAGAGCTAGACCTCCCAGGCGAGGTGGAAAATCTTCAGAAGGAAACAAGATCGATTTGTATCTTTAGGGTTACACGACGAAGCCTTTCAGTCACGTTGGGCTGTCCAAGCAGATGCGCAACGCCTGGATCCTTGCTCAAGGTGTTACGTTCCTTGGTGATTAGAACCCTGTTATGGGCTACCGAGGGACACTTAAACCCTTCGAAGTATCTGCGTGCCCGTGTTTTCCTGGAACTTGATACTCCCTTAGTTCGATTTGTGCCATTAACTCTGACGAAAAGGAAGAAATATCCTATTGAATATGAGAAGTTGCCCGAATTTTGTGATTTTTGTGGTTTGATGGGTCATTTGGTGACCAAATGTGGTGATGACATACATGATCCAGATTCTTGTGAATGGGGAAATTGGCCACTGACGAACTTTGGAACTTCAAGTCGAGGGCAGACTAGTGGATGGGCACCTTGTCATGGTGGAGCAATGGGTCGCGGTGGTGGTTTTGGCAGAGGTAGAGGCTACCTAGGAGATCCCAACACCCAAGAAAATATGGACCTTGATATTAATGAGGGCTTGGAGGGCCCTGCTATACGTACGACATTTTCACGTCCGAACACACATACGATTGTTGTTGCATGTGCTTTCGTCCAATCAACCAGCTCCATCGGAAAAAGAAAAGGAATGTAGCATGGAGTCTAATAGAGACACATCAGATCGTATGTACAAAGATCATGTGCAAAGCAATTTCGCTTGGAGAAAAACAGGGCTGTTTTCCCAGTGGCTCGCAGACGTCTTGTCAATGCTGATGGTAGTTCACGGAGAGGACATGGGAGCAGCAGGTTCCCCGGCTGGTTTTGTTTCAGACAAAATGATGCTAGAAACCAACACATTTGAAATATTGGACAAGAGTCAAATGAGTACTATGCAGAAGTTCAGGACTAGAAGAGACTCAGATCATATGCTAACACAAGTTTACCAATTGTTATATTGACGACTCCCCTCGATGTTGATCGCCGGCAGCAATGGAAATCATAAGTTGGAACTATCACAGAATGGACAGCTTTGCGGGAGAGAGCTCTTCTAGATATCCAGAAGCAGTGGGGGTGGGATGTGTTGTTCTTGTCTGAAACACATCTGAATACTATTAAGGCAGGGAAATTGAAGAGAAAAGTGAAAATTGATGGTATGTAAGTGGTTGAGTGTTGGAGCTAGTGGTGGACTCATTTTGTTTTGGCGTAACCGTGTAGTGATGCAAATTCGGGTTATTAATATGTTAGTGTGAATAAAACTAAAAAGTTTTGCATAAATGATGATAGTATGGTATGAAAAAAAATATGATATGTACTTTAAGACGTGTCAAGAAGAAACTCCACCTTGCTCCTACAAAGTGTACAATACAAGTGTTGAAGGAAGTACTTCAATCTGATGCATCTAACATTCTTAAGAAGTTGATCCCCACTACTAGGAATTCTCTCAACATGCAAATACTCCACCTCAACATGCGTGCCACATCAGCCATTCAGTTTTAGCATGCATGCCACATCAATCATTCAGTTTTAGAGAACAGCCAATATATCGACAACTACTATCTCTCTATATATCTCTATGACCGCCCCTCTCCATCTTGTCGGGGAACGTAGCATAAATTCAAAATTTTCCTACGTGTCACCAAGATCTATCTATGGAGTCATCTAGCAACGAGGGAGGAGTGGATCTACATACCCTTGTAGATCGCGCGCGGAAGCGTTCAAGAGAACGGGGTTGATGGAGTCGTACTCGTCGTGATCCAAATCACCGATGATCCTAGCGCCGAACGGACGGCACCTCCGCGTTCAACACACGTACGGAACGGAGACGTCTCCCACGCCTTGATCCAGCAAGGAGGAGGGAGAGGTTGATGGAGATCCAACAGCACGACGGCATGGTGGAAGAGGCGGGATTCCAACAGGGCTTCGCTAAGCGCTGCGGGAGGAGGGAGATGTATCACGGGAGGGAGAGGGAGGCGCCAGGCCTTAGATTGGTTTGCTCCTCCTTTTCCCCACTATATATAGGGCCAAGGGAGAGGGGGAGGCACAGCCCTTGCCCCTTCCTCCAAGGAAGGGTGCGGCCAAGGGTGGGGAGGAGTCCATCCTCCCCAAGGCACCTCGGAGGTGCCTTCCCCCTTTAGGACTCTCCTCTTTTTTCTCTCTCTTGGCGCATGGGCCTCTTGGGGCTGGTGCCCTTGGCCCATATAGGCCAAGGCACACCCCCTACAGCCCATGTGGCCCCCGAGGCAGGTGGCCCCACCCGGTGGACCCCCGGGACCCTTCCGGTGGTCCCGGTACAATACCGGTGACCCCGAAACTTGTCCCGGTGGCCGAAATAGCACTTCCTATATATAATTCTTCACCTCCGGACCATTCCGGAACTCCTCGTGACGTCCAGGATCTCATCCGGGACTCCGAACAACTTTCGGGTTACCGCATACTAACATCTCCATAACCCTAGCGTCACCGAACCTTAAGTGTGTAGACCCTACGGGTTCGGGAGACATGCAGACATGACCGAGACGTTCTCCGGTCAATAACCAACAGCGGGATCTGGATACCCATGTTGGCTCCCACATGTTCCACGATGATCTCATCGGATGAACCACGATGTCAAGGACTTAATCAATCCCGTATACAATTCCCTTTGTCTAGCGGTACGATACTTGCCCGAGATTCGATCGTCGGTATTCCGATACCTTGTTCAATCTCGTTACCGGCAAGTCTCTTTACTCGTTCTGTAACACATCATCCCGTGATCAACTCCTTGATCACATTGTGCACATTATGATGATGTCCTACCGAGTGGGCCCAGAGATACCTCTCCGTTTACACGGAGTGACAAATCCCAGTCTCGATTCGTGCCAACCCAACAGACACTTTCGGAGATACCTGTAGTGCACCTTTATAGTCACCCAGTTACGTTGTGACGTTTGGTACACCCAAAGCACTCCTACGGTATCCGGGAGTTGCACAATCTCATGGTCCAAGGAAATGATACTTGACATTAGAAAAGCTTTAGCATACGAACTACATGATCTTGTGCTAGGCTTAGGATTGGGTCTTGTCCATCACATCATTCTCCTAATGATGTGATCCCGTTATCAACGACATCCAATGTCCATGGTCAGGAAACTGTAACCATCTATTGATCAACGAGCTAGTCAACTAGAGGCTCACTAGGGACATGGTGTTGTCTATGTATCCACACATGTATCTGAGTTTCCTATCAATACAATTATAGCATGGATAATAAACGATTATCATGAACAAGGAAATATAATAATAATCAATTTATTATTGCCTCTAGGGCATATTCCCAACAGTCTCCCACTTGCACTAGAGTCAATAATCTAGTTCACATCGCCATGTGATTAACACTCACAGGTCACATCGCCATGTGACTAACACCCAAAGAGTTCTGGGTTTGATCATGTTGCTTGTGAGAGAGGTTTTAGTCAACGGGTCTGAACCTTTCAGATCCGTGTGTGCTTCACAAATCTCTATATCATCTCCTAGATGCAGCTACCACGTTCTATTTGGAGCTATTCCAAATAACTGTTCTACTATACGAATCCAGTTTACTACTCAGAATAATCTGGATTAGTGTCAAAGTTTGCATCGGCGTAACCCTTTACGACGAACTCTTTTACCACCTCCATAATCGAGAAAATTCCTTAGTCCACTAGTTACTAAGGATAACTTTGACCACTGTCCCGTGATCCGTTCTTGGATCACTCTTGTACCCCTTGACTGACTCATGGCAAGGCACACTTCAGGTGCGGCACACAACATAGCATACTGTAGAGCCTATGTCTTAAGCATAGGGGACAACCTTCGTCCTTTCTCTCTATTCTGTCGTGGTTGAGCTTTAAGTCTTAACTTCATACCTTACAACTCAGGCAAGAACTCCTTCCTTGACTGATCCATCTTGAACAACTTCAAGATCATGTCAAGGTATGTGCTCATTTGAAAGTACCATTAAGCGTTTTGATCTATCCTTATAGATCTTTGATGCTCAATGCTCAAGTAGCTTAATCCAGGTTTTCCATTGAAAACACTTTCCAAATAACCCTATATGCTTTCCAGAAATTCTACATCATTTCTGATCCATAATATGTCAACAACATACACTCATCAGAAATTCTATAGTGCTCCCACTCACTTCTTTGGAAATACCAGTTTCTCATAAACTTTGTATACACCCAAAATCTTTGATCATCTCATCAAAGCATACATTCCAACTCCGAGATGCCTACTCCAGTCCTTAGAAGGATTGCTGGAGCTTTGCATCCTTATTAGCATCTTTTCAGGATTGACAAAACCTTTCGGTTGTATCACTTACAACCTTTCCTCAAGAAAATCGTCGAGGAAACAATGTTTTGACATCCTATCTGCCAGATTTCATAAATAATGCAGTGACTACTAATATAATTCCAACAGACTCTTAGCATCGCTACGAGTGAGAAGATCTCACCGCAGTCAACTCCTTGAACTTGTCAGAAAACATCTTAACGACAAGTCGAGCTTTCTTAATGGTAATACTTACCATCATTGTCCGTCTTCCTTTTAAAATCCATCTGTACCTAACAGCCTTACGACCATCAAGTAGTTCTTCCAAAGTCTACACTTTGTTTTCACACATGGATCCTCTCTCGGATTATATGGCCTCAAGCCATTCATTGGAATCTGGGCCCACCATCGCTTCTCCATAGCTCGTAGGTTCATTGTTGTCTAGCAACATGACTTCCAAGACAGGACTACGTACCACTCTGAAGTAGTACGCATCCTTGTCATCCTACGAGGTTTGGGAGTGACTTGATCCGAAGTCTCATGATCAATATCATAAGCTTCCACTTCAATTGGTGTAGGTGCGACAGGAACAACTCTTTGTGCCCTGCTACAAACTAGTTGAAGTGACGGTTCAATAACCTCATCAAGTCTCCACCATCCTCCCACTCAATTCTTTCGAGAGAAACTTTTCCTCGAGAAAGTACCCGATTCTAGAAACAATCCCTTATTGCTTTCGAATCTGAGACAGGAGGTATACCCAACTGTTTTGGGTGTCCTATGAAGATGCATTTATCCGCTTCGGGTTCGAGCTTATCAGCCTAAAACTTTTTCACATAAGCATCGCAGCCCCAAACTTTTAAGAAATGACAGCTTAGGTTTCTCTAAACCATAGTTCATACGGTGTCATCTCATCGGAATTACGTGGTGCCCTATTTAAAGTGAATGTGGTTGTCTCTAATGCCTAACCCATAAACTATCGTGGTAATTCGATAAGAGACATCATGGTATGCATCATATCCAAATAGGGTGCAGTTATGATGTTTGGACACACCATCACACTATGGTGTTCCAGGCTGTATTAGTTGTGAAACAATTTCCACAATGTCTTAATTCTGTGCCAAACTCGTAATTCAGATATTCATCTCTATGATCATATCATAGATCTTTTATCCTCTTGTCACGACGATCTTTCAACTTCACCCTGAAATTACTTGAACCTTTCAATAATTCAGACTCGTGATTCATCAAGTAAATGTACTCAACATCTACTCAAATCACCTGTGAAGTAAGAACATAACGATATCCACTACACGCCTCAGCACTCATTGGACTGCACACATCAAAATGTATTACTTCCAACAAGTTGCTTTCTAGTTCCATTTTACTGAAAACGAGGCTTTCAGTCATCTTGCCCATGTGGTATGATTTGCATGTCTCAAGTGATTCAAAATCAAGTGAGTCCAAATGGTCCATTTGCATGGAGTTTCTTCATGCATATACACCAATAGACATGGCTCACATGTCTCAAACTTTTCAAAAACGAGTGAGCCCAAAGATCCATCAACATGGAGCTTCTTCATGCGTTTTATACCGATATGACTTACGTGGCAGTGCCACAAGTAGGTGGTATTATCATTACTATCTTTTGGCATGAACATGTGTATCACTATGATCGAGATTCAATGAACCATTCATTTTAGGTGCAAGACCATTGAAGGTATTATTCAAATAAACAGAGTAACCGTTATTCTCCTTAAATGAATAACCGTACTGCGATAGACATAATCCAATCATGTCTATGCTCAACGCAAACACTAAATACCAATCTCGATGGTAGAGGGAGCGTACGATATTTGATCAACCTTGGAAATACTTCAACACATATCATCATCTCACCTTTAGCTAGTCTCCGTTTACTCCGTAGCTTTTATTTCGAGTTACTAACACTTAGCAACCGAACCGGTATCTAATACCCTGGTGCTACTAGGAGTACTAGTAAAGTACACATCAACACAATGTATATCCAATATACTTCTATCGACCTTGCCAGCCTTCTAATCTACCAAGTATCTAGGGTAATTCTGCTCCAGTGGATGTTCCCCTTATTACAGAAGCACTTAGTCTCGGGTTTGGGTTCAACCTTGGGTTTCTTCACTAGAGCAGCAGCTGAATTGCCGTTTCATGAAGTATCCCTTCTTGCCCTTGCCCTTCTTGAAACTAGTGGTTTCACCAACCATCAACAATTGATGCTCCTTCTTGATTTCTACTTTCGCGGTGTCAAACATCGCGAATATCTCAAGGATCATCATATATATCCCTGATATACTATAGTTCATCACGAAGCTCTAGCAGCTTGGTGGTAATGACTTCGGAGAAACATCACTATCTTATCTAGAAGATCAACTCCCACTTGATTCAAATGATTGTTGTACTCAGACAATCTGAGCACAAGCTCAACAATTGAGTTTTTCTCCTTAGTTTGCAGGCTAAGAAAATCGTCGGAGGTCTTATACCTCTTGACGTGGGCACGAGCCTGAAATCCCAATTTCAGCCCTCAAAACATCTCATATGTTTCGTGACGTTTCAAAAAACGTCTTTGGTGCCTCAACTCTAAACCGTTTAACTGAACTATCACGTAGTTATCAAAACGTGTATGTCAGATGTTCGCAACATCCACAGACAACGTTCGAGGTTCAGCACACTGAGCGGTGCATTAAGGACATAAGCCTTCTAAGAAGCAATGAGGACAATCCTCAGTCTACGGACCTAGTCCGCATAATTGCTACTATCAACTTTCAACTAATTTTTTTCTCTAGGAACATATCTAAACAGTAGAACTATAACGCGAGCTACGACATAATTTGCAAAATCCTTTTGACTATGTTCAGGATAATTAAGTTCATCTTATGAACTCCCACTCAGATAGACATCCCTCTAGTCATCTAAGTGATTACATGATCCGAGTCAACTAGGCCGTGTCCGATCATCACGTGAGACGGACTAGTCAATATCGGTGAACATCTTCATGTTGATCGTATCTGCCATACGACTCATGCTCGACCTTTCGGTCTTCTGTGTTCCGAGGCCATGTCTGTACATGCTAGGCTCGTCAAGTTAACCCTAAGTGTTTTGCATGTGTTCCGAGGCCATGTCTGTACATGCTAGGCTCGTCAACACCCGTTGTATGTGAACGTAAGGATCCATCACACCCGATCATCACGGCGTGCTTAGAAACGATGAACTTTAGGAACGGTGCACAGTTAGGGGAGAACACTTCTTGAAATTGTTATGAGGGATCATCTTATTTACTACCGTCGTTCTAAGTAAACAAGATGCAAAAACATGATAAACATCACATGCAATCAAATAGTGACATGATATGGCCAATATCATATTGCTCCTTTTGATCTCCATCTTCGGGGCTCCATGATCATCATCGTCACCGGCATGACACCATGATCTCCATCATCGTGTCTTCATGAAGTTGTCACGTCATCTATTACTTCTACTACTATAGCTAACGGTTAGCAATAAAAGTAAAGTAATTACATGACGTTTAAGTTGACACACAGGTCATAAATCAATAAAGACAACTCCTATGGCTCCTGCCGGTTGTCATACTCATCGACATGCAAGTCGTGATTCCTATTACAAGAACATGATCAATCTCATACATCACATATATCATTCATCACATCCTTTTGGCCATATCACATCACATAGCATACCCTGCAAAAACAAGTTAGACGTCCTCTAATTGTTGTTTGCATGTTTTACGTGGCTGCTATGGGTTTCTAGCAAGAACGTTTCTTACCTACGCAAAGACCACAACGTGATATGCCAATTGCTATTTACCCTTCATAAGGACCCTTTTCATCGAATCCGATCCGACTAAAGTGGGAGAGACAGACACCCGCTAGCCACCTTATGCAACTAGTGCATGTTTGTCGGTGGAACCGGTCTCACGTAAGAGTACGTGTAAGGTTGGTCCGGGCCGCTTCATCCCACGATGCCGCCGAATCAAGATTGGACTAGTAACGGTAAGCATATTGAACAAAATCAACGCCCACAACTACTTTGTGTTCTACTCGTGCATAGAATCTACGCAATAGACCTAGCTCATGATGCCACTGTCGGGGAACGTAGCATAAATTCAAAATTTTCCTACGTGTCACCAAGATCTATCTATGGAGTCATCTAGCAACGAGGGAGGAGTGGATCTACATAGCCTTGTAGATCGCGCGCGGAAGCGTTCAAGAGAACGGGGTTGATGGAGTCGTACTCGTCGTGATCCAAATCACCGATGATCCTAGCGCCGAACGGACGGCACCTCCGCGTTCAACACACGTACGGAACGGAGACGTCTCCCACGCCTTGATCCAGAAAGGAGGAGGGAGAGGTTGATGGAGATCCAACAGCACGACGGCATGGTGGAAGAGGCGGGATTCCAACAGGGCTTCGCTAAGCGCTGCGGGAGGAGGAAGATGTATCACGGGAGGGAGAGGGAGGCGCCAGGACTTAGATTGGTTTGCTCCTCCTTTTCCCCACTATATATAGGGCCAAGGGAGAGGGGGAGGTGCAGCCCTTGCCCCTTCCTCCAAGGAAGGGTGCGGCCAAGGGTGGGGAGGAGTCCATCCTCCCCAAGGCACCTCGGAGGTGCCTTCCCCCTTTAGGACTCTCCTCTTTTTTCTCTCTCTTGGCGCATGGGCCTCTTGGGGCTGGTGCCCTTGGCCCATATAGGCCAAGGCACACCCCCTACAGCCCATGTGGCCCCCGAGGCAGGTGGCCCCACCCGGTGGACCCCCGGGACCCTTCCGGTGGTCCCGGTACAATACCGGTGACCCCGAAACTTGTCCCGGTGGCCGAAATAGCACTTCCTATATATAATTCTTCACCTCCGGACCATTCCGGAACTCCTCGTGACGTCCAGGATCTCATCCGGGACTCCGAACAACTTTCGGGTTACCGCATACTAACATCTCCATAACCCTAGCGTCACCGAACCTTAAGTGTGTAGACCCTACGGGTTCGGGAGACATGCAGACATGACCGAGACGTTCTCCGGTCAATAACCAACAGCGGGATCTGGATACCCATGTTGGCTCCCACATGTTCCACGATGATCTCATCGGATGAACCACGATGTCAAGGACTTAATCAATCCCGTATACAATTCCCTTTGTCTAGCGGTACGATACTTGCCCGAGATTCGATCGTCGGTATTCCGATACCTTGTTCAATCTCGTTACCGGCAAGTCTCTTTACTCGTTCTGTAACACATCATCCCGTGATCAACTCCTTGATCACACTGTGCACATTATGATGATGTCCTACCGAGTGGGCCCAGAGATACCTCTCCGTTTACACGGAGTGACAAATCCCAGTCTCGATTCGTGCCAACCCAACAGACACTTTCGGAGATACCTGTAGTGCACCTTTATAGTCACCCAGTTACGTTGTGACGTTTGGTACATCCAAAGCACTCCTACGGTATCCGGGAGTTGCACAATCTCATGGTCCAAGGAAATGATACTTGACATTAGAAAAGCTTTAGCATACGAACTACATGATCTTGTGCTAGGCTTAGGATTGGGTCTTGTCCATCACATCATTCTCCTAATGATGTGATCCCGTTATCAACGACATCCAATGTCCATGGTCAGGAAACCGTAACCATCTATTGATCAACGAGCTAGTCAACTAGAGGCTCACTAGGGACATGGTGTTGTCTATGTATCCACACATGTATCTGAGTTTCCTATCAATACAATTATAGCATGGATAATAAACGATTATCATGAACAAGGAAATATAATAATAATCAATTTATTATTGCCTCTAGGGCATATTCCCAACACATCTCTCCCCAGCGGTTTCCCATGAGGAAAAACAAAAACTAATTTCCCCTATCTATGGTACCCACCACCTAATTTTCCTGTGATTTCCACAAGTCACGTCATCTTCAGTTACAACACCATTATCTCACGTTATTGTTACCCCGTGTAAGGCGCTGCGGTCCTCTCATCTCCAAAATTAACTCCCCTGCACGATTGGTTTTTCATGGCCCTCTTCATCTTCTCCAAGATACAAATACGAGGGTGACATATGAAGTTGGTCTCCCCTAAGCAATGGATCTGCACCTTCCTGTGTTCTTGACCACTAGGAGCACCCCAGCTCAAGAGATTCCTGAAGGTGACGAATTTGAAGCCCTCACCATTGATGCCCATCGGCTGCTGGTACAACTCCCACATCTGTGTCGCTATCGTGTTGCACACCATGAATTAGGAGGGGGCATCGACCCGAAGCTCCCCGACCACACCGTTGAAGCACGTGGGGCCTCTAGGTCGTTGAAGACGCGCACCATCCTCGGTGCCTCCACCAAAGGCCCCAAACTCTTACTTTCTCTTCGCTAGCGCCTAGCGCCGAGAACCTCGCCATGAATTGGTAACTATCCCTTATCTTACCCTCAATTATGTCTCTTAGATTAGCCTCTCTATGCTGTTATTTTGCTTCACGCATGTATGTTTCCGTTCTTTTTTTCCGAAAAGGATGTATGTTTCCGTTCATACAAGTGATATTGCTGGTCAAAATTTTGGAGTTCCTTTGGCACCTCTGTAACAACACAACAACATCCGCTTCGTATCAGATTGTTCCAGATTCCTCATTGGCTCTATTCCAATTCCTCCACTAATATATTCCTACTATATTCTGAGTTTATCCCAAATGATTCATCGATTGCTTTATGCCATACCTCTGTTTATACATAGATGAATGATTGTTTGCATTATTTATGCACAAAAACAGAATGTATTATTTTCCATCCCAAATGATCGATGCATGTTCAACGGTTGTTATTTTTGATCATTTCCAACTTGTGCTATATAATTTTTTACATCAAAAGAACGAAGCATAGATGGTTATGGTACATGGAGGGTTGGAGCTCCATAATTTGTTGACATGCACAACATCAAACAATGAAGAAAATATCATTAGATTGCCAAACAATTCTCGAGCACCGAAGCTTCTGTTCTTAGCTTTATGGGACATCATTGATAGTTCATGTTTAAAAGTTTCTTTCTGTTATCCAAACACATGTTATCTCACTATTGTACCTTAGCTTTACCAGAGATCATGCAGCATCTGCCCATTTGCGATGTTGATGGTTTCGTTATGAACCATATCCAGAGTAAATAGGAAAAGTTTAATCTTCAAACAATTTCAATTATTTCCAACAAATTTATTCTCTATTTCAGTTTCTTTCAAGAACCCAAGACTGCCAAGGATAGAATAGGTAAGTAATTAGTGAACAAAATTTAGTTGCATATTTCTTATCTAAGTTTGCTAGATGAGAAGGTAGAAATGTAGTCTGGCTAGGCTCTGGCCTCCCATAAGTTATTGATTTATGTAAGGGAGATAGTACGGTTGATGATTGAGGAATATAAGTTTTACCCGCAAAAAAACAAGCAGTTGTGTTTCAATGTTGTAAGCATAAAGTGTAGGCCGCATATTGTCATAAAAATCACATAGTGTAGCCCTCACATGAACTAACTTTTCTTTTCTCTGGGCCTTTTCTTATTTTAATCCTTTCCACCCTCGCGGCTCTGTATAATTTTACCTACTTATGAAATGCAAAGTGAGCACTTGCAGTGTTTTTTTAAAAAATCATTGTCTATTGTGTCTGTAATTTACTGTTATGTCCGCATTTTATTTTTCATGTGTTCTTATACTTGGCTACACGAATTTGAGCATTGGCGTACAGGTGAGCGAAGGCTCTTTTGACGGTACTATAAGCCAACGAAGTATATTAGAGTTATTTCAGGGCTCTTACCAGCCAACCTAACTACTGAGGATTGGAATGCATGTTCGTTAGTGTTAAATCTCTTTGTATTTGTACGAACATAAAATATTGTTTGAAATTTTGAATGTATATCGATACCTTATTAGATCTTAAGTTGATGCCATATTTCCTATTTATTTAGCTGGCACACACTTTTCTTCAAATATACTTGAAGGGTATTAGTAAAGTCCCGCAGCAACACGCGGTGTATCTTCTAGTTAGATATCATTCTAGAGGCAAATATAGGCCGATATGGCAACACGGGGTTCCAAAACTCTTAGAACAATAGATCTAGTCCAAGACCTTAGATAAGAACACCAACCTCTATTATAGGTAGTGGGTACATAGGTTCCCGTTACAAATTAGGGGTGAGTGAACAAGAGGGCTTCTATCTACACGGCTTATGGAAGTCTTCACATCTCAACTTCTACTCATAGTTAGAATACTCTCGAAAACATTGCTTAAGATTCGACATTCTACTCATAGATAGAAAACTCTATAGAATAGTAGACAGGGTCAAGAAAACAAAACAAACCAAGTATTACGCGATAAAGGAATTATCTAGAATTAGTCAAACAAATTTGACTTTTGATTTAGTTTCTTCTACTCCTCTCTATACTCATCACCCATATGAAGGAAATATGCCCTAGAGGCAATAATAAAGTTATTATTTATTTCCTTATATCATGATAAATATTTATTATTCATGCTAGAATTGTATTAACCGGAAACATAATACTTGTGTGAATATATAGACAAATAGAGTGTCACTAGTATGCCTTTACTTGACTAGCTTGTTGATCAAAGATAGTTATGTTTCCTAGCCATAGACATGAGTTGTCATTTGATTAACGGGATCACATCATTAGAAGAATGATGTGATTGACTTGACCCATTCCGTTAGCTTAGCACTTGATCATTTAGTATTCTGCTATTGCTTTCTTCATGACTTATACATGTTCCTATGACTATGAGATTATGCAACTCCCGTTTACCGGAGGAACACTTTGTGTGCTACCAAACGTCACAACGTAACTGGGTGATTATAAAGGTGCTCTACAGGTGTCTCCAAAGGTACTTATTGAAGGAAATATGCCCTAGAGGCAATAATAAAGTTATTATTTATTTCCTTATATCATGATAAATGTTTATTATTCATGCTAGAATTGTATTAACCAGAAACATAATACTTGTGTGAATACATAGACAAACAAAGTGTCACTAGTATGCCTCTACTTGACTAGTTCGTTAATCGAAGATGGTTATGTTTCCTAACCATAAAAAAAGAGTTGTTATTTGATTAACGGGATCACATCATTAGGAGAATGATATGATTGACATGACCCATTCCATTAGCTTAGCACCCGATCGTTTAGTATGTTGCTATTGCTTTCTTCATGACTTATACATGTTCCTATGACTATGAGATTATGCAACTCCCGTTTGCCGGAGGAACACTTTGTGTGCTACCAAACGTCACAAGGTAACTGGGTGATTATAAAGGAGCTCTACAGGTGTCTCCAAAGGTACATGTTGGGTTGGCGTATTTCGAGATTAGGATTTGTCACTCCGATTGTCGAAGAGGTATCTCTGGGCCCTCTCGGTAATGCACATCACATAAGCCTTGCAAGCATTGCAACTAATGAGTTAGTTGTGAGATGATGTATTACGGAACGAGTAAAGAGACTTGCCGGTAACGAGATTGAACTAGGTATTAAGATACAGACGATCGAATCTCGGGCAAGTAACATACCGATGACAAAGGGAACAACGTATGTTGTTATGCGGTCTGACCGATAAAGATCTTCGTAGAACATGTGGGAGCCAATATGAGCATCCAGGTTCCGCTATTGGTTATTGACTGGAGACGTGTCTCGGTCATGTCTACATTGTTCTCGAACCTGTAGGGTCCGCACGCTTAAGGTTTCAATGACAGTTATATTATGAGTTTATGAGTTTTGATGTACCGAAGGAGTTCGGAGTCCTGGATGAGATCGGGGACATGACGAGGAGTCTCGAAATGGTCGAGACGTAAAGATCAATATATTGGACGACTATATTCGGATATCGGAAAGGTTCCAAGTGATTCGGGTATTTTTTGGAGTACCGGAGAGTTACGGGAATACGTATTGGGCCTTATTGGGCCATACGGGAAAGAAGAAAAAGGGCCTCAAGGGTGGCCACACCCCTCCCCTTGGTCTGGTCCGAATTGGACTAGGGAAGGGGGACGCCCCCTTCCTTCCTTCTCCTTTTCCCTTCCTCTTTTCCTATTCCATATGGGAGGTGGAATCCTACTAGGACTAGGGAGTCCTAGTAGGACTCCACACTTGGCGCGCCCCTCCTAGGGCCGACCTCCTCCTCCCTTGCTCCTTTATATACGGGGGCAAGGGGGCACCTCTAGACACAAGTTGATCCACGTGATCATATTCTTAGCCGTGTGCAGTGCCCCCTTCCACCATAATCCTCGATAATATTGTAGCGGTGCTTAGGCGAAGCCCTGCGACGGTAGAACATCAAGATCGTCACCACGCCGTCGTGCTAACGGAACTCTTCCCCGACACTTTGCTGGATCGGAGTCCGGGGATCGTCATCGAGCTGAACGTGTGCTAAAACTCGGAGGTGCCGTAGTTTCGGTGCTTGATCGGTCGGGCCGTGAAGACGTACGACTACATCAACCGCGTTGTGCTAACGCTTCCGCTGTCGGTCTACAAGGGTACGTAGATCACACTCTCCCCTCTCGTTGCTATGCATCACCATGATCTTGCATGTGCGTAGGATTTTTTTTTTGAAATTACTACGTTCCCCAACACTTGTTGGGTTGGCGTATTTGTCGTGGAATTGTCACGGCAGATGTCCTAGCAAAAGGACTTAGTCGTAGGGCCATCGCAACTAGGAAGCTTAAAGGGGTTAATCGGGACAAATAACACAAGATGTTTTATACTAGTTCGGCCCCTTACGATGAAGGTAAAAGCCTATGCCTAGTTGTGTTGATATTGTTGGGGCTTCGATCCCCAAAAGGCTAGTTCGCCGGCTTGGTTATAGATCTCTTGTTTCTTGCCCTAAGCCGCCACCGGGTCGTCCCCTTATATACACGAGTTGACGCCTAGTGGCCTACAGAGTCCCGGACGGCTCATAAAACGTGTCCGGCTCGGTAACTTCTTTTACATGCCTTTCCTTACAAGTCTTCCCTTATATACGGCGGTTTACAATATTGGGCCTTCTATAAGGTTTAATAAACTATTGTCTTGAGTGTTTACTGGGCTTCCTTCGTGACCCGCCATTGGGGTTGACCCGACCCCTCTTGGGCGGGTCATAACTGATAGTTATATCCCCAGCAGTATTTCCAGATTAGGATTTGTCACTCCGATTGTCGGAGAGGTATCTCTGGGCCCACTCGGTAATGCACATCACTATAAGCCTTGCAAGCATTGTAACTAATGAGTTAGTTGTGTGATGATGTATTACGGAACGAGTAAAGAGACTTGCTGGTAACGAGATTGAACTAGGTATTGAGATACCGACGATCAAATCTCGGGCAAGTAACATACCGATGACAAAGAGAACAACGTATGTTGTTATACGATTTGACCGATAAAGATCTTCGTAGAATATGTAGGAGCCAATATGAGCATTCAGGTTCTTCTATTGGTTATTGACCGGAGACATGTCTCGGTCATGTCTACATAGTTCTCGAACCCGTAGGGTCCGCACGCTTAACGTTTCGGTGATGATTATATTATGAGTTTTTTGTGTTTTGATGTACCTAAGGTAGTTAGGAGTCCCGGATATGATCACGGACATGATGAGGAGTCTTGAAATGGTCGAGACGTAAAGATCGATATATTGGACGACTATATTTGGATACCGGAATGGTTCCGGGTGAGATCGGGAATATACCGGAGCACCGGGAGGTTATCGGAACCCCCGGGAGGTATATGGGCCTTATTGGGCTTTAGTGGAAAGGAGGGGAAAGGAGCAAGGGAGGTGGCGTGCCCCCCAAGCCCAATCCGAATTGGGAGGGGGGCCGGCCCCCCTTTCCTCCCTCCCTCCTTCCTCTTCCTTCCCTCTCCTACTCCAAGTTGGAAAGGGGGAATCCTACTCCCGGTGGGAGTAGGACTCCCCTTGGCGCGCCTCTCCCTAGCCGGCCGCCCTCCCCCTTGCTGCTTTATATACGGGGCAGGGGGGCATCCCATAGACACGACAATTGATCTCTTGATCTCTTAGCCGTGTGCGGTGCCCTCCTCCACCATATACCACCTTGATCATAGCGTAGCGGTGCTTAGGCGAAGCCCTGTGACGGTAGAAACATCATCACCGTCATCACGCCGTCGTGCTTACAAAACTCTCCCGTGATGCTCTGCTGGATCGAAGTTCGCGGGACGTCATCGAGCTGAACGTGTGCTGAACTCGGAGGTGCCGTACGTTCGGTACTTGGATCGGTCGGATCGTGAAGACGTACGACTACATCATCTGCGTTGTGCTAACGCTTCCGCTTTCGGTCTACGAGGGTACGTGGACAACACTCTCCCCTCTCGTTGCTATGCATCACCATGATCCTGTGTGTGCTTAGGAATTTTTTTGAAATTACTACGTTCCCCAACACCATATTCCTACATAAGTTTCTGGCCTGCCCTAGGATAGGGCGTCTAGGGTGACTATCGTGGCCCCAAACCTCAAAGAATCTAACCTACCTATTCTTAAAGCCAAAGTGCCTATTTTCTTCCTTTGCAAGAGTACTATATTTTCTTCTCCACGTGCAATTTATGTGGTGGGTGTAATTCATCTTTTTAAAATTTCTTTTTAGGCATGTTTGGCCGAATATATAAATTAAACCGCAAAATTCAACGTAATACCTGAGAGAAGTTAACATAATTCCACAATATAGAGAATACCATATAAAGCTTGCTACATGCGTCTAATAGAGTCCAAGAACAATCACAAACGGAGGGTACCTCTAAGACTGATATATGGGTGAGCATTTCGTATATCAAGTAAGTCAAAGCTCTAAAAAAGGCATCTTATTTATTTTTGACCCTCTATTTAATAGTTGCCTAAAACTTAAGTTGCACTAGTCGTTTTTCATCTTTTTGTTCCACATGTGGCTCGTCATGGTCTTCTCATTCCTCCTCCCATCTAGCTGCCCTATGACACCAGCCGAACCATCGGCCAAACCTGCTCGCCTGCCCAAGCCCCCCACCCCCCACCATGATTCCGTCGCCTCGACTATCCCTCTAACCCCTCCACACTCTTCTTCTCTAGCACTGGCAGCCCACCCCAGACCTTGAACAAGCATCCTCCTTGCCTCCACCTGTGACATCACGACCAGCCACGTTGCCGCTCGCTGCGCCTCGTTCTTGGCGAGCCCTGGCCAAGGACGCCGCCGCATCCCCGTCTCCGACCCGGGCGCTGCGCCTTCTTCCACAATTTGACTTATCCAGCGTTCTTCCAGGCAAGTGCCAAATAGCAAAACTTTTTTTCTTCATTTTTTTGAGATGGAGGATATCGGGGCCGTGCTGGCCCAAAGTCTTCTTATTTTGAGAAACCAGCCCAGGCTCTTTCTGTGGCGCAGGTCCACGACAATCGGGGGCTCTCGGGCTGCAATCAGGTGAGCAAATAAATCGAGCAACAAAGTGGGCCGCGGAGCGAGTGGCGGGCTGGCGGCAGCGAGTGAAGCGAAGCGCCGCCTCTCTTTCTTTCCCCCGAAGAAGAACCCGCACGACACAGGCCGCTTCCTCCGGCCTCCTCCCCCACCCCTCGGCCCTCCCCTCACCCGCAGCAGCGCACGTGCCTGGCCGGACCCGAGAGCGGCGATGTCTGGCCGCGTCGGCGAAAGCAGCAGCCGCCGCCGCCGCACCGCGGCGAAGCCCCCGCGCTACGACCGCAGCATCACCGTCTTCTCCCCCGAGGGCCGCGTCTTCCAAGTCGGTCAGTACGCACGCTTCTCGCACCCCCGAAATCGAGCTCCGCCCCCGCGTCGCCGCCTCCCTTGCCCGCCCTAGCTCCGTGACGATCTTCCTGTGCTGTCCGTCGCAGACTACGCCCGCAACTCCGTGAAGCTGGAGGGGATCACCTCCGTCGCCGTGCGCGGCGCCGACTCCGTCTGCGTCATCACCCAGCGGACCAAGGCACCGGCGGTGAGTTCGCGCGCGCTGGCCAGCACTGCTGAATGCTGCTCGATCGGGCGCAAACCGACGACCATCTCGTGATTTTGGGGAGTAATCGGTGATTTCGTGCTCGTTGCATTTCAGGACCCGTTGCTGGACACAGCGGACCCCGCCTTCATGCACCTGTTCCAGATCACCGAGCGGCTTGGTATGCTGGCCACGGGGATGCCAGGTGAGGTGACTGATCCTCTCTGCGTGCGGACTCCGTCAGTTCTAATCTCTTGTGTACTGATCCTGTGCACGCAATTTGATCCCACTGGTGATTAATTCGCACCTGCATTGCGACTTGTGAGATCGAGTAGGACTTTACCTATGGAGGGTTTTGCTTTCCATCCGGAAGTACTTGCTAGAACACCTTGATTCTACTGTGAATTGTGCACTTCTAGGATACTTTGATGAACCGGGAGTAATGTTAATTTTTCAGGTTGGATCAGTGGAGTACTATTGTGAATGATGATCCATTTGAATGTCTAAAACCTTGGGTTACAGTGTACGTAATTATGCCAGCCAGGTCCTTAATTAGGGAACTCTTAAATTTTTCAGCGTGAATCGTGATCTTTAGCTGGGTGTTGCCTTGTGCAAGTAGTTAATCTATCTGACTAGTTATGATACTTGTTATGATTGCACTGGACTGTTGATTTAGTACCTCCTTTTACTTCTGGAGTATTGAACATCTATAATGGTTTTGAAACTAGCAATTAATTGTCCTGGCCCTTAATCTGAACTTTAAATCTCAAAAAACTAATATGCCTTACGTACAGCATTACGAGGCCAATAGAGTTTAGCAGGACATGATGATACACTGCCATTTTATCTGTCTATTTCTGGATTATTGACGGGCCTTTTTCTTCACTGAAGCTGACGGGAGAGCATTAGCTCAGCAGGCAAGGAACGAAGCTGCAGGGTTCCGTCACAAGTGGGGATATGAAATGCCTCCTAAGATGTTGGCGCAATGGTAAGATTTGCTCTTAATTAAGTACATGACGCAGGCAGCACAGATGAAAACAAAAATATATTTCGCCTGAGAACATTTAAAACGCCCTTCATCGGCGCGTATTATCAGTTGTCATGTTGAAGATATGGGAAGTGATGATGAGAACATTTTTCCGCCAAAAAATATTGCTTGTACTTTAGTACCAGAGCTTACATTCTGTGTGCTAAGCTATATGTACACTTTCCTTGGTTCAGTAACTTGGCACACTTCATTCATTTCAAGCCATGCTTTACGTTTAGCCAGTTGTATTTTGATTGTCTACAGGTTGGGAGACAGAGCACAAGTTCGCACCCAGCATGCTGGCATGAGACCTTACAGAGCTGGTTAGTCCTACTTCTTCTGACTTTGTGTATGAGAGAGTGGTGAAACTTGTCAGCATATTATGTTTCCTTATGTTCTAATAAAGGTCTTATTCGTTAGTCCAATCCTTTTAACCTCCTTCACAGTTGCTACGGTCGTGGGAATTGATGAAGAGAAAGGAACTCCAGAGCTCTTTACATGTGATCCTGCTGGACAAGTCCTTGGCCACAAGGTATCAAAGAATTTTGTGCTGTGCTCATAAACTTGTATTCATCAAAATGCAAGAGTCGCATTTCTGCTGATGATTATTTAGTTATTCTCAAGCAGTAATGTGGATGGCCAAAAAATTTGCGATAAGATACCACGCATAAATTAGGAGCATCTATACATGAGTACAAGGAGTAACTAGATTCACTGATGTCCTCTCCTCAGGCAACCAGCGTAGGTCTCAAGGACCAGGAAGCTATCGAGTTTCTCGAGGAAGCAATGGCGGGCAATTCTTCTTTATCATTCCAGGAAACCATGGAGGTGAGCATAAGTGCATAACATTAACAGTATTATCGAACAACAGACATAATTATCGTATACAAAACCTCATGCTACAAGGAAACACAGACAAAAATGATGGACCACGAGCACGAGTTGATCGTATTTCCTATTGTCTTTTCACAAAGCCTGTAACTCGTTCAGTTGATTTAGGAATAGTTTGCTGACATATTATTAACAGTACTGCCATTTATACTGCTAAGAAAGCAGACAGCAGGCCGTCAACTATTTCGTTGTTCCTACTTGTGGTTTCCGAGGAAATCATGCTGTCAAGTATCGGCAGTTGTATAGCATATTAGTTCAGGACATTTTTTTCTTCCAGCACTCGTGAAGTTGCGGCTGGCATGATCTATTTGGATTCTCATGTTTTTTGGGGCATATTTATCTGTGCAGCAGCATCTTGAGCTCATGTTGTTAATTATAGTCGTTTGTCTATGAGTCTCAGCTTGGTTCCCTGCGCTTCCAATAAAAGCAGAGCTGGCCTATTTGACTGTAGCCTCAAAGTTTTCCTGAATCAGCTCAGTGGCACTTCAAGCCCATTGTGATTTTATCTTCCTCTCTTGGTTTTCCAGATGGCAGTGTCTGCACTGCGACACGTCCTGGAGGATAATAGCCAAGGCCATGACACCGAGGTAATGCAATTGTAATTAATTAATGTTGTAGCAGTAGTATCTACGGATATGCTGATGTATTTTGCACATCACCTTTTGCTGAGCAATGCAAGTGAAATCTATGCTCCAGGTGGGAGTTGTCAGGAAGAATTATCCGATCTTCAGAACGGTGTTGAGGCGCATCTACAAAAATCCGCTTGCAGGGCAGAGCATCCTGGATGGAGAAGGCCAGTAATATGCGAATTTGTCATGAGATTGATAGGACTGCAATTTCTCCTAGTCGGTAGCGTTTTAGCGTGGGGTCTCATTTCAATCAGGCAGCCACAAAAGTCAGAACACACCTGCTCAGCCGTCGGTCATTTTGAGTCTTTTACACTGAACTTCAAACCATAACTGATAGCAGTACTATCTGACTGCTTAGGGCATCTTCAATGGTTGTAACTTATAAGATAGTTGTTGGTAAACTTTGCCACATAGGATTTTTGATGATGTATCATACAATAAATAAGGAAAGAGAGAAAGGTTGTATGTACATGAACCAACACACCTTGCACAAGCTCCAATGTAGAATGAAAGAGCACCTTATTTATTATCTTACATCCTATTGGACAAACTACATACAGTTGTTGTATGTTAAGATGTTGGTTGATGACATGACATATTTTACCAACAAGCTAACATACAAACTTTTGGAGATGCCCGAAGCAGTGCATGACACAGTGCTGAATCTGTCATCTACAGTGAGATTGAGATTCCCGATGACTTTTATTATTCTGAGGGCGATGGATGATGAAACTTCACCGTCTAGGAACTAGGAAGAAGCCGCCGCCTGTCCCTGTGCCTGTGCTACCTTGGCCAGAGATAGCTTGCCCACGAAGTTCGTCGCGAGGCTCCCGAAGAAGAGGTCTCCGTTGAACTCCGTCACTGAAGTGATGAAGTTGATCACCTTCCCTTCTGTGTCGTCGAGCACGCGGAGGACCTCGCCGTCCTCCGACACCTGCGCCACCATCGCCCCCTTCCCCGTGGCGTGGACCGCGTCGAGCAGCGCCGGGAACGAGGCGACGACCCTCTTCGTGAACGTCCAGCGCATGACCAGGTCCAGCCACGGCGACCTCTGAACGCAGATTGAGCAACCAAGAATATGATTGAGCTGGTACGGTATCCAAGTTGGTGAGCTGAGGTGTAGACTAGTAACCTGGATAAGGGCGATCCAGAAGGAGCCGTCTGGCGCTAGCTGGATGTTATCCGGAGACCCCGGAAGGTCGCCGACGAACGTCTCCGCCTGGCCGGTGTTGTCCCCCTTCAGCCACAGCCTCGTGCATTTGAACCTGCACCTCACAGAATTGAGCTGCTGCCTGCAGCAAGACTGACTAGAGTGAAGTGCAGGGCGTGCCCAGGTGCTTACCTCCCTGTCTCGCAGACGATGACGAAGGCCTCGTCCCGTGACAGGGCGACGCCGTTGGCGAAGGAGAGGTTGTCGAGCGCGACGGACGCCTTGCCGGTGCGCGGGTCGTACTTGAGGAGGCGGCCGGTGGGTTGGGACTCGACGTAGGCATGGAACCACCGGTCGAAGCCGAACCTGGTGCTGGCGTCGCTGAAGTACACCGTGCCGTCCGATGCCTCGATCGCCTCGTCGGCGAACCTGCCCGTGTGGAGGAACACGGGGAAACGATCAGTACGTACAGCCACAGGCACGCTGCAGTTTTCTGCACGATGAACACGAAGACGAACCGAACCTGATCGTGGAGCCTTCGACCGTTGAGGCGAGGATGGTCACACGGCCCTCCTCAAC
The DNA here is from genome assembly GCF_056163025.1 of Triticum urartu. Taxonomy (NCBI): domain Eukaryota; kingdom Viridiplantae; phylum Streptophyta; class Magnoliopsida; order Poales; family Poaceae; genus Triticum; species Triticum urartu. The sequence goes on from NC_141874.1 coordinate 132,439,925, forward strand.
TCGCAGCAGTCCCTGCCAAACCCACACCAACGGAGAAATTTTCCAACAGTTGAAATGATTGTTCGTGGTACGAATGATTCTGTCACGCGGCGGCGCATGCAACTGCCGGCGCCGGCCGATTGATCCTGTTGTGCGTACGTGCGTACCTTGTCGGCGTCGCAGACGAGCACGCTGCCGTCGGCGGAGGGCGCGATGCCGAGCAGGCCCGTGCCGCCGACGAACCGCCACTGCTCCCACGACCCGTTGGGGTGCATCCTCTGCAGCCACCCGTCCCTCGTCGCCGTGTACAGCGTCCCTCCCGCCGCCGCGTCCACGTACACGTCCTCCGGCGCGCTCAGCTGCCCTTCCCCCAGCTTCTCCAGCCCCTGCATATACCAGACCATCAGGCCATCGGTACGCGGCGTGACACGGCAAGATTACTCTACGACTGGCAAGGAACGAACGACTGACCTGGAGGAGGTTATTAGGCCGGTAGCGCGCGGCGGGCGGTGGCGGCCGCGGCGACGGGAGCGGCTGGATGGGGCAGTTGAGCGCGACGTGGACCGCCAGCGACACGACCACGGCCACCGCCGCCGTGCCGAACAGACCACCGAGCGCCATGACGAGACAGCACTGAAGTGAATAACGAAGCTGTGGCGATCGAGTGGTACTGCCTGGCAGCACGGGCCGAGGCTGGATGGAGTGCTGGACTAACGCGGTGCCGTGCCGGAATAGCACGGTTGAACTGTACTTATCCTGAGCCGATGGAAATCGGGGTTTGCACCTTTGCGCCGCGGGATGGATGAGTTTCGGCAGGTTTCGCAGGCGACGAGGGCGTGGTACAAGAAGCGCCGCGTCTGCATGGATGGTGTATGATTGCACGATGTATTGCTCTTCGTGCATAGGCACGTATATATGATGTACAAAGGTGGGTCACGGACCTTAACTATACAAGGAACTAGGAGGCGAGCCTAATACACAATATGCACATAACACATATACTCAACACCCCCCGCAGTCGAAGCGGCACCGCGGCTGACGCAAAGACTGGACCGGAACTCCTCAAATGACGCCGTAGCCCGTAGGCAATCCCTTGGTCATGATATCGGCAAATTGTTGGGAAGTAGGGACGTGCAAAACACGAATATGGCCAAGGGCAACCTGTTCCCGAACAAAATGAGTATCCAACTCAATATGCTTGGTCCGTCGATGATGCACCGGGTTAGCGGAGAGGTAGACCGCCGAGACGTTGTCGCAGTAGACCACCGTGGCACGGTCAACAGGGCAAGAGAGCTCCTGAAGCAGCTGGCGAAGCCACGAATACTCGGCGACGGCGTTGACCACCGCACGATACTCAGCCTCAACACTGGAACGAGAAATCGTAGGCTGCCGCTTGACGACCACGAGATGAGTGAGGGTCCAAGATAGGCACAATAGCCTGAAGTGGAGCGACGAGTGTCAGGGCAGCCCGCCCAGTCTGCATCGGAGTAGGCGGTGAGGGCGGTGTCGGCGGAGGCGTGAAGCGTGACGCCAAGATCCATAGTGCCACAGATATAGCGGCGAATCCGCTTGACGGCAGCCCAGTGAACGTTTCGAGGAGCATGCATATGAAGACATACCTGCTGCACGGCATACTGGATCTCCGGTCGAGTCAGAGTGAGGTACTGGAGAGCACCAACGATAGACCGATGGAAAGCAGCATCCGAAGCAGGAGAACCATCCGTGGCAGAAAGCTTGGCCTTCGTATCAACAGGCGTAGCGGCGGGCTTATAGTTAAGCATGCCAGCGCGCTCGAGGAGCTCGTGAGCGTACTTCCGCTGATGAAGGAAGAAGCCATCCGGACGACGCACCACCTCGACACCGAGAAAATAGTGCAAAGGACCCAAGTCCTTGATGGCGAACTCAGCGCGAAGACAAGCCGTGAGCTGACTGAGGAGACCAGCCGTACATGCCGTCAGGATGATGTCGTCGACATAGAGCAACAAGTAGGTCGTGTCAGAGCCCTGATGATAGACGAAGAGCGAGGCGTCCGAGCGGGTAGAGCGGAACCCAAGCTGGTGGAGAAACGCCGCGATGCGCTGGTACCAAGCGCGCAGAGCCTGCTTGAGTCCGTACAAGGACCGCGAAAGCAGGCACACGTGGTCGGGAAGCGCCGGGTTAACAAACCCAGTGGGCTGCTGGCAGAAGACCTGCTCCTCGAGGTGACCATGGAGGAAGGCGTTGGAGACGTTCATCTGGTGCATCGGCCAAGCACGGGAGACCGCAAGGTGGAGAACCGTGCGTATCGTGCCGGGCTTGACAACCGGAGCGAAGGTGTCGGTGAAGTCAATGCCAGCACGCTATCGGAAGCCACGAACGACCCAACGCGCTTTGTAGCGATCAAGGGTACCATCAGGACAGAGCTTGTGTTTAAAGACCCACTTCTCAGTAATCATGTTGGCGTGCCGGGGACGGAGAACAAGCTGCCACGTCCGGTTGCGCAACAGGGCGTCAAACTCCTCTTGCATCGCAGCCATCCAGAGCGGGTCACGAAGAGCGGCTCGAACGGAGGACGGCAATGGTGATGGCTCAGAGGTGGATGCCACATGGATGTAGTCAGCCGAGGCGTAGCGCGAGCTTGGGCGAAAAACGCCCGTACGGGTGCGGGTGACCGGACCGGCCACAGCCGCAGGGGGGTCGTGGGCGCCGGTGGCGCAGGGGGTGCCGCGGGGGCCGCGGGCACTGGGGGGGCCGCCGGGGCCCCGGGCGTCGAGGGCACCGGGGGGCCACGAGCGCCAAGGGCGCTGGGGGCGCCGGTAGGGCCGCGAGCGCTGGGGGGCCGCAGGCACCGGGGGCGCTCGGGGCGCCGCGAGGGCCGCAGGCGCCGGAGGAGCCGCGGGGGCCGCGGGCGCCAACGTCGGGGGTGCCACGGCTGTAGGAGGCGCCGCATGCGGGGGGCCCGCCTCAAAGCCAGGGGCGCGCTAAGAGAGGCGCGCGAGCGCCCTGGGAGAGGCGTCGAGGAGCCCACGTCACCAATAGCGGGAGGAACAGTCGGGGGTACCTGGTGAAACGGAAACACATGCTCATCAAAGTAAACGTGCCGGGAAGTGAACACACGGTGGGAGACGGAATCGTAACACCGATTTCCCTTGAAGTTGGAGGGGTAGCCAATGAAGATGCAAGCGACAGATCGAGGTGCAAGTTTGTGAGAAACAGTGTCGGCAGTGCTGGGATAGCAAAGGCACGCCAAAATATGCAAGCCGTCATAAGATGGGGGCGTACCAAAGAGAAGATGATGAGGTGCGTAGTTCCACCGTGGGCGGCAGGGTCTAATGTTAAGGAGAAGTGATGGAGTGGCAAGTGCGTACGGCCAGAAACGAGGCGGCACGTTGGCATGAAACAGGAGTGTGCGAACGCAGTCATTCAGAGTGCGAAGGACGCGTTCGGCTCGACCGTTCTGCTGTGAAGTGTACGGGCATGTGAGGCGGAAAACTGTGTCGTGATCGACAAAAAGGTGCGGAAAGCGAGGTTGTCGAACTCTTTTTCATTGTCTGTCTGAAGCGCAAGGATGGGACGTTCAAACTGCGTGCGGACATAGGAGTAAAAAGCCGTCAAGGTAGAGAGTGCATCGGACTTTCTGCGCACAGGAAAAGTCCACACATAATGAGAATAATCATCAAGAATGACTAGATAATATAAATAGCCCAAGTTACTGGAAACCGGAGAAGTCCACACATCGCTATGAATCAACTGAAAAGGAAAAGAAGCAATGCTAGTGGAATTATTAAACGGTAGGCGAATATGTTTACCGACTCGACAGGCATGACAAGTGTGATCCTTGATTTTATTGCAACTGAAACTGAAACTCCTAAGAATATGACGAAGTGTGATTAGGTTGGGATGACCCAAGCGAGCGTGCCAGAGATCGACGCCAGCGGAGAGAGCAACCGGTGTGGTGGTGGAGGATGAAGGCGAGTGCACCGGATAGAGCTCATCGGGGCTGTCACATGGTGAAGTACCATCCTGGTTCGAGTGTCTTTGACACAAAAACCAAGCTCGTCAAATTCAACGGTAACAGAATTTTCACGAGTGAAACAACGGACGGAAATAAGATTTTTAATAAGATGAGGTGACACAAGTATGTTAGACAAAGATAATGGAGTAGAACTAGAAGGAAAAGAAGTGTGCCCAACATGTGTGATAGGAAGTGTGAAATCGTCGCCAACAATGATGCGGCGGTCGGTGGAGACAGGAGTGAAGGAGGCAAGGTTATTAGGATGAGCAAACATGTGAGCCGTGGCACCGGTGTCCATGTACCAATCACCACCTCCAGTGTAGTTGTTCGACGTAGGAGCGACATGCAGCTCGGTGAGAAGCACCGGGTCCCAGGGCGCCAGCGGCAGGGCCGGCGAGGGGAACAGAGACGCCATGGGGAAGCTGTAACCGCCGCTCAGCGGCAGCGGTGGATACTCGCCATACAGCTGTGGAGCCGTGTAGGGAGGTCCGTACGCGGGCCGAGCCCCGTACGCCCCGTACGTGTGAACGGGCGCGTGGGGGGCCGCGCCAGAGGGCGCCGGTGGTGGGGCGTCGACATACGCCAGCGAGGGCAGCGGAGCCGAGTCGGATGCGCCGTAGGTCGCCGGCGGCGGAGCCCCGTACGGCGGCGTGTGTTGGGGAACGTAGCAGAATTTAAATTTTTTTACGCATCACCAAGATCAATCTATGAAGTTATCTAGCAACGAAGGAAAGGGGAGTGCATCTACATACCCTTGTAGATCGCGAGCGGAAGCGTTCAAGAGAACGGGGTTGATGGAGTCGTACTCGTCGTGATCCAAATCATCGATGACCTAGCGCCGAACGGACGGCACCTCCAACTTGATCCAGCAAGGGGGAAGGAGAGGTTGATGAAGATCCAGCAGCACGACGGCGTGGTGGAAGCAACAGTGATCTCGGCAGGGCTTCGCCAAACTCAGGGAGAGGGAGGAGTGTCACGGAAGGGAAAGGGAGGCGCCAGGGGCTAGGGTGCGGCTGCCCTCCCTCCCCCCACTATATATAGGGTCCCTAGGGGGGCGCCGGCCCTAGGAGATCCAATCTCCAAGGAGGGCGGCGGCCAAGGGGGTGGTTTCCCTCCCAAGCCAAGTGGGGCGCCCCACCCCTAGGGTTTCCAACCCTAGGCGCAGGGGGCCCATGGGGGCGCACCAGCCCACTAGGGGCTGGTTCCCCTCCCACTTCAGCCCATGGGGCCCTCCGGGAGGTGGCCCCACCCGGTGGACCCCCGGGACCCTTCCGGTGGTCCCGGTACAATACCGATTACCCCCGAAACTTTTCCGATGGCCGAAACTTGACTTCCTATATATAAATCTTCACCTCCGGACCATTCCGGAACTCCTCGTGACGTCCGAGATCTCATCCGGGACTCCGAACAACTTTTGGGTTACCACATGCTAATATCTCTACAACCCTAGCGTCACCGAACCTTAAGTGTGTATACCCTACGGGTTCGGGAGACACGCAGACATGACCGAGACGACTCTCCGATTAATAACCAACAGCGGGATCTGGATACCCATGTTGGCTCCCACATGCTCCTCGATGATCTCATCGGATGAACCACGATGTCGAGGATTCAATCAATCCCGTATACAATTCCCTTTGTCAATCAGTACATTACTCGCCCGATACTCGATCGTCGGTATCCCGATACCTCGTTCAATCTAGTTACCGGCAAGTCACTTTACTCATACCGTAATGCATGATCCCGTGATCAACCACTTGGTCACATTGAGCTCATTATGATGATGCATTACCGAGTGGGCCCAGAGATACCTCTACGTCATACGGAGTGACAAATCCCAGTCTCGATTCGTGCCAACCCAACAGACACTTTCGGAGATACCTGTAGTGCACCTTTATAGTCACCCAGTTACGTTATGACGTTTGGTACACCCAAAGCACTCCTACGGTATCCGGGAGTTGCACAATCTCATGGTCTAAGGAAATGATACTTGACATTCGGAAAAGCTATAGCAAACGAACTACACGATCTTTGAGCTATGTTTAGGATTGGGTCTTGTCCATCACATCATTCTCCTAATGATGTGATCCGTTATCAATGACATCTAATGTTCATAGTCAGGAAACCACGACTATCTTTTGATCAACGAGCTAGTCAACTAGAGGCTCACTAGGGACGTGTTGTGGTCTATGTATTCACACATGTATTACGATTTCCGGATAACACAATTATAGCATGAACAATAGACAATTATCATGAATAAGGAAATATAATAATAACCATTTTATTATTGCCTCTAGGGCACATTTCCAACAACGGGGCCGCACCGTAGGTCGCCGGCGGTGGAGCCGCGCCAGAGGGTGCCGGCAGCGGGACTACAGAAGCGGCGGGGGACGCCATCGCTGGTCCGACGATGGCGGCTGGTACTTAGACTAGTACTGGTACTCATGTAGCATTTCACGTAACGTGCTCGTAGAAACACGGCCACTTGAGAAATCGATTAGATCTCGTAAACCACGCAAGGAAGCACTTGATCGGAGTTCCTTCACGTGACTAGCAGCCACAACAGCTACGTCTGATTTCCCTCGGGACTTGAAGCGGACGACTTGACTTGGAGTAGTAGCTACGCTGCCCACCTATACGTGCAACAGCGGCGGCAACTCACCGGCGGATTGGACAAAAGCGGCTGCACCCTTGGTGATATCAACCCATACAAAAATAAAATTCCAGTCGGCGGGCAGGCGATGGGTAGCACGCGCGATAGCGATCGGGCACGGCAGATGCGATGCGGCGGTGATTGGGTGCTGCGTGCGGACGAGTGGGATCGGGCGAGGCGAGCGGCTGGAGTAGCACGCACGCGGCAGGGAGGAGCGGCCGCCGGCGCGGGAGACGCGCAGACGGCGGCGGCGGCGACGGCGGTGGCGCGGAGGAGTCGCGCGGCGGCGGTGGTGGCAGCGGAAGACTAGTAGGAAGAAAACCTAAAAACTGATACCATGTATGATTACACGATGTATTGGTCTTCGTGCATAGGCATGTATATATGATATACAAAGATGGACCACGGACCTTCAACTATACAAGAAACTAGAAGACGGACCTAATACACAATATACATATAACACATATACTAAACAGATGGGATCCGTCGAGATCGAGCTGCTGCGTGGCACGTCATGCCACGAAGTCTCCGCGCACGCGGCGCCGAACGGTCAGCCGGCCCGTGCCAATGTATCGCTGCTGCTGCTATCATGGGCGTTGCTGCCTGGCTAGCAGGGAGTAGGATCCAATGTTTTGTTTTGTGATGCTCGGAGGCTAGCTAGGCGGGCTGCCAGAGGCTAACTGATGTACTAGCAACAAAAATGGAGATGGAACGAGATGTTTATGCAGATTCATTATTCGAAACGAGCATATCATTCTGCCTTTGGGCTTATAAACGGAGCATCGGCAATATCGACATGTATATATACTTCTCTGGTACCAGAAAGCTATGACTTTTATGCAGATGCTGAATTTGCAGGCCACGCGGTCAATCTGTCCTTTTGGGTGTAGAAAAAATTCCCACATCAATCAACCTCTCTTTGCTTGTCCTTATATACATGCATTTATCTATGGAATTTCACAAGAAAGGAAAATCGAGAAATATCCTGCTCTCCAATGTGTCAAAATCGGAGGTCTTAAAGGCATCTTCAACACGATCCCCCAAATCAGACTCACTATCTATCCATGGATGAAATGTACGAGAGTCGGTCATCCAACCATATTCATCAAATGTCCGCCCTTGTCCGCCCCTCTTTTCCTTTTTTTATGTATCCAGTACTCTAAAATAAGTACAGATGGGCATAATTCTTCGAGTAGTGAAAATATCCGAATGCAACACTAGTTGAAATTTAAATATTACAATCCAACATTAGGTTTTCAAATAAAATAGTCAAACTTGAATTCAACATATGTTCTAGTTATCCCCTTTAAGCTCCTGTAAAGGCCCAATCATATCATTCTTAAGTTGTTTATGAGTTCCTCGATGCTGAATTTGTTGACGCATTTAGACAAATTCCTCAAACGTGGCCGGATTATGAGCTGGAAGTTGGATAGGATCACCCTTGTTTGCAAATTCCGGACTTATGGCAGATCCTTCACCCATATCCTCCACAATTGCACGATCACACAAGCTGTCATCACCTCCCACAAGGTTTCTGGACCCCATAGTTTGTAGAACCTCGAACAACTGCAAATCGGGAATGGAACACTTCAAATGTCATCTCCACATCCCTTTGGACTGCTCAGACCTGACCAAGAGATACCTTCTCTTGCACGAAGTGGATGTCGATCTCGATATGTTTGTTGCGACAATGTTGCGCCGAGTTGGAATCCATGTACACAACGCTAACATTATCATAGAAGACGATAGTCATGAAGCGTAGGGGCGATGAAGCTCTTGAATAAGTTGCGATGCCAAAAACACTCAACGTCAATATGGGTGGCAGCATGATACTCAGCCTATGTGCTAGAGCGGGAGACAGTAGCATGGCGCTTAGAAGCCCATGAGACGAGGTTTTCACCGAAATATACACAATATCCCAACATGGAGCATCGAGTGTCAGGGCAGCAGGCCTAGTCGGCGTCAGAGTATGCCGTCACAGAGGTTGTTAAAGTCACGTGAAGCCAAAGACAAGATCAAGGGTCCCCCTGATGTACCAGAGGATCCGTTTCAGAAGGTTCAGATGTGTCTCACGGGGAGCATGCATGTAAAGGCATGTTTGCTGGACAGCATGGGCCTTGTCGGGGCGCGTCGGTGTAAGATATTGGATCGTGTCAGCGAAGCTGTGGTACTCCATGGTGATCAGAGTGGAGAGATCCTTCATAGACCGAGAACTTGTAGCGCGTGTCAATGAGGGTGGTGAGGGGGTTGCAATCGAACATGCTAGCACGTTGGAGAACATCGATGGCATACTGGCGTTAACAGAGGAACATCCCTGAGGCAGACCGAGTGACGGAAATCTCGAGGAAGTAGGACAAATCCCCGAGATTTGTCATGGAGAAATCATCATGGAGGAGGTCGGTGATGTGTTGTAGCATGCTTGACGAGCATGCGGTGAGGATGATGTCAATGACATAAAACATAATGTATGCAAGCTCGCCACCACGCCGAAAGACGGACAAGGAAGCGTCCTAGAGATACACAACGAAGCCGAGACGATGAGTGTAGTGAGCGAAACACTGGTACAACACCAGAGGGGCCTGCTTGAGGCCGTACAAGGACTTGTGGAGACGACAAACATGGAGAGGTCAAGACAGGTCGACGAAACCAGGGGCTACTCGCAGTACACCTCCTCATCAAGAGTGCCATGGAGAAAGTCATTCTTGACGCCGAGTTGGTGCAATGGCCGTGGCGTGTGATATGACGATGTTGAGAACCACATGGATGGTAGCCGGTTTGACAAATAGGCTGAAATTCTCGTCGAAGTCGACGCCTGACTGCTAGGAGAAACCACAGACAACCCAACGTGCCTTGTTGCGAGTAAGCTAGGCTGCCATCCACCGCAAACTTGTGCTTGAAGATCCATTTTGCTAAAACAATATTAGCACCAACCGGACAAGGAACTGAAGTCCATGCGCATTGTACTCACTAGTCATGGTAGCGCACCAAAGTGTATCATGGAGAGCACCTCAGTATGTTTTCGAAATAGGGGAAATGGTAGTGCGAATGACATAAAGGTTCAGTCAATAGACGGGAAGGACGATGCTCGTTTCACGTGGGTGAGCATACTATGTGTCTTAACAGGGGGTGTGTTACGAGACTCAGGCGTATGTGTCGGTGGAGGAGGTGGCGGTGGGGGTGGAGGAGATGGCGACGCGACCGCGGAAGGAGAGGTGGCAGGTGGCACAGGGGCTGGCAAGCTGGGGCTCGAGGGAGGCGAGCCGTGAGCATGAGCAGGCGATGTTGAGGAAGCGGGGCACACTGGAGCAGGCTGATAGGTGATGGTGATAGATGGGGGTTGTGTAGTAGCGAGCTCAAGTAGGAAGTCAACTGAGTCATCTTTGGGAGAAGGATTGGTTGTTAGCAAACACAAAACATGATTCATTAAAGACAACATGGCATGAAACTATGATGTGACAAGTGGAAAGGTCCATGAAGCAATAGTCGCGATGGGAGGAGGGGTAGCCGAGGAAAACACAAGAACTTGATCGAGGTGCGAGTTTGTGAGGGGTTGTGGCAGATTGATTAGGATAACATGGACAAGCAAAGACATGGAGATCATGACATGAGGCTGGCATGTGATATAAAAGTTCATATGGGATGGATAAGCCAATGGGTTGACAGGGGCGACGGTTGAGGAGATAGGTGGCGGCGAAGAGGGCCTCGACCTAATATGAAGGTGGCATGTGAGCTTGAAAAATGAGTGTGCGCGTGATGTCATTGAGTGTACGTAGAGCGCGCTCGCCCTTGATGTTCTTGGGGGGGGGGTATGGATAGGAAAGGTGAAGATGGATACCGTGTCAAGCAAAAAAATGACTAAGGGTGGAGTTAATGAATTCAGTGCCATTTGATAACCCACAAGTATAGGGGATCGCAACCGTTTTCGAGGGTAGAGTATTCAACCCAAATTTATATATTCGACACAAGGGGAGCCAAATAATATTTGAAGGTATTAGTAGCTGAGTTGTCAATTCAACCACACCTGGAGATTAATTATATGCAGTAAAGTGATCAGTAGCAAAGTAGTTTGATAGTTTTGATAGTAGTGATAGCAGCAATAGTAACAGTAACAGTGATAGCAGTGATTTTTTAGTAAGTGTAATAGTGATGATAGCAGTAGTAACTTAGCAGAAACAATATGGAAAAGTTCGTAGGCATTGGATTGGAGACTTGTTGGATGATATTCATCATGTGATAGTTACAACCTAGGGCGATACGACACTAGCTCCAGTTCATCGATATAATGTAGGCATGTATTCCGTAAATAGTCATACCTGCTTTATTAAAAGAACTTGCATGCCATCTTTTGTCCTACCCTCCCGTGGTAGCTGGGTCCATATTGGAAATTAAGGGATATTAAGGCCTCCTTTTAATAGAGAACCGGAACAAAGCATGAACACATAGTGAATACATGAACTCCTCAAACTACGATCATCACCGGGAGTGGGCCCGGTTGTTGTCACTCTGGGGTTGCCGGATCATAACACGCAGTAGGTGACTATAACTTGTAAGATCGGATCTAGAACATGGATATAATGATGATAACATAAACAGTTCAGATCTGAAATCATGGCACCTGGGCCCAAAGTGACAAGCATTAAGCATGGCAAAGTCATAGCAACATCAATCTAAGAACACAGTGGATACTAGGGATCAAGCCCTAACAAAACTAACTCGATTACATGATGAATCTCATCCAACTCCTCACCGACCAGCGAGCCTACGAAGGAGTTACTCACTCCCGATGGGGAGCATCATGGAATTGGCGATGGAGAAGGGTTGGTGATGACGAAGAACGAAGATCCCCCTCTCCGGAGCTCCAAACGGACTCAAGATCTGCCCTCCTGAGGAAGAACAGGGCTTGGCGGCGGCTCCGTCTCGTGGATCATGATAATTCTTTCTCCCTAATTTTTTTTCTGGAAATATGTGAATTTATAGTATCAGGGGGTCGTCAGCGGGGCCACCAGGTGGGTACATCCCACCTGGGCCGCCAGGAGGGGGCCCCGCCCTGGTGGGTTGTGCCCACCCAGGGGCCCCTCTCTGGTGGGTCTTGGCTCCAGTAATTCTTATTATTGATATAAAAAATCCTCAAAAAGTTTTGTTCCATTTCGAGAACTTCTATTTCTGCACAAAAACAACACCATGGTAGTTCTGCTAAAAACATCGTCAGTCCGGGGTTAGTTTCATTCAAATCATGCAAATTAGAGTCCAAAACAAGAGGAATATCTTGAGAAAAAGTAGATACGTTGGAGACGTATCAACTCCCCCAAGCTTAAACCTTCGCTTGTCCTCAAGCAATTCAGTTGATAAACTGAAAGTGAGAAAGAAAAACTTTTACAAACTCTTTTGCTCTTGTTTGCATAAATAAGCTTAAACAACACCCAGGTTTTTAGCCAGCATTATAACTAACCATGTCAACAATTACACTTAAAGATTATAGGGTTTTTATCATTTATGCCATCGGTTGTGTCCCACTACTCAGTTTTGCCACTAGGAATTTCAACTGCTCAAAAATGCCATCGATGTGTTTGACACATGTTCAAAAATGCCACTGGCACCATTATTGTGATCTCAAATCTCTTTTTCCATGTTATAATGAAATAAATACCTATGAACCAGCATGCCAGCTCTCCTTCTATCTTACTACAATAAAGTGTGGGGCCCAGTTGATCCCAACGACGTTCTTATTTATTTATAAAATTATTCGCTTGGTTACTCCTGACAAGTGGGGCCACACTTATCATTGTGAGATAGAGAGAACTAACATGTGGGTCTAGGCTTATTTTTGTCATATAAGATGGTCAATGAGTTTGATGTGAAAATAACGATGTCTAATGGCATTTTTGAGGAAACATCTAATGGAACGATGGCATTTTTGAGCAAACATCTCACGGATCGATGGCATTTTTGAGTAGTTGTAACTTCTAATGGCAAAACTGAGTAGTGGGACACAACTAGTGGCAAAAATGATAAAAACCCAAGATTATAATGATTCATATCAATGACATAATCAGCTAGCGAGCAATAATAAGATATCTCAAATGGCAACACGTTGTCAAAACAACCATGATATAATATGACAATAGTGGTATCTCGCTAGCCCTTTCTGAGACCGCAAAACATAAATGCAGAGCACCTCCAAAGTTCAAGCAGCGACTAAACATTGTAATTCATGGTAGAAAAGATCCAGTCATGATGCACCCAACATTAGCTACACACAATGCATAAATCATGACTGCTGTGCTCTACTCAGTTTCTGGCTCTTGTTTTAGAAGGTGGTGACACAACATAAAAATAAATAGAAAGTCCCTTCGCAGAGGGAAGCAGTGATTTACAGAGGTGCCAGAGCTCAGTTTTTAAAACAGAGATAAATGATATTTTGAGACATGTACCCTTCTCATTTACTCCATGACCATCAGTTATCAACATCTTCCATGCTAAGCACGCTAGTGGTGGTTCCCAAGCGGTAAAAGTAAAGGTTTTGACTCCATTGGGAGTTTTTGTTTAATTATTTCAGAGATGAACCCTTTTTCATGTTTGCAGTTTGGGACTGGGCATCCCTATTGCCGCTCATTTTCTCGTGCGACGACGAGTGAATAAACACTAGACCTGAGAATAACCCGCTTAGCACGGAAGATATCGACCACCTCCTGTCGTTCCCTGAACGATCCAGGCACACAAAACGGATAATTTTTTTAGAAGTTTTTAGAGGTGGCACATGCAAATTTACTTAGGACGGCAGGGTAATACCGCATATAGGTAGGTATGGTGGACTCATATAGAATAACTTTTGGTTCAAGGGTTTTGATGTACAAGCAGAGTTCCCACTTAGTACAGGCGAATGCTAGCAATTAAGATTGAGAAGCGTCCAGCTAGAGAGCAACAACGATCATAACCATGCATTATGCGTAAGTAACATTGGACACTAGCATGAGTAGGATATGAACACCATGAACATAAACATTATAGAGGCTGTGTTGGTTTTGATTCAACTACATGCATGAACATGTACCAAGTCAAGCCACTTGAACATTCAGAGGAGGATACCATATCATCATACTACATCACAATCATTTTAACGCTATGTTGATATCCAAGATAAATCATTATTAACTCCCAGCTACTTGTGCATGGCATGAGAAACTATAATCTCTAATTGTCATGGCAAACATTTTTAATCATAATGGGCTGAATCATGGCTAGGTCAAATATATTTACAGAGACAAGACAAGTCGAGTTCATACCAGTTTCTCTTTGCCACGACCAGTTCATCGAATGTCGTCATTATTGCCTTTCACTTGCACGACCGAATGGTATGAGAATAATAATAGTGAAAGAGTGCCATGGACTAAGCTGGAATCTGCAAACATTTTATTCAACAGGAGAAGACAAGGTAAAATGGGCTCTTTATTAGTTCAACAATTATTAAAATGAGAGCCACTCAACATTTTCATCGTGGTCTTCTCCTCGGTACAACTCGAATAAAAGAAAAGAATTTCAGAGAAACACACTGAAGTATTTTTGTAGTTTTTGGTTTTCTTCAACAAGCAAATAAAAGGGAAAATCAAAAATGAGAAAAACTATTTACACGGGAAAGCTCCCAACAAGCAAAAGAAGAACAAGGAAATCTTTTTTGATTTTCTTTTTAGTACTACTACTAAGCATGCATAGAAAGTAAATTAACTACAACTATTTTTTTTGGTTTTTCTAAAGTTTTCCTTTTCAAACACACAATAAGAAAGCAAGAAAATAAATGTAAGCATGGATGATACAATGAAAAAGTGTGAACACCGACAAATGGAATAAATAGACATGAATGTAAAGTCGGAGGAAACACGTACTCCCCAAGCTTAGGCTTTTGGCCAATTTGGTAGTGCATCAGTAGCCTGGAAGGTAGTAGGGATCCTGAGGAGTGGGCATCCACTCATCCCACTGCTGAGGAGCGGGCATCCACTGATCCCACTGTGGGGGTGCCTCCGCAGCCTCTGCATCAGCATGAGTGTCCCAGTAAGCAATGATGTATGTAGGCATAATCCGGTATCTGCCCCTGGCAACAAAATCAAACAAAGCAGGAGCAAGCGAAGGAATAACATCGCGAGCTTTAACACTATAGTCCAAGTTGTAGGGAATGGCAATGTCAGGACGATCATGTGAAAGAAAGTGATGGTGTTCCATGGTTGCACAATCTAGGTAAACCTTAGTCAAAGGGTAATCATGAGGGCGTATCGCTACCTCAAAATGAGCTGCCAAACGAGTGGCAAAAATCCCACCATGTATTTTGCCTTAGATTTATTAAGGTGGAGGCGACGAGCCACAATAGCTCCCAAGCTATAAGTGTTGTCGCCCTCTAATGCACGATGTAAAACAACAAGGTCTGGTGAACTAAGTGCACTCACCTTTGTAGTATCGAAAGTATGTCTAGAGGGGGGGTGATTAGACTACTTGACCAAATAAAAATCTAGCCTTTTCCCAATTTTAAGTCTTGGAAGATTTTAGCAACTTATCACAAGTCAAGCAATCAACCTACACATGCAAGTCTAAGAGTATAGCAGCGGAATGTAAGACATTTGCATATGAAGGTAAAGGGAGGAGTTTGGAGGAAGCAAACGCAATGTAGACACGAAGATTTTTGGCATGGTTCCAATAGGTGGTGCTATCGTACATCCACGTTGATGGAGACTTCAACCCACGAAGGGTAACGGTTGCGCGAGTCCACGCAGGGCTCCACCCACGAAGGGTCCATGAAGAAACAACCTTGTCTATCCCACCATGGCCATTGCCCACGAAGGACTTGCCTCACTAGGGTAGATCTTCACGAAGTAGGCGGTCTCCTTGCCCGTACAAACTCCTTGGTTCAACTCCACAATCTTGTCGGAGGCTCCCAAGTGACACCTAACCAATCTAGGAGACACCACTCTCCAAAAGGTAATAGATGGTGTGTTGATGATGAACTCCTTGCTCTTATGCTTCAAATGATAGTCTCCCCAACACTCAACTCTCTCTCACTGATTTGGATTTGGTGGAAAGATGATTTGAGTGGAAAGCAAGTTGGGGAGGCTAGAGATCAAGATTCATATGGTTGGAATGGAATATATTGGTCTCAACACATGAGTAGGTGGTTCTCTCTCAGAAAATGAATGCTGAAGTGTAGGCACGTTCTGATGGATCTTGAGGGAGTCCTGGATTAGGGGGTCTCCGGACAGCCGGACTATCTCCATTGGCCGGACTGTTAGACTATGAAGATACAAGATTGAAGACTTCGTCTCGTGTCCGGATGAGACTCTACTTGGCGTGGAAGGCAAGCTAGGAAATACGTATATGGATATCTCCTCCTTTGTAACCGACCTTGTGTAACCCTAACCCTCTCCGGTGCCTATATAAACCGAAGGGTTTTAGTCCGTAGGACAACAACCATAACGTACAATCATACCATAGGCTAGCTTCTAGGGTTTAGCCTCTCTGATCTCGTGGTAGATCTACTCTTGTACTTCCCATATCATCAATATTAATCAAGCAGGACGTAGGGTTTTACCTCCATTAAGAGGGCCCGAACCTGGGTAAAACTTCGTGTCCCCTGCCTCCTGTTACCATCCGGCCTAGACGCACAGTTTGGGACCCCCTACCCGAGATCCGCTGGTTTTGACACCGACATTGGTGCTTTCATTGAGAGTTCCTCTGTGTCGTCGCTGTTAGGCTTGATGGCTCCTATTATCATCGATAGCGATGCGGTCTAGGGTGAGACTTTTCTCCCCGGACAGATCTTCGTATTTGGCGGCTTTGCACTGCAGGCTAATCCACTTGGCCATCTGGAGCAGATTGAAAGCTACGCCCTTGTCCATCAGGTCAGATTTGGAAGTTTGAACTACACGGTCGACGTCCGCGGAGACTTGATCTTCGACGGATTCGAACCACCGCCGTGTGCGCCCCACTGTCGCAATGGGTATGACCTAGCTCTGTTGCCGAACAGTACCCCAGAGGCCGCGCCTGCATCTGCTTCGACCCTTAGCTCAGAGCAAACTACGCCAATCAAGGACGGGTGGCTAGACACCACCTCAGGGGCTGCAGTCTCGACGGCGATCGAGCCAAACACCAGCATAAACCTCTGCGCATCCCGTGACTCCAAGGTGCCGGACTCTTTCCCGGACTCCAAACCGTCCGCGCCCCTGCCAATCGAATCCGATTGGGCGCCGATCATGGAATTCACCGCCACGGATATCTTTCAGCACTCGCCCCTCGGCGACATTCTGAATTCACGAAGGACTCTCTCTTTGTCAGGAGAGCCCTGGCCGAATTATGACCAACAAGATTGGGATGCGGAAGACGAAGAAATTCGACGCCCACCCACCACCCACTTCGTAGCCACTGTCAATGATTTAACCGACATGCTCGACTTCGACTCTGAAGACATCGACGGTATGGACGATGATGTAGGAGACGAACACGAACCAGCGCCTATAGGGCACTGGAAAGCCACCTCGTCATATGACATATACATGGTGGATACACCCAATGAGGGCAATGGCGATGAGATAGCGGAGGACGACCCCTCCAAGAAGCAACCCAAGCGCCGACGTCAGCGGCGCTGCTCTAAGTCCCGCCAAAGAAAAAGTGGTGATACCGGCACAGGAGATAATAACACTCCGGATAGCGTCGAAGACAACAACAATCCCCTCCAGCAAGATTTAGAGCAGGAGGATGAAGGAGCCAGCTCTCCTGAGAGAGCGGGTGGCGGAGAGGAGGAGGATGACAATTACATTCCCCCCTCCAAAGATGAGGCAAGCCTCGGCGACGATGAATTCGCCGTCCCAGAGGATCCCGTCGAACAAGAGCGCTTCAAGCGCCGGCTTATGGCCACGGCAAATAGCCTGAAGAAAAAGCAGCAGCAGCTTCAAGCTGATCAAGATCTGCTAGCTGACAAATGGACTGAAGTCCTCGCAGCCGAGGAATATAAACTCGAGCGCCCCTCCAAGAGTTACCCAAGGCGCAGGTTACTACCCCGACTGGAGGAAGAAGTGTATGATATGGTTGATCGGCCACCTCGTGGCCGCGATAGAGAGGCATTCCAGCCAAAAGCTCAGCCTCCACCCCAACGCCATTCAAATAAAAAGGCATGGGAAGATACGCCAGACCTGCGAGACATATTGGAGGACAAAGAAAAGCATTCAAGATCGATCTATGGATCATGAGGGCACACCACTCTGCGAGACGATAAATGTCACGCCGGATACAGTAAAAGCAAATCCGGCCGGGCCGAACACAGCGGGCAAGACCCATTCGAGCTGCGTCGAGATATAGCCCAATACAGAGGCGCCGCACACCCCTTATGCTTCATAGACGAAGTAATGGAACATAAATTCCCAGAAGGTTTCAAACCTGTAAACATTGAATCATACGACGGCACAACAGATCCCACAGTATGGATTGAGGACTTCCTCCTCCACATCCACATGGCCCGCGGTGATGACTTACATGCCATCAAATACCTCCCACTAAAGCTCAAAGGACCAGCACGACATTGGCTTAATAGCTTGCCAGCGGACTCCATTAGCTGTTGGGAGGATCTGGAAGCCGCATTCCTCGACAACTTTCAGGGCACTTATGTGCCACCACCAGACGCCGATGATCTAAGCCACATAATTCAGCAGCCAGAAGAGTCGGCCAGGCAATTCTGGACTCGGTTCCTTATAAAGAAAAATCAAATCATCGACTGTCCGGATGCGGAGGCCTTAGCGGCTTTCAAGCACAACATCCGAGACGAGTGGCTAGCCCGGCACCTTGGTCAGGAAAAGCCGAAATCTATGGCAGCTCTCACGACGCTCATGACCCGCTTTTATGCGGGAGAAGATAGCTGGCTGTCTCGCAGTAATAACATATCAAAGAACCATGGTACCTCAGATACTAAGGACGACAATAGCAGGTCATGTCGCAACAAGCATAAGCGTCGCATTAACAACGAAAATAAGGATACGGCAGTCAATGCCGGATTCAAAGGCTCTAACCCGATCAACGGAAAAAGCCATTCAAACAAAGTACGCCGGGTCCGTCCAGCTTGGACCGTATACTCGATCGCCCGTGTCAAATACACGGCACCCCAGACAAGCCAGCCAATCACACCAACAGGGATTGTTGGGTGTTCAAGCAGGCCGGCAAGTTAATTGTCGAAAACAAGGACAAGGGGCCGCATAGAGATGACGAGGAGGAGCCCCGGCAGCCGCACACTGGAGGACAGAAGAGGTTTCCCCCGCAAGTGCGAACGGTGAATATGATATACGCAATCCACATCCCCAAGAGGGAGCGGAAGCGTGCGCTCAGGGACGTATATGCGTTGGAGCCAGTCGCCCCAAAGTTCAACCCTTGGTCCTCCTGTCCGATCACCTTCGATCGCAGGGACCACCCCACTAGTATCCGTCATGGCGGATTCGCCGCACTGGTCCTAGACCCAATCATCGATGGATTTCACCTCACTCGAGTCCTTATGGATGGTGGCAGTAGCCTGAACCTGCTTTATCAGGACACAATGCGCAAAATGGGTATAGACCCCTCAAGGATCAAACCCACAAAAACGACCTTTAAGGGCGTCATTCCAGGCGTAGACGCCCATTGCACAGGCTCAATTACACTGGAAGTGGTCTTCGGATCCACGGATAACTTCCGAAGCGAAGAGTTAATCTTCGATATAGTCCCGTTCCGCAGTGGTTATCACGCGCTGCTCGGACGAACCGCATTTGCTAGATTCAATGCGGTACCGCATTATGCATACCTCAAGCTCAAGATGCGAGGACCTCGCGGAGTTATTACAGTCAATGGAAACACAGAGCGCTCTCTCCGAACAGAGGAGCACACCGCGACCCTCGCAGCAGAAGCGCAAAGCAGCCTCTCAAGGCAATCTACCAGTTCGGTGTTTCAAAGCCCGGACACCTTCAAGCATACTCGGGGCAATTGGCAAATAGACCGCCTGGCGCGATCTGAGCTCGCGTAGCAATATGGCGGCCACCCCAATCCCAGCCCAACGGCGATATTCGTGCCGCGCGTACATAATTACACATTAAAAATACCATGGGCGCAGGTGGGGAGGGGGGGCACAACTGCGGCACGCCCCAAAACGCGGCCTAAACCGCACTAGGGGCTTCCCGTTTGGTTATTTTTCTTTTTCTTTCAGGACTTTAATCTCTGGAAACACTGTCCGGCAGCTCTATTGCCAAACACATGATACATCAACCAAGGAGGCAGACAGCTACGTTATACAATGGAATTCCCAGGTTGATTACAGATTTCATATCATTCCTCAGCTCGCCCTTGGAAGGGACATAGTCCTACTCTTTTGCTTATTGCACTATCTGTATCACTTTTCTTTAACGCAATTTTTCAATAAACAATGCATGACATTACATCTATTATTGCATTCTTGTTATATATATATATCTATGTGTTCATTAATGACGCCTTGCAACCGTACACTCTGGTACGGCCAACACACCAGGGGCTCACATACCCCACAATGCGGTGTGAAAAGTCCGAACACTTTCACAAGTGCAACACCCCGAACTTATAGCATTATATGCATCAGCTCCGAATCATGTCTTTGGTCAAATGTTGGGTTTGCCCGGCTCCTATGTTTTGGTACCTTACGTTCCGCTCTATCGGCTAAGGTAGCGCTAGGAGAACTACTGCGATTGTGCCCCAGTTCTGCCGGGCTGAGCACCTTAGTAGAGAAAGCTAAAACTGGCTGTCATGATAAGGCGAGAGACTGGTCGCTGTTCGGCGAGGTTTTTCGAGTCCCTAAAGACTTATGCCGCTTAGGGCGAGGGGCCGGCTCTGCCCGGCTTACAGGCGTGTATTGCGCCCCGAATTCGGCCTTCTGAATACCAGGGCCTTCGCCGAAATTTAAAATTATAGAATTCTATGGCTAAGTGAGAGTGATAAAGCATTATTAGTCCGGTTGCCTTGTTCGTTGTGCTGAGCACCTCCCTCGAAGGACCCAAACATGGGAATAAGAGTGCTCAGGTTTATCCCGAACACCCCAACACTCGTGGCATGGGGGCAGAAGCCGAGGACTAGCCATCTCTCAGATTGGATAAATAGCCAAACAGAAGGTAATATTTTAAATTCTAACAAGCGTTGCATAGCGAATATGATACAAGTTTTCATACATACAGGACAACACGAGCAAGTCTCATTCAAATATTACATTTTGTGAACACTCATCCGCGATAAGACGGGCACCCGGCAGAACACCCTCGTAGTACATCTCGGGGTGGCGGTGCTCCTTGCCCTCCGGCGGCCCCTCCTTGATCAGCTTTACGGCGTCTAGCTTGACCCACTGCATCTTTACACGGGCGAAAGCCCGGCGTGCACCTTCTATGCAGACGGATCGCTTGACGACCTCCAGCCGGGGGTAGGCATCCACAAGCCGCCTCACCAGGCCGAAGAAGCTGTTCGGAAGGGCGTCGCCAGGCCACAACCGGACTATGAAGCCCTTCATGGCCTGATCGGCCGCCTTATGTAGCTTGACCATCTGCTTCAGCTGGTCGCTCATTGGCACCGGATGTTCGGCCTCAGCATACTGAGACGAGAACAGCTTCTCCGTCGAGCTTCCATCCTCGACCTGGTAAAATTGTGCGGCATCGGACACACTACGGGGCAAATATGCGAATGCTCCTGAAGAGCTCCGGATTTGGGTAAGTAATCGGTAATTCACTTTTACATGCTTGCTTTGCATATAGAAAGTCTTACCCGCCGCTATCTTCTTCATCGCGTCGATCTCCTGAAGGGCCTTCTGGGCCTCGGCCTTGGCACTCTTCGCGCTCTCACGGGCCGCGGCAAGCTCAGACTCTCGCGTCTTCAAGTCAAGCTCCAACGCCTCGTGCTTCATCACGAGAGCCTGGAGCTCTTGCTGCACCTCGCCCACCCGAGCCTCGTGCCTCTCTCGCTCGGTGCTCTCCTTGGCTACTGTATCTTTGGCCTTGGTCAGCGCTTTCTTCAGGGTCGCCACCTCGGTCGTGGCCCCTGGCAAAACATACAATGATCCTGTCATTTTGCAACCGCGTCCTTTTTTATATATACGTATCTATAGACGGGGTATTACTTACCCTCGTTCTCCTCGAGCTGCCTCTTGGCAAGGCCGAGCTCTTTCTTGGACCCATCGAGGTCCTGCTTCAGTACGGCGACCTCCGCAGTTAGTGCGGCGGATGCCAGCAGAGAAGCCTGCATATGCATATTGACAATACTTATATTAGACTCCTGCGATATTATTTGATCCTCTGTTCGGCTTTTCTTTGTGAACACCGAACAAAGCATCAGGGGCTACTGTCTATGCGGTAATATTTCTACTACATTTTAAACACACTTACCTCGAAGCCTGTTAGAAGGCTTGCACAGGCCTCAGTCAATCCGCTCTTGGCGGACTGAACCTTCTGAATCACCGCACTCATGATGGTGCGGTGCTCCTCATCGATGGAAGCGCTGCGAAGCACTTCCAGCAGGTTGTCCGGTGCCTCTGGATGGGCAGAGGTCACCGGCGCAGGCGTTTTGCCCCTCTTAGAAGGGGACCGCCTGCCTGAGCCCGGAACCGTTGGAGGGTCCGGCGCGGTGTTCGGCTGAGGGCCGAACTCGGAGCTTTCGGGGGCCCCGTCCCCGCGGCTCCCGAAGTCTGGAAGGTTGCCTTGAGGCGCCTCCGGGACTGTCTTCCCTTGATCTGGTGCCTCTTGAGACAACACCTCGGCGTCGTCAGCAGGATGAGGGGAGGTGGCGGTCGGGACTGGATCGCTATCCATGTCCGACGAGCCCAGGGAGCCGTCCGACAATACCTCGATATTGGCTCGGGGCGGCCTGCACAATTGTGTTCAGCGTTAGGAAAAGTAGTGCGACAAAGGAATCCTATGGGTAACTTTGGTATCCAAGTACTTACGATCTCCCTGGGGGTTTGTCCCTGGGCAACCACTCGTCTTCGCTTTTGTTGGCGGCGGTGGAGTTATCCGGAAGGAGAGTCCTTCCCTTCTTGGACCCTCCGGCCTCCCCAGTTGGGGCGGCCTTCCTTTTCTTGTCTTCCCCAGTCGGTGGGGGAGCATCTTCTTCTTCTTCCTCGTCTTCGGGGGAAGAGTGCGCCGCAGAGTCATCGGACGGTGAGTCTGACGACGCCTGGTGTCGGGAACTCTTTCGAGCTCCCTTGGCCTTCTTGGTCTTCTCCGGCACCTTATAAGGGGCCGGAGTCAGCATCTTCGCCAGAAGAGCGTCCGCGGAGCCTTCGGGCAAAGGAGCCGGACAGTCGATCTGTCCGGCCATCTTCTGCCAGTCCTGTCAAAGGCACGGGAGTTTAGATCCCGCATAGAGTCAATCTATATAAAAATAAGTATCCTGTGAAAGGTAAAACAACTTACCGCACCGGCTTGGCGCTTCGCGCTGAATCCGCGATCCTCAGTGATGGGGGGAGACACCTCGGCACTCTTGAACAGCACCCTCCAGGCATCTTCATGAGTCGTATCGAAGAGCCTGTTCAGAGTTCGGTGCTGCGCCGGATTGAACTCTCACAAGGTGAACTCCCGTTGTTGGCACGGGAGTATCCGACGGATGAGCATAACCTGGACTATGTTGACGAGCTTGAGCTTCTTGTCCACCATGTTTTGAATACACGTCTGGAGTCCGATCAGCTCTTTTGAATTACCCCAGGACAGGCCCTTCTCCTTCCAGGAAGTGAGCCGCATGGGGATGCCAGATCGGAACTCGGGGGCCGCTACCCATGCGGGGTCACGTGGCTCGGTGATATAGAACCAACCGATTGCCACCCCTTTATGGTTTCCACAAAGGAGCCCTCGAGCCATGTTATGTTGGGCATCTTGCCCACCATGGCGCCTCCGCACTCCGCCTGACGGCCGCCCACCACCTTCGGCTTGATGTTGAAGGTCTTCAGCCATAAGCCGAAGTGGGGCTTGATGCGGAGGAAGGCCTCGCACACGACGGTAAACGCCGAGATGTTGAGGATGAAGTTCGGGGCCAGATCATGGAAATCTAGGCCGTAATAAAACATGAGCCCCCGGACGAAGGGATGGAGAGGGAATCCCAGTCCATGGAGGAAATGGGTGAGGAATACCACCCTCTCATGGGGCCTGGGGGTGGGGATGAGCTGCCCCTCATCTGGGAGCCGGTGCGCGATGTTGTCGGGCAGGTATCCAACTCTCCTCAGTTTTTTGATGTCTCCCTCTGTGATGGAGGAGACCATCCACTTGCCTCCCGCTCCGGACATGGTTGGAGAAGGTTGAGATGGAAGTGAGGACTTGGGCGCTAGAGCTCGAGTGTGCGGGAGCGGGTGAGCAGAGGAGGAAGAAGGCGTGTATAGAAAGGTGAATCCTTATCCCTTTATATGGGCGGACAAAACTAAGCGTCCCCACTTGCCTGGTAAAACTCGCTTATCCCCCAAGCGCCGCAATTGATGGCGCGGTTGGGTTACCCACGCCCGTATTGATGAGAATCCCGTAATAAGGGGACACGATCTCTGCTTTGACAAGACGTGTCGAAAAACTGCCTCGCGTTATGTGCGGGCTGGTTAAAAGAAACGGTTCGAATAATCACCGGGCCATGACGTAACGTCGTTGCCAAAACAAGCCAGCAAATTAGATCTGCGAAAATATTATTCTCTCTACGGTGGAATGTGGAACTTATTTTGCAGGGTCGGACACTATCCTCGTATTCAAATTCTTCTGTGATGTATTCGGAGAAGGAACCCGCCTTGCAATGCCGAAGACAATACAGCGCGCCGGACTCATCGTCATTGAAGCCTGGTTCAGGGGCTACTGAGGGAGTCCTGGATTAGGGGGTCTCTGGATAGCCGGACTATCTCCATTGGCCGGACTGTTAGACTATGAAGATACAAGATTGAAGACTTCGTCTCGTGTCCGGATGAGACTCTACTTGGCGTGGAAGGCAAGCTAGGCAATACGTATATGGATATCTCCTCCTTTGTAACCGACCTTGTGTAACCCTAACCCTCTCCGGTGCCTATATAAACCGAAGCGTATTAGTCCGTAGGACAACAACCATAACATACAATCATACCATAGGCTAGCTTCTAGGGTTTAGCCTCTCTGATCTCGTGGTAGATCTACTCTTGTACTACCCATATCATCAATATTAATCAAGCAGGACGTAGGGTTTTACCTCCATCAAGAGGGCCCGAACCTGGGTAAAACTTCGTGTCCCCTGCCTCCTATTACCATCCGGCCTAGACGCACAGTTCGGGACCCCCTATCCGAGATCCGCCGGTTTTGACACCGACAGCTCTCCTTACTAATGAAGGGTGGAGGGGTATATATAGCCTCCACACAAAATCTAACCGTTAAACACAATTTACCAAACTCGGTGGGACCGAATCAGAAAACTCGGTCATACGGATTCAGTTCAAAATGTGAACGTTAGGCTTTAAGGTGGGACCGACATGTCAAATCGGTAGGACCGATTCTATTAGGGTTAGTACATAACATAATCTTGGTGAGACTGACTACACAAACTCGATGGGACCAATTTTGGTAATAGGCTAACCAGAGAGTTGGTCAGGCAATCTCAGTGGGACTGAATCTCTCATTTCAGTGAGACCGAAACGTTATGAAAGGGAAACAGAGAGTTTGCATTGCAAACTCAGTGGGACCGATCGCTCATCTCGTTTGAACCGAAACGTTACGAATGGAAATTGAGAGTTTGCAATCCCATCTTGGTGAGACCAAGATCCCTATCGGTGAGTCTGATATGACTAGGGTTTCTAGCAATGGCTATGTCAAGTGAACTCGGTGGCGCTGGATAGAACATTTTGGTGGGGCTGAGTTTGACTTTTGGTTTGGGACATATGTGGATATGAGAAAGTGGTTGATGGTTTTTGGAGCATATCACTAAGAATTTTTAGAAAGCAAGCCATTAAGCAACACCTCATCCCCTTTTAATAGTATTGGCTTTTCCTATGGACTCAATGTGATCTTGGATCACTCAAATGAAAAAGTAGAGTCCTGAGCTTGAGCCAGTGTCTATATAAACCGGAGGGTTTAGTCCGTAGGACAACAACAATCATAATCATAGGCTAGCTTCTAGGGTTTAGCCTCTATGATCTCGTGGTAGATCAACTCTTGCAATACTCATATCATCAAGATCAATCAAGTAGGAAGTAGGGTATTACCTCCATCGAGAGGGCCCGAACCTGGGTAAACATTGTGTCCCCCGCCTCCTGTTACCATCTGCCTTAGACACACAGTTCGGGACCCCCTACCCGAGATCCGCCGATTTTGACACCGACATTAGTGCTTTCATTGAGAGTTCCACTATGTCGTCACCATAAGGCTTGACGGCTCCTTCGATCATCAGCAATGATGCGATCCAGGGTGAGGTTTTTCTCCCCGGACAGATCTTCGTATTTGGCGGCTTTGCACTGCGGGCCAACTCGCTTGGCCATCTAGAGCAGATCGAGAGCTACGCCCCTGGCCGTCAGGTCAGGTTTGGAAACTTAAACTATACCGCAGACATCCGCGGAGACTTGATCTTCGACGGATTTGAGCCCGTGTCAGGTGCGCCGCACAGCCACACCGAGCATGACTTAGCTCTGCCGCCGGACAGTGTTCGAGAGATCACACCTGTTGCAACTCCGGCCCTTGATCCGGAGCAGATCTCGCTATCCGAGGACGGGTGGATGGACCCTGCCACGGAGGCCGCACACTCAACGGCGACAGAGCCGAATACTAACTTCACCTCCTACGAGACCTGTCTTGCCGGACCCTTGGATTCGTCCCCGGCCACGGGCTCCGAACCACCTGCGTCCGTGCCTATCGAATCGGATTGGGCGCCGATTATGGAGTTTTCCTCCGCGGGTATCTTTCAGCACTCGCCCCTGGGCGACGCGCTGAATTCATTAAGGTCTCTCTCCTTGTCAGAAGGCCCTTGGACGAACTATGTCCGGCTGGAGTGGGAAGCGGATGATGAAGAAATTCATTCCCCACCCACCACCCACTTAATAGCCACTGCCGACGACTTAACCGACATGCTTGATTTCGACTCCGAAGACATCGACAGTATGAACGACGATGCAAGAGAGGAACAGGAACCACCGCCCACAGGGCGCTGGACAACCACTTCATCACACGATATATACATGGTGGATACACCCAAAGAAAACAATGATGAGGAACGGAAGGATGCAGCGAAGGATAATCCCCTAGAGAAGCAACCAAAGCGATGACGTAGGCGCCGCTCCAAATCCCGCCTCGGCAAAAACAGCGATAACAGCGCAAGAAAGAATAGTACCCCGGTCGACTCCAGAGCAAACGACAACCACATGGACCCAGCGACAAAGCAGGATGAACTAGTGGACGACGAACATAGTATGGAGCCGTTGTCCCATCACGGCGACGCTGAGGGTAGAGCTCATCAACCTGTCTCCGCAGAGGAGAACAATCCGGACGACGATGCACACATCATCCCGGAAAGGCACTTGGAGCAAGAGGACCTCCACAGAAGGCTTATTGCCACCGCGAGGAGTCTGAAGAAGTAGAAGCAAAGGCTTAAGGCCGCGCAAAATACACTCAAGAGTAGATGGAACAAAGTGCTCGACACTGAAGGAAAGTACGGTGGCAACCGCCACACAAAGAGCTATCCAAAGCACAAGCTGCTGCCTGAATTCGATGACGAGGCTTTAGAGCCTATACAACTGAAAAATAAAACGGTCGATCAGCCGGATCGACCACCCCGTGGCCGCGATAGGGCAGCTAACGATGTCGCACATAAGTCAGCACATGATTTACGTGAGGACTTGCACCAAAAAGCCGGTATGATGAGGTCCATCTACGGATCTAGGAAGCGTGCTCCGGCACAGAATCAAAACCGAACACTACAACCATCAGAATGCCATGACACATCCAAATACAGGGGTGCCGCGCACCCCCTATGCTTCACCGATGAGGTTCTAGATCACGAATTCTTAGAAGGATTCAAACCCGTGAACAGAGAGGCATACGACGGAACGACAGACCCTGGGGTCTGGATTGAGGACTTTATCCTTCATATTCACATGGCTCGCGGAGATGATCTCCACGCCATCAAATACTTGCCCCTCAAGTTGAAAGGACCAGCTCGACACTGGCTGAAGAGCCTCCCCGAAAACTCAATTGGAAGTTGGGAAGAGCTTGAGGATGCTTTTAGGGCTAATTTTCAAGGGACCTATGTACGACCTCTGGGTGCAGACGATTTAAGTCATATAATTCAACAGCCCGGAGAGTCAGCCCGAAAGCTTTGGAACATATTCCTTACTAAGAATAATCAAATTGTCGACTGCCCGGATGCTGAAGCCTTAGAGGCTTTCAAACACAGTGTCCGGGATGAATGGCTCGCCAGACACCTCGGCCAGGAAAAACCGACGACAATGGCAGCCCTAACAAGCCTTATGACCCGCTTTTACGCAGGCGAAGATAGTTGGCTGGACCGTAGCGGCACCAGCGACCCAGGCACATCCGAAGTCAGGGATGTCAATGGAAAACCATGACGCAATAAAAGCAAGCGTCGAAACAATGAAGACAACACGGCCGTAAATGCCGGATTCAGGGGCTCTCGACCCGGTCAACGGAAAAAGCCATTCAAAGGCAGCAGAGATGGACCGTCCAGCCTAAACAAGATTCCAGACAGATTATGTCAGATTCATGGCACCTCCGACAAACTGGCAAATCACACCAACAGAGAATGCTGGGTCTTCAAGCAGGCCGGCAAGGTAAACGCTGAACACAAGGGGAGGGAGACACCAAGTGAAGACGAGGATGAGCCTCGCCAACAAAACACTAGGGGACAGAAAAATTCCCCAGCAGATGTCAAAACAGTGAACATGATTCACGTAACGAAGAGGAGGAGCAAATGCGCACTCCGAGACGTATGCACCATGGAGCCTGTCACCCCCAAGTTCAACCCTTGGTCGGCCTGCCCGATCACTTTTGATCACAGGGATCACCCGACTAGTATCCGGCATGGAGGATCAGCTGCCTTGGTACTAGACCCAATAATTGACGGATACCATCTCACCTGAGTCCTTATGGACGGCGGCAGTAGTCTTAATCTGATATATCAGGACACAGTCCACAAAATGGGGATAGACCCGACAAGAATCAGCCAAAGCAATACTACCTTTAAAGGAGTAATACCAGGCCCAGAGGCCTGCTGCACGGGCTCTCTAGTACTAGAGGTTGTATTCGGTTCTCCCGACAACTTCCAAAGTGAAAAGTTAACCTTCGACATCGCTTCATTCCGAAGCGGCTATCAAGCACTACTCAGAAGAACGGCCTTCGCTCGTTTTAATGCAATACCGCATTACGTTTATCTTAAGCTTAAGATGCCCGGTCCACGTGGCATCATCATAGTTAGCGGAAACATAGAGCGTTCCTTACGTGTGGAAGAATGTGTGGCGACTTTAGTAGCCGAACACTGAACGGCCTCTCCAACCAGAATAAATGATCGGTCGTCAAGACCGCGGACACGGCTAGACGAGTCCGGCGCACCACTAGCTGTAACAGCTCAGATAAACCTAAGACTGGGTCGATGGATATACCCCCATAGGTGGTGCTAGGGGATTCCCACATGTAAAAAGGACTACAGTGCGGCTTGACCTTATTTAGATTGAATTTTAATGGTTTATTAAGAATAACCAATTTTTCGCATGAAAACTTTCACCTGGGCTTTTCTCTCTTACAGGTGATCATCGTGCTACACCCTTCCAGGATACGGCACAACGGAGACACATGCATAGACGTGAAGGGCCCCGTTTAAAGGTTTCTTTTTAGATTAAGACCCCATGTAAACCTTTTTACTGTCTCTTGTTGCTTCATACCCTCTGGATACTCAACATAACCAAGAGGGATGCTGGCATTATTGGCATTTCGTCACGTCAGACTAATGCACGTACCTGGAAATTCAGGGCTTATTATCGAGGGCGTTACTCAGCTCAGTATACGTTGTAAAGACCGAATACCTTAGGGAGTGTTCGCCGTCACGAGTTTGGCCTTATATGCATCAGCTCCGAATCATGTCTTTGGTCAATAGTTGGGTTTGCCCGGCTCCCGTGTTTTGCTACCTTGCGTTCCGCTCTATCGGCTAAGGTGGCACTGGGAGAACTACTGCGATTATGCCCTGGTTCATCTGGATGAGCACCTTAGTAGAGAAAGCCGAAAACTGACTGTCATGATAAAGAGCGAGACTGGTCAACCACTCGAGGACTCAGCGGAATCTTCGCAATTCCTCCGCATTAACGAAGGACCGGTTTCCCGGTCATGTATGTACGCACACCGTATTCGGATAAGCGCGGAAGTACCAGGGGCTATATAGTAGCCCCACTGTCAAACTGCTATGGCTAAGTGAAAGTGTTAAAGCAATATAGTCCGGTTGCCTTGTTCGCCGCGCTATCACCTCCTTAATGGACCAAGACATTGGATCAAGTGTGAATACGCGCTTTTCCAAACACCCCCGCATTATATGTGTGGGGGCTGAAGCCGACGACTGCAAACTTTCAAGTTATATACATACATAAACGGCCGCACAGGAGGCATCATAATACTTTCAGGAAAAAGTATAAACACAGCCTTTATAATCCAAATAACATTGTTTTTACAATTGGGATACATGTCACTCGAACATGATACTCTTCGAGCACTGAGCCTCTATTAAATGAGCGCCTTCTAGGACTTCTTCAAAATAGTGCTCGGCCGAGACTTGGCCTACGGCCAGACCCCGAGTTGCAATAGCGGTGGCATCCATCTCTGCCCAGTATGTCTTAACACGGGCAAGAGCCATCTGCGCACCCTCTATGCATGTCGATCTCTTTATAGCGTCGATATGCGGCACAACACCAAGGAATCGTTGCACCAAACGAAAATAACTATTCAGCCTTGGTCCTTCCGGCCAAAGATGATCCACGACAGACCTCATGGCAAGCCCGGACAACCTATGGAGCTCAGCCCACTCGGCCATTTGCTCATTTAACAGCAGCGGACGCGTTGGAGCACTGAACTACGACCAGAACAACTTTTCCACTTCGTGATCTTTTTTATCTTTGAAAAACTCAGTTGCATCAGCAGCACTCGTTGCCAAGACCAAGTACGCAACTGCAGCACTTCATAATTGATCCATAGGGGCATACTTCGGATCTCCAAACTTCGTCCGTAACAAAAAGGGCTTCCCAGCCGTGATATCTCCGGCTTGACGAAGCTCCTCCTTCGCCGCTCTGATTTTAGAGCGGGTTTCCTTGGCTGCTACCATGGCTTTCTTCAGGTCCGCCGTTTTCGCTTGGCTTTCCTTTTCAAGAAGCTCATACCGGGCGGCGGCATCCTTCAGCTCAACAACCATCTTGGCTATTTTATCTTCGCTCTGGCGATGAGTAGCCCGTTCGGCTCTTAACTCTTCGGCCGCCTTTAGGGCGGCCGCATCACTTCTCCTAGCTTGTTCCTTAGCTTGGGCAAGCTCCGCCCGAAGAGTCTCCATGGCGGCAGCTCCATCTGCAATCATAGCATGTTATAGATACTAGCATCATGGTCCTCTTAGTATCTGTTGACCACCGGAGAATACATACCCTGTGCCTCGTCAAGCCGCTTGTTCACAAGCACGATGTCGGCATCTGCCGTATCAAGCTGCCGCCTCAGTTTGGCAAACTCACCAGTCCGGCCAGCCACCGGACCCTTAGTCGCCTGCACATGTGAGCAACATGATCATTACCAGGGACTATGATCCTTTGTTTGCCACCTCTGGACATCAACCAGAGCCTCAGGGGCTACTATCTGTATAGGGCACACCTAGCGTGTGCGGTGCCATCAATATATATATATATTACTTTGCATACCTCAAAGCCTTTTAGCAGGCTCATAAAAACTTCATGCAACCCACTTTTGGTGGATGAAATCCTTTCAACCACCGTACCCATTAAAGTACGATGCTCCTCTGAGATAGCCGCTTGCTCCAGAAGACCCATCAATGTGTCCGGTCATGCACCGGACAGTCCGGGACTCTTTCTGTTGCTCCCCTTAGGAGCCGAATACTCCGGACTTTGGGTGGCCGAAGGGTTACCTTCTGGCCTTGGCAGATCAGGAGAAATCCTCCGTGACGACTGATACGTCTCCGTCGCATCTACTTTTCCAAACACTTTTGCCCTTGTTTTGGACTCTAACTTGTATGATTTGAATGGAACTAACCCGGACTGACGCTGTTTTCAGCAGAATTGCCATGATGTTGTTTTATGTGCAGAAAACAAATATTCTCAGAATGACCTGAAACTCCACGGAACATCTTAGAAAAAATAAAAAAATCCTTGCCAAAGATGAAGACCAGGGGGCCCACACCCTGTCCACGAGGGTGGGGGGCGCCCCCCCTCTAGGGCATGCCCCCTACCTCGTGGGCCCCCTGGATGCCCTCCGACGCCAACTCCAACTCTATATATTTGCTTTTGGAGATAAAAAAAATCAGAGAGAAGAAATCATCGTGTTTTACGATACGGAGCCGCCGCCAAGCCCTAAAACCTCCTGGGAGGGATGATCTGGAGTCCGTTCGGGGCTCCAGAGAGGGGGATTTGTCGCCGTCGTCATCATCAACCATCCTCCATCACCAATTTCATGATGCTCACCGCCGTGCGTGAGTAATTCCATCGTAGGCTTGCTGGACGGTGATGGGTTGGATGAGATTTATCATGTAATCGAGTTAGTTTTGTTAGGGTTTGATCCCTAGTATCCACTATGTTCTGAGATTGATATTGCTATGACTTTGCTATGCTTAATGCTTGTCACTAGGGCCCGAGTGCCATGATTTCAGATCTGAACCTATTATGTTTTCATGAATATATGTGAGTTCTTGATCCTATCTTGCAAGTATATAGTCACCTACTATGTGTTATGATCCGGCAACCCCGAAGTGACAATAATCGGGACCACTCCTGGTGATGACCATAGTTTGAGGAGTTCATGTATTCACTATGTGCTAATGCTTTGTTCCGGTTCTCTATTAAAAGGAGGCCTTAATATCCTTTAGTTTCCAATAGGACCCCGCTGCCACGGGAGGGTAGGACAAAAGATGTCATGCAAGTTCTTTTCCATAAGCACGTATGACTATATACGGAATACATGCCTACATTACATTGATGAATTGGAGCTAGTTCTGTGTCACCTTATGTTATGACTGTTACATGATGAACCGCATCCGGCATAATTATCCATCACTGATCCGGTGCCTACGAGTTTTCCATATACTGGTTCTCGCTTATTTACTTTCCCGTTGCTACTGTTACAATCACTACAAAATACCAAAAACATTACTTTTGCTGTCTTTACTTTTGTTGCCGCTACCACCACTATCATGTTACTTTGCTACTAAACACTTTGCTGCAGATACTAAGTTTCCAGGTGTGGTTGAATTGACAACTCAGCTGCTAATACTTGAGAATATTCTTTGGCTCCCCTTGTGTCGAATCAATAAATTTGGGTTGAATACTCTACCCTCGAAAGCTGTTGCGATCCCCTATACTTGTGGGTTATCAAGACCAATTTCTGCCGCCGTTGCCGGGGAGTATAGCTCTATTCTTTGAGTCACTTGGGATTTATATCTGCTGGACACTATGAAGAACTTGAAAGACGCTAAGACAACCATTTATCCCTCAACTACGAGGGGAGGTAAGGAACTGCCATCTAGCTATGCACTTGATTCACCTTCTGTTATTAGTAAGCTAGCGACACCTAAACCTGCTTCTGCTATTCGTTCCGATATGTCGCATGTTATTGATGATGCCACTTCTGCTATGCATGATACTTATGATGAAACTGCTTCTATGCCTGATACTACTGTGCCCCTTAGTGAATTTCTTGATGAACAAATTGCTAGGGCTAGAGAAAAAGAAATTATTGAATCAGAATACGGTGATGAAAATATGCCTGTTATTCCTGAGGGCTATCTTTTTGATATGGAATCTTCTGCCGCTATTTTAGCTTGCAAAGATAGATATGAGCTC
Organism: Triticum urartu; assembly: GCF_056163025.1. Classification (NCBI taxonomy): domain Eukaryota; kingdom Viridiplantae; phylum Streptophyta; class Magnoliopsida; order Poales; family Poaceae; genus Triticum; species Triticum urartu. The sequence goes on from NC_141874.1 coordinate 132,473,585, forward strand.
AAGAGGTTATTAGTTAAATGGAACAAAGAATCACTTAGAGATAAAATGAAACCCGACCCTGCTTTTGCTACTTCACCTATCTGTGTTCCTAATAAGGATTATGAATTCTCTGTTGATCCTGATATAATTACTTTGGTTGAATCTGATCCGTTTTATTGCTATGAATCTGAAACTGTTGTGGCACATCTTACTAAGTTAAATGATATAGCCGCCCTATTTACTAATGATGAGAGATCGCGTTACTTTTATATACTCAAAATGTTTCCGTTCTCATTAAAGGGTGATGCTAAGATATGGTTTAATTCTCTTGATCCTGGTTGTGTGCATAGTCCCCAGGATATGATTTATTACTTCTCTGCTAAATATTTCCCTGCTCATAAGAAACAAGCTGCTTTGAGGGAAATATACAACTTCGTGCAAATTAAAGAAGAGAGTCTCCCACAAGCTTGGGGGAGGTTTCTCAAGTTACTTAATGCTTTGCCTGATCATCCTCTTAAGAAACCTGAAATACTTGATATCTTTTATAATGGACTAACTGATGCTTCCAGAGATTACCTGGATAGTTGTGCTGGTTCTCTTTTCGGGGAAAGAACACCGGGTGAAGCTGAAATTCTATTGAATAATATGTTGACAAATGAAAATAATTGGGCACCTCCTGCTCCAATTACCGAGTCTATTCCTAAACCAACTCCGAAGAAGAGAGGTGGTCTATTCCTCAGTCCCGAAAATATGCAAGAGGCAAAGAAATTTATGAAAGAAAGAGGTATTAAAGCTGAAGATGTTAAGAATTTACCTCCTATTGAAGAAATACATGGTCTTAATTCACCACCTGTTGAAGAAACATATGATCTCAATTCTTTATTTATTGAAGAACCTCCTGATCCCGATATCCCGACACAGGTAGTAAAGGTAAATTCTCTCTATAGATATGATAAAGCTGAAGTTCCTCCTACTAAAATTGCTAGTCAGTGCTTGGATGAGTTTGATAACTTTATGTTTAAGCAAGACGACTTCAATGCTTATTTTGGTAGACAATTAAAAGGAAATGCTTATATGATTAGACGCTTGGGTGATTATATGGCTAATATTAAAGGTGAACTTAAACTTGTTACCAAACATGCTTCTATGGTTACCACGCAAGTAGAACAAGTGCTTAAAGCTCAAAAAGAAGTGCTTGATGAAATGAATAGTAAGAAAAATGATTATGCTGTTAGAGTGGCCACTAGAACTGGTAGAATGACTTAGGAACCTTTGTATCCTGAAGGCCACCCTAAGAGAATCGAGCAAGATTCTCAAAGAAATAATATTGATGTTCCTAGTTCTTCTAAAAAGAAGAAGAAGAAAAATGATAGAACTGTGCAAACTTCTAGTGAACCTATTGCCGAACCACCTGATAATCCAAATGATATATCTATGTCTGATGCTGAAACACAATCTGGTAATGAACATGAACCTAATGAAAATATTAATGATGATGTTCATGATGATGCTCAACCTAGTAATGATAATGATGTAGAAATTGAACCTGCTGTTGATCTTGATAACCCACAATCAAAGAATCAACGTTATGATAAAAGAGACTTTGTTGCTAGGAAACATGGTAAAGAAAGGGAACCTTGGGTTTAGAAACCCATGCCTTTTCCTCCGAAACCATCCAATAAAAAGAATGATGAGGATTTTGAGTGCTTTGCTGAAATGATTAGGCCTATCTTTTCGCGTATGCGATTAACTGATGTGCTCAAAACAAATCCTTATGCTAAATATATGAAGGATATCATTACTAATAAAAGAAAGATACCGGAAGCTGAAATTTCCACCATGCTTGCTAATTATACTTTTAAGGGTGGAATACCAAAGAAACTTGGAGACCCCGGAGTACCTACTATACCTTGCTCCATTAAAAGAAATTGTATTAAAACTGCTTTATGTGATCTTGGAGCTGGTGTTAGTGTTATGCCTCTCTCTTTATATCGTAGACTTGACTTGAATAAGCTGACACCTACCGAAATATCTTTGCAAATGGCTGATAAATCAACTGCTATACATGTCGGTATTTGTGAGGATGTGCCTGTTGTGGTTGCAAACGTTACTATTTTAACGGACTTTGTTATACTTGATATTCCCGAGGATGATAGTATGTCTATTATTCTTGGAAGATCTTTTCTTAATACTGCAGGGGCTGTTATTGATCGCAACAAAGGCAATGTCACTTTTCATGTTAATGGTAATGAGCATACGGTACACTTTCCGAGGAAACAACCTCAAGTTCATAGTATCAACTCCATTGGAAAAATTCCATCGATTATAATTGGAGGTTTTGAATTTCCTCTTCCTACTGTCAAAAAAAATATGATATACTTATTATAGGGGATGTGCATATCCCCGTTGAGGTAACTTAGTGTTATTCGAAATTTCTCTGGTTTCATGATTATCGGAATGAGTTTGTTGACAAGACTTGATCAACCTTGTCAGTGGATTCTTTCTGATGAGCATGAGATGGATGAAACTAGAAGCACAACCTTCTGTACCCTCTCTATATTTTCTGTTAATTAGTAGAAATAAAGTAAAAATAGTATTTTCTGTCTGTTTCCTGACTTATCCGTGCAATATAGAAATATCCTGAAAATAAAAGTCCTCAGAATGACATGCCAATTTAATATGATTTTTTCGGGAATATTTGAGGATTTACTATGCAAAAATTACCGCGGGAGGAGCTGCCACCTGGCCACGAGGGTGGTGGGCGCGCCCCCCTCTAGGGCGCGCCCCCTGCCTCGTGGGCCGACGGTGGCCCTCCTCCACTTATCCCAGTACCCATCTTCTTCCTCTGTCTCACACAAACCCGAAAAACCAACTCAAGCATGAGTTCCAGCCACTTTTGCTGTGATTTTCGATCTCCTTGCTCAAAGCACCTCTCGCAAAACTGCTTGGGGAGATTGTTCTTTGGTATGAGACTCCTCCATTGGTCCAATTAGTTTTTGTTCTAGTGCTTTATTCTTTGCAAATTTGTGCTGCAGAGGTGACCATGTTCTTGAGCTTGCATGTCAAATTTATATGGTTCCAAGTAGTTCTAATGCTTGACATAGGCTCTAGGCACTTGTAGGAGTAGTTGCTATCAGTTTTATTGAAGTTGGTTCACTTTTGTTTGAAGTTACTAAAAATTTCAGAATTTTTCAGAGAAAAACAGTATGCTTAGGAAGATGTTCCAAGGTGGTTCTTGTAAGAAGCAAGGACCCAGGATTGCTATGTGCGATGCTGACGAGGATCCACCAAGAGACGCTCCAGTACGGCCTTGCGAATGGTCGTCGGAAAATTTTATGGACCGTGTGGGAATTAAAGAAGAATTAAAAGCATATTGCGCAATGCCGGTCTTGAGGATTTTGAGGCTAACAAATGCCCCCAGTATCATGATCTCACAAGTTCATCTGTGAGGAGGTTTGAGTATTCATCTTCGCGTAATTCTCCTTCAGTCATGTTTGATCTCTATGACAAATCTTATACCATGGACTTAGAGGATTTCACTTCTGCTTGCAAACTTCCATCATGGGGTAGTGTTAGGGATCCCCCTAAATCTGAATTTAGAAACTTTCTTGCTAGTATAACTGTGGGGGAATCTAGAGATATAACGCAGGCTACCATAGGGAGCATTCACTTTCCTGCTCTACATTATTTTGCTCTCTTCATCGGTAGATGCATAAATGCTAAGGATGAAGCATGTCACATGTGTGTTCCTGATCTTAGAATTCTTAGGAGTGCTGTGTTAGGAGACCAATCTTATCATATGGGAGCCATTGTAGCTCGTAGGTTGCATCATAATAGACATAATGGAGATTTCTTTGGAGGAATTTATGCAACCCGCTTAGCTCATTTTCTTGAGATAGACATTCGTGAGGGTGATACGGAGTTGCCTCCTGCATATTTAGATTATAACTCTATGGCTTCGCACCAGTTTGTCGAGAGGCCTGAATCACCTCTCTTATATCGTTTAATTTTTGATAAACGACGTGTTTTCCGTATTACTCTCCCTGCTCCTGCCTTCTTTGATTCACAGACAAAAATAAGATATGTTATTACCAGAGAGGAGGCAGAAGAGTACAAGAGGAGAGCGAAGGCAGCTCGACTCCATGCTGTAGCTCAGCAGGCGATAACCGCTGCACATCAGTATGATCCCAACTATTCTTTGTCACAGTACGACTCCGGCTACACCTATGGGTATCCGCCAGGCTATCCCTGGCAATAGACCAACTTAGGCCAAAAGCCTAAGCTCGGGGGAGTACGTATTTCTCACCGAGATTACATTTATGCTCACACACACTCATTACTAGATGTCGGTGCTCATACTCTTTCACTGTAATATCCATGCTAGTTTATTTTCTTTTTCCCGCTTTCTTCTTGTGTGTTTGTTAAACCTTAAGAAAAACCAAAAAATTAGTAGTAGTTTATTTTTCTGCTGTAGTAGTAATAATTAAAAAGAAAACCCAAAAATATTTCCCATTCTTCTTTTGCTTTTTGGGAGCTTTCCCGTGTAAATAGTTTTATTTCTTTTCTTTTCTTTGGGGGTCAGTAGGAGAAGACCATAATTAAATTGTTGAAGTGGCTCTTATATGCATTATTGTTGATTTAACCAAGAGCCCATATTGCCTTGTCTTCTCCTATTTATTGAATGCTCGCAGATTCCAGCTTAGTCCAATGCATGTACACTCTTATTATTATTCACACCGTTCGGTCGTGCAAGTGAAAGGCAATTATGATGATATATGATGGACTGACTGAGATGAGAAAAGCTGGTATGAACTCGACCTCTTTTGTTTTTGTAAATATGATGAGCCCCTCGTTCTTGATTCAGCTTATTATGAATAAACATGTTTGCAATGACAATTAGAGATCGTAGTTGCTTGTGCCATGCTTGATTAGCTATGAGTTATAATGGTTTACCTTGTGTGCCAACATGCTATTGAGATGATTATGATATGGTATGATGGGGTGGTATCCTCCTTTGAATGATTTAAGTGACTTGGCTTGGCACATGTTCACGCATGTAGTTGAAACAAATCAACATAGCCTTGATGATATTTATGTTCATGGTGGATTATATCCTACTCATGCTTGCATCCAATGTTTATTAATTTTAATGCATGTACATGGCTGTTGTTGCTCTCTAGTTGGTCGCTTCCCAGTCTTTTGCTAGCCTTCACTTGTACTAAGCGGGAATACTGCTTGTGCATCCAATCCCTTAAACCCCAAAGTTATTCCAGATGAGTCCACTATACCTTCCTATATGCGGTATCTACCTGGCGTTCCAAGTAAATTTGTATGTGCCAAACTCTAAACCTTCAAATAAACATTCTGTTTTGTATGCTCGAATAGCTCATGTATAAACCAAGGCTGTCCTTATCTTCCGTGTTAGGCGGGTTATTCTCAAGAGGAGTGGACTCCGCTCCTCACTCACGAGAAAATGGCTGGTCACCAGGATGCCTAGTCCCATGCTTTATGCAAACTAAATCAAAATAAATTGCAAACAAAACTCCCCCTGGGACCTGATGTATGTTGGAGACACTCGTTGTTTCGAGCAAGTCATGGATTGATGCTTGTTGGTGGAGGGGGAGTACAAACTTTACCATTCTGTTTGGGAACCGCCTATAATGTGTTTAGCATGGAAGATATCGCCATCTCTTAGTTGTTACGTTGACAATGAAAGTATACTGCTCAAAATACAATTTATCTCTATTTCAAAACCGAGCTCTGGCACCTCTGCAAATCCCTGCTTCCCTCTGTGAAGGGCCTATCCATTTACTTTTATGTTGAGTCATCACCCTCTTATTAAAAAGCACTAGCTGGAGAGCACCGTTGTCATTTGCATTCATCACTATTAATCTATGTTGGGTGTGACTATGATTGGATCTCTTTTACCATGAATTACAATGTCTAGTCAGTCCTTGATCTTTAAAGGTGCTCTGCATTTATGTATTTCGGTCTCAGAAAGGGCTAGCGAGATACCATCTTGTTATATCATATTATGATTGTTTTGAGAAAGTGTTGTCATCCGAGATTTATTATTATGGCGTGCTAGTTGATTATGTTATTGATATGAGTAATCATGAGACCTGAGAATTATTGCAAATGTGGTTAGTTATAATCTTTGCTGAAAACTTGAATGCTAGCTTAACATATTTACAACAACAAGAGCAAACAGAGTTTGTAAAAGTTTTCCTTTCTTTCTTTCAGTTTGTCAACTGAATTGCTTGAGGACAAGCAAGGGTTTAAGCTTGGGGGAGTTGATACGTCTCCATCGCATGTACTTTTCCAAACACTTTTGCCCTTGTTTTGGACTCTAACTTGTATGATTTGAATGGAACTAACCCGGACTGACGCTGTTTTCAGCAGAATTGCCATGATGTTGTTTTATGTGCAGAAAACAAATATTCTCGGAATGACCTGAAACTCCACGGGACATCTTAGAAAAAATAAAAAAATCCTCGCCAAAGATGAAGACCAGGGGGCCCACACCTTGTCCACGAGGGTGGGGGGCGCCCCCCCTCTAGGGCGTGCCCCCCTACCTCGTGGGCCCCCTGGATGCCCTCCGACGCCAACTCCAACTCTATATATTTGCTTTCGGAGAGAAAAAAAATCAGAGAGAAGAAATCATCACGTTTTACGATACGGAGCCGCCGCCAAGCCCTAAAACCTCTCGGGAGGGCTGATCTGGAGTCCGTTCGGGGCTCCGGAGAGGGGGATTCGTCGCCGTCGTCATCATCAACCATCCTCCATCACCAATTTCATGATGCTCACCGCCGTGCGTGAGTAATTCCATCGTAGGCTTGCTGGACGGTGATGGGTTGGATGAGATTTATCATGTAATCGAGTTAGTTTTGTTAGGGTTTGATCCCTAGTATCCACTATGTTCTGAGATTGATGTTGCTATGACTTTGCTATGCTTAATGCTTGTCACTAGGGCCCGAGTGCCATGATTTCAGATTTGAACCTATTATGTTTTCATGAATATATGTGAGTTCTTGATCCTATCTTGCAAGTATATAGTCACCTACTATGTGTTATGATCTGGCAACCCCGAAGTGACAATAATCGGGACCACTCCCGGTGATGACCATAGTTTGAGGAGTTCATGTATTCACTATGTGCTAATGCTTTGTTCCGGTTCTCTATTAAAAGGAGGCCTTAATATCCTTTAGTTTCCAATAGGACCCCGCTGCCACGGGAGGGTAGGACAAAAGATGTCATGCAAGTTCTTTTCCATAAGCACGTATGACTATATACGGAATACATGCCTACATTACATTGATGAATTGGAGCTAGTTCTGTGTCACCTTATGTTATGACTGTTACATGATGAACCGCATCTGGCATAATTATCCATCACTGATCCGGTGCCTACGAGTTTTCCATATACTGGTTCTCGCTTATTTACTTTCCCGTTGCTACTGTTACAATCACTACAAAATACCAAAAACATTACTTTTGCTGTCTTTACTTTTGTTGCCGCTACCACCACTATCATGTTACTTTGCTACTAAACACTTTGCTGCAGATACTAAGTTTCCAGGTGTGGTTGAATTGACAACTTAGCTGCTAATACTTGAGAATATTCTTTGGCTCCCCTTGTGTCGAATCAATAAATTTGGGTTGAATACTCTACCCTCGAAAGCTGTTGCGATCCCCTATACTTGTGGGTTATCAACGACACCTCGGGGTCGTCCGCTTCATGAGGCGGGGAGACAGGGGGAGGCGTTTTGCTCTCCATCATCTCCGGAAGAAGATCCCCCGAAGACGAACTCTGTCGAGAAGGGCTACGATCCGAACTGCAAGACATACATCTCGGTTATTGTCCTCGGAGATGAAGTAGGATATATTTACCAAAAGTACTCTAGTCCACTTACAGCTCGGTGGAGGGCTGATCCCCTTGCGGGCACTGTGCGGTAAGGATGCCCTCCGGGGCAGGGCCCCCTGGCGAAGGTTTCTTCCCTCGTTTGGAAACCCTCGTTTCCAAGTCTTCAGAGGCGGTCCTCTTGTTTCCTTGGGGAGAGGGAATTTTAGATTCTTCTCCCCGGTTATCCTTCTACGCAGAGACACTAATTCCCCCGGTTTGGATGAGTAATGCGTGAGGCCCGCTTTCATCTTCTTTATTCCTCCCTTTATCTTCCCCTGATGGCACTTGATAAGGTGCGAGCTCAAGCATCCTGGCTAGTACAGGATCCGGTGAGCCTTCGGGAAGGGGGGCCGAACACCTGATCATCTTCGCCTTTCTTATCCAGTCCTGGCCAAGAGCAATTTTTTCAGAATGATGTTATGACAAATGAAAAGACGGCGTGTTCGGCCGCAGAATTACTTACGTGGGTATCTGGACGATTGCAGTTTAGACCCGCATCCTGGGTGGTGTCTGGACACTTTATTCGTGATCCGAAGAACAATCCATACATCCCTTCGAGCGTCACGCCAAAGAATTGCTGAATAGTTCGCGGTCCTTCCGGGTTGAACTCCCACATACGGAGAGGTCGACGTTGGCATGGCAGGACCTGACGAACTAGCATGACTTGCATTACCTTGACAAGGCTGACATCTCTCTTGAGGAGATCTCGGATGCGACTCTGCAATGTCGGCACGTCATTAACTGGCCCCCAGTCCAGCTCCTTGTTGACCCATGACGCCAGTTGTGGCGGGGGGCCCGAACAGAAGGCGGGGACAGCTACCCACTTAGTACTTCAGGGAGCTGTGATGTAAAACCACTCCCGCTGCCATAAGTCGGACATCTCCGGGAAGGAACCCTTTGGCCATGGAGCATCGGCGCCTTTACTTATTATGGCACCTCCGCATTCTACGTGTCGCCCATTGATCATCTTCGGCTTCACATTGAAGGTCTTAAGCCATAAGCCGAAGTGCGGAGTGATGCGGAGGAAGGCCTCACACACGACGATAAACGACGAGATGTGAAGGATGGAATCTGGAGCTAGATCATGGAAGTCGAGCCCGTAATAGAACATAAGCCCTCTAACAAAGGGATCAAGACTAAATCCTAGCCCTCGGAGGAAGTGGGAAACAAATACGACACTCTCGTTGGGTTCGGGAGTGGGGATGACCTGCCCTTGAGCAGGCAGCCTGTGCGAAATTTCAGCGGTCAGATACCTGGCTTCTCTTAGCTTCTTGATGTCCTCCTCTGTGACAGAAGAGGCCATCCACCGGCCTTGAAGGTTGGATCCGGACATGATTGAAGGTCCAAAGCGCTTAGCCTGAGCCTTGGGTGTTGGAATTCTAGGTGGGGGAAGGGAAGGATCGAGCGCGAGAAGAAAAGGACAGGCCTTGGCCCCTTTATAAAGAGGATGAATATCAAGCGTCCTCCGCGTGGCCGTTCAGAACTTGCCTAAAATCGAGGAGTCATACCAGCAGGCGTGATTGGGTTACCCACACCCGTATTAATGAGAATCCCGTGATAAGGGGACACGATCTCTGCTTCGACAAGACGTGCCAAGAAAACCGCCTCGCAACACGTGCAGTGGCAGGCTGGGAAAAATGGTTCGTAAGGACCAAGCCACGGCAGGATGTCATGTTATGAAAAGTTGTCGGCAGATTAGATTTGTGGAATATTATACTCTCTGCGGTGGTATGTGGAATTTGTTTTACAGAGCCGGACACTATCCTTGTGTTCAAAATCTTCTATGGTGTATTCGGAGGAGGAACCCGCCTTGCAATGCCGAAGACAATCTGCGCGCCGGACTCATCGTCATTGAAGCCTGGTTCAGGGGCTACTGAGGGAGTCCTGGATTAGGGGGTCCTCGGACTGCCGGACTATATACTTTGGCCGTACTATTGGACTATAAAGATACAAGATTGAAGACTTCATCCCGTGTCCGGGTGGGACTCTCCTTTGCGTGGAAGGCAAGCTTGGCAATTCGGATATGTAGATCTCCTCCCTTGTAACTGACTCTATGTAACCCTAGCCCCCTCCGGTGTCTATATAAACTGGAGGGTTTAGTCCGTAGGACAACAAAAATCATAATCATAGGCTAGCTTCTAGGGTTTAGCCTCTACGATCTCGTGGTAGATCAACTCTTGTAATAATCATATCATCAAGATCAATCAAGCATGAAGTAGGGTATCACCTCCATCGAGAGGGCCCGAACCTGGGTAAACATTGTGTCCCCCACCTCCTATTACCATCCGCCTTAGACGCATAGTTCGGGACCCCCTACCCGAGATCTGTCGGTTTTGACACCGACAATTACCAAAACTACCCAGGGATAGTTGCACTTTCAATCTCCCCCTTTTTGGTTATTGATGACAACGTATAGATCAAAGCTTCGACAAATGATAATAAGATTTAAATACATCATCACTTTGAGAAGTATGTGATAAGCAAGAGCTCCCCCTAAATTTGTGCACTATTTAAGATTTGCTTTTGAATGCAAATGCACAATCAATTAGGATCATGGGTCACTCTTCCATTCACATACATCTTGGTGGAGCGCTCAAAATGATATGAATTAAAACATGCACTCATCACTGATAACCCACAAGTATAGGGGATCGCAACAGCTTTCGAGGGTACAGTATTCAACCCAAATTTATTGATTCGACACAAGGGGAGCCAAAGAATATTCTAAAGTATTAGCAACTGAGTTGTCAATTCAACCACACCTGGAAACTTAGTATCTGCAGCAAAGTGTTTAGTAGCAAAGTAATATGATAGTGGTGGTAGCGGCAACAAAAGTAAAGACAACAAAAGTAATGTTTTTGGTATTTTGTAGTGATTGTGACAGTAGCAACGGGAAAGTAAATAAGCGAGAACTAGTATATGGAAAACTCGTAGGCACTGGATCAGTGATGGATAATTATGCCGGATGCGGTTCATCATGTAACAGTCATAAGATAGGGTGACACAGAACTAGCTCCAATTCATCAATGTAATGTAGGCATGTATTCTGTATATAGTCATACATGCTTATGGAAAAGAACTTGCATGACATCTTTTGTCCTACCCTCCCGTGGCAGCGGGGTCCTATTGGAAACTAAGGGATATTAAGGCCTCCTTTTAATAGAAAACCGAAGCAAAGCATTAGCACGTAGTGAATACATGAACTCCTCAAACTATGGTCATCACCGGGAGTGGTCCCGATTATTGTCACTTCGGGGTTGCCGGATCATAACACATAGTAGGTGACTATAGACTTGCAAGATAGGATCAAGAACTCACATATATTCACGAAAACATAATAGGTTCAGATCTAAAATCATGGCACTCGGGCCCTAGTGACAAGCATTAAGCATAGCAAAGTCATAGCAACATCAATCTCAGAACATAGTGGATACTAGGGATTGAACCCTAACAAAACTAACTCGATTACATGATAAATCTCATCCAACCCATCATCGTCCAGCAAGCCTACGATGGAATTACTCACGCACGGTGGTGAGCATCATGAAATTGGTGATGGAGGATGGTTGATGATGACGACAGCGACGAATCCCCCTCTCCGGAGCCCCGAACGGACTCCAGATCATCCCTCCCGAGAGGTTTTAGGGCTTGGCGGCGGCTCTGTATCGTAAAACATGATGATTTCTTCTCTCTGATTTTTTTCTCTCCGAAAGCAAATATATAGAGTTGGAGTTGGCGTCGGAGGGCATCCAGGGGGCCCACGAGGTAGGGGGCGCGCCCTAGAGGGGGGGGGGGGCGCCCCCACCCTCGTGGACAGGGTGTGGCCCCCCTGGTCTTCATCTTTGGCGAGGATTTTTTATTATTTTTTCTAAGATGTTCCGTGGAGTTTCAGGTCATTCTGAGAGTATTTGTTTTCTGCACATAAAATAACATCATGGCAATTCTGCTGAAAACAACGTCAGTCCGGATTAGTTCCATTCAAATCATACAAGTTAGAGTCCAAAACAAGGGCAAAAGTGTTTGGAAAAGTAGATACGACGGAGATGTATCAATCACCAAGCAAAGTGAATGATCATATAAGGATATAAAAGATAATGTCATCCAAGCAAACGTTAAAGTATGATATGATCAAACACATGATCATACAAGTATCTCACAGAGACATAAAGTATCAAACGAGCACACACACACAAGTTCAACTAAAAAGCAAGAAAGCAAGAGAGACAAAGCAGCAAAGCAACACTCTCTCTCAAAGCCTATGATCTATACATTTCTCCCCCTTTGGCAACAAGTTACCAAAAAGTTCAAAAATGCATAGTGCTATGCGTCTCTCAGGCTTGCTCTTCAGGAGGTGGTGTAGATAGAACTCCAAGGATGAAGGCATCAATGGATGATGTTGGAGCTGGTGGAGCAGGTGCTGGAGGTGGTACTGAAGCCGTTGCTGGTGCAGATGAAGTAGCTCTTGTATCTGATACTGGCACTGTAGCTGACCTCTGAATCCTTGGCACTCGTTGAAAAGCATCCGTAGTTGCCTTCCATCTCTTCTACTCAGCTTCCTCCTGGAGCTGCTCGACTTCAGTCTATATCTCAGTCACCTTGAGGTCAAGATCATAGAATTTTGTCTCAACAATCCTTTCCAAGATCTCTTGATTCTGAGTCAGGGTGGCCAAGCCCTTCTCAATCCTCAATGTTGCTTGTATCAGATAACCCAATTGATGTTGTTTGCTCTTTAAGAACACCTGTGATGCTTCCTCGGCACTTGGCATCCTTGCAGCCTTTTCTGCCTTTGCCTTAGCTCTCTTCTCTTGTTCTTGTGCTGATGAAGGTTCATTCTCATTCATCTCAACTATGTTATTCTCAAATTCTGGGTGCAAAGGTAAGTGCTCCTTGTCCAACAGGTAAGTGCATGTGCCCATCTTGGAGTTGATGAGCACCTGAATATGTGGAGCATACCCGCAAGATCTTTTCTGATTTGTTGCAGTCCTCTTGATTGTCCCAACAATCAGACCCATGACCTTGAATTTTTGAGGGACATCAAATATTTGCAGCAGGTTGATTGAATGTCCTCTTATCATCTCGTGATCTCCAGATTTGGGTAACAGAGTATGCCTCAGGATAGTGTTGATTGTAGGCAGACCAGACAATAGATAATGCATAGATCCAAGCTTGTGTGTCTCCAAAGCTTTATGGGGATCTCCTTGTACATATTTGCCATTGAGTTGTGGTCCTTCTTCTTCTTGGAATACACATCCAAATCATCCTCATGTTCCTCTGGGGCATTGATGAACTTTGCCCACTCATCAACAGTCGATTGGTACCTCGTACCTTCAGACATCCACACGATTCTGCCATCTGGATAGAAATGAGTAGGGAGTAGAACTGCATAACGAGTTCATCATTCCATTTGGTCAACTTTTGACCCACAAACTCATCAACTCCACAAGCTTTGAAGCTTTCATGTACACCTGGGAAAAAGTCTTCATTCTCATCAATGAATTCCGAATCGACCCATTTCATATCACATACAATTGGCTTCTTGTCAAGCAGAATGGTCTCATAGAAATCCTGATGTTCCTTGGTGTGGAACCTATAGTCCACTGCAGTCCTCCTCCTCAGAACATAGGGGTCAGACTGTCTCCAAAGTCTCAATCCTGCATCCTTCCTAATGTTCATGTCCTCAGCCACTGGATGAGTGTCATTGTGGTCTGGAATCTTAGGTTTCAGTTTTCTTAGCACTTGGGCTTGTGCATCTTCTTCTTCAACTCCAGGCACTGGGCCTTGTTCTTTTCTTCAGCAGGGATATTCCTGCTGCTTCTCTTGGGCTTAGAAGGATTTTGAGCAGCATCCTTGGGAGCAACTTTGGGCTTTGATGGAGCTACACTTGACCTAATTGCATCTCCCATGAGCTTCTGGGACTTGGGTGCTGGTGCAACATCCTCTTCCTCTTCATCTTCTTCTGGCTCTCTCATTATGGAGGAGGATCTACCAATGACTCTGGCAGTGGTCTTCTTGACCCTTGATACGTCTCCAATGTATCTATAATTTTTGATTGCTCCATGCTATGTTATCTACCGTTTTGGGCAATATTGGGCTTTATTATCCACTTTTATATTATTTTTGGGACTAACCTATTAACCGGAGGCCCAACCCAGAATTGCTGTTTTTTTTGCCTATTTCAGTGTTTTGAAGAAAATGAATATCAAACGGAGTCGAAACGGAACAAAGTCAACTAGAGAAGTTATTTTTGGAAGGAAAGCTACCGGAAAAGCTTGGAGTGCACATCAGGAAAGAAGGGAGGTGCCCACGAGGGTGGGGGGTGCGCCCACCCCCTAGGGCGCGTCCCCTGCCTCGTGGCCCCCCTTCGGTGCACCGACATGCTTCTTTCACCCATATATACCTACGTATCATAAAACTTCCAGAACAAGCAATAGATCGGGAGTTCCATCGCCAGAAGCCTCCGTAGCCACCGAAAACCAATCTAGACCCGTTCCGGCACCCTGCCGTAGGGGGCAATCCTTCTCCAGTGGCCATCTTCATCATCCCGGTGCTCTCCATGACGAGGAGGGAGTAGTTCTCCCTCGGGGCTGAGGGTATGTACCAGTAGCTATGTGTTTGATCTCTCTCTCTCCCTCGTGTTCTTGAGGTGATACGATCTTGATGTATCGCGAGCTTTGCTATTATAGTTGGATCCTATGATGTTTCTTCCCCCTCTACTCTCTTGTAATGAATTGAGTTTCCCCTTTGAAGTAATCTTATCGGATTGAGTCTTTAAAGATTTGAGAACACTTGATGTATGTCTTGGCGTGCGTATCTGTGGTGACAATGGGATACCACGTGATTCACTTGATGTATGTTTTGGTGATCAACTTGCGGGTTCCGCCCATGAACCTATGCATAGGGGTTGGCACACATTTTTGTCATGATTCTCTGGTAGAACTTTAGGGCACTCTTTGAGGTCCTACGTGTTGGTTGAATAGATGAATCTGAGATTGTGTGATGCATATCGTATAATCATACCCACAGATACTTGAGGTGACATTGGAGTATCTAGGTGACATTAGGGTTTTGGTTGATTTGTGTCTTAAGGTGTTATTCTAGTACGAACTCTAGGGCTGTTTGTGACACTTATAGGAATAGCCCAACGGATTGATTGGAAAGAATAACTTTGAGGTGGTTTCGTACCCTACCATAATCTCTTTGTTTCTTCTCCGCTATTAGTGACTTTGGAGTGACTCTTTGTTGCATGTTGAGGGATAGTTATGTGATCCAATTATGTTAGTACTGTTGAGGGAACTTACACTAGCGAAAGTATGAACCCTAGGCCTTGTTTCAACGCATTGCAATACCATTTACGCTCATTTTTATCATTAGTTACCTTGCTGTTTTTATAATTTCAGATTACAAATTCTCATATCTACTATCCATATACCACTTGTTTCACCATCTCTTCGCCGAACTAGTGCACCTATACAATTTACCATTGTATTGGGTGTGTTGGGGACACAAGAGACTCTTTGTTATTTGGTTGCAGGGTTGCTTGAGAGAGACCATCTTCATCCTACGGCTCCTACAGATTGATAAACCTTAGGTCATCCACTTGAGGGAAATTTGCTACTGTCCTACAAACCTTTGCACTTGGAGGCCCAACAATGTCTACAAGAAGAAGGTTGTGTAGTAGATATCAAGCTCTTTTCTGGCGCCGTTGCCGGGGAGGTGAGTGCTTGAAGGTATATCTTTAGATCTTGCAATCGAGTCTTTTAGTTTCTTATTTTATCACTAGTTTAGTTTATAAAAGAAAACTATAAAAAATGGAATTAAGTTTGCCTCATACGCTTCATCTTTTTAATATCTTTCATGAGTATGATGGAAAGGAAAATTGTGCAAAAGTGCTAGAAGAAGAAATCTATAAAATGTTTGGCAGTAAATATTTGAATGATGAGCATGATTGCAATGTTGTTTGTATGAATTCCTTGAATATCCATGATGCTAATGATATGCAAAGCCACAAGCTTGGGGAAGCTATGTTTGATGAAGATGATATTTTCCCCCCCAAGTTTTTATGAGCAAATTTATTATGATGAAAGCATGCCTCCTATCTATGATGATTATTGTGATGACTTGTATGCTATAAAGAATAATGATATCCATGAAACTTGTCATCATGATTTTAGTTTTGAATTGGATTATGCCTCACATGATAATTATTTTGTTGAGTTTGCTCCCACTATTATTCATGAAAAGAATGCTTTCGGTGCTAGTTATATTGTTGAATTCATTCATGATGCTACTGAAAATTATTATGAGCGAGTAACATATGCTTGTAGGAATTGCAATAATATCAAGTTTCCTCTCTATGTGCTTAAAATTTTGAAGTTATGCTTGTTTTACCTTCCTATACAAGATGATTATTGTTTCCATAACTTGTTTGCTCACAAAATCCCTATGCATAGGAAGTGGTTTAGACTTAAATGTGCTAGTCATACTCTTCATGATGCTCTCTTTATGTTTCAATTATTATCTTTTATGTGAGCATCGTTGAAATCATCATGCCTAGCTAGGGGCGTTAAACGATAGCGCTTGTTGGGAGGCAACCCAATTTTATTTTTATTCCTTGCTTTTTGCTCCTGTTTAGTAATAAATAATTCATATAGCCTCTGTTTAGATGTGGTTTTATTGTTTTAATTAGTGTTTGTGCCAAGTAGAACCTTTGGGAAGACTCGGGGAAAGTCTTGTTGATCATGCTGTAAAAAACAGAAACTTTAGCGCTCACGAGAATTGCTGCCATTTTTATTTGGGAGTGCTATTTACTTAATTCTTTTTGAAGATGATTAATATATAAATTCCTCAGGTCCACCTATTTATTTGAGAATTTTATGAGTTCGAGAGGTATACGTTTGATCCAGATTACTACAGACTGTTCTGTTTTTGACAGATTCTGTTTTTCATGTGTTGTTTACTTATTTCGATGAATCTATGGCTAGTAAAATAGTTTATAAACCATAGAGAAGTTGGAATACAGTAGGTTTAACACCAATATAAATAAATAATGAGTTCATTACAGTACCTTGAAGTGGTGATTTATTTTCTTATACTAACGGAGGTTACGAGTTTTCTGTTAAGTTTTGTGTTGTGAAGTTTTCAAGTTTTGGGTAAAGATTCGATGGACTATAGAATAAGGAGTGGAAAGAGCCTAATCTTGGGGATTCACAAGGCACCCCAAGGTAATATTCAAGGACAACCAAGAGCCTAAGCTTGGGGATGCCCCGGAAGGCATCCCCTCTTTCGTCTTCGTTCATCGGTAACTTTACTTGGGGCCATATTTTTATTCACCACATGATATGTGTTTTGCTTGGAGCGTCAATTTATTAGGATTTGCTTGCTGTTATATAGAACAATGTTTTGCATCTTTTATTCCAATAAAAGTGGCATTGATAGTCTTTACTATGCCTATGTTACAAGTACACATGTTGCTGTTTGAAAACAGAAAGTTTACCGCTGTTGCAATAATTCCCTAGAAAAGTCAGAATGTGAGAAAATGTTGAAACCTTTTGCATATTAAGATATGATAAATTTACTACAGTGGGAATTTCTTTCATAATTTTTGGATCTAGGGAAGTATGGATGATGCAACATTCTTTACAGACTATCCTGTTTAGGCAGATTGCTATTATGTTTGCATTGTTTGCATATGTTTGCTTCTTTAATGATTCTATTTGAGGATAGGACTATTAAATATGCAGAGGTATTTAGTATGAAATGTTGAATAATAATTTGAGTGATTTGCTACAGTATAGTATGATAAGGTTTTGGCAATGGTTTATACTAACTTACCTCACGAGTCCATGTTGAGTTTTGTGTGGATGAAGCTTTTGAGATTTAGGGAGACCGTGATATGAGAGGAATTAAGGAGACACAAAAGCTCAAGCTTGGGGATGCCCAAGGCATCCCAAGATAATATTTCAAGAAGTCTCAAGCATCTAAGCTTGGGGATGCCCCGGTTGGCATCCCACCTTTCTTCTTCAACAACTATCGGTTAGTTTCGGTTGATCCTAAGTTTTTGCTTCTTCACATGATGTTTGCCATTCTTAGAATGTCATTTTATTTTGCTTTGCTTGCTTTTTGAATAGAATACCAAGATCTGAAATTATTAAATGTTAGAGAGTCTTAACATAGTTGCATAATTATTCGACTACTCATTGATCTTCACTTATATCTTTCGGAGTAGTTTGTCATTTGCTCTAGTGCTTCACTTATATCTTTTAGAGCATGGTGGTAGTTTTATTTTGAAGAAATATATGAACTCTCATGCTTCACTTAGATTATTCTAAGAGTCTTAAATAGCATGGTAATTTGCTTAAAATCCTAATATGCTAGGTATACAAGATTAGTAAAAACTTTCATATAGAGTATTGAATACTAAGAGAAGTTTGATGCTTGATGATTCTTTTGAGATATGGAGGTAATAATATCAAAGTCATGCTAGTTGAGTAGTTGTGAAATTGAGAAATACTTGTATTGAAGTTTGCAAGTCCTGTAGCATGCATGTATGGTGAACATTGTGTAACAAATTTGAAACATGAGGTGTTATTTAATTGCCTTCCTTATGAGTGGCGGTCGGGGACGAGCGATGGTCTTTTCCTACCAATCTATCCCCCTAGGAGCATGCGCGTAGTGCCGAGGTTTTTGATGACTTGTAGATTTTGCAATAAGTATGTGAGTTCTTTATGACTAATGTTGAGTCCATGGATTATACGCACTCTCACCCTTCCATCCTTGCTAGCCTCTTCGGTACCATGCATTGCCCTTTCTCACATTGAGAGTTGGTGCAAACTTCGCCGGTGCATCCAAACCCTGTGATATGATACGCTCTATCACACATAAACCTCCTTATATCTTCCTCAAAACAGCCACCATACCTACCTATTATGGCATTTCCATAGCCATTCCGAGATATATTGCCATGGAACTTTCCATCATTCCGTTCATCATGACACATTCATCATTGTCATATTGCTTAGCATGATCATGTAGTTGACATAGTATTTGTGGCAAAGCCACTGTTCATAATTCTTTCATACATGTCACTCTTGGTTCATTGCATATCCCGGTACACCGCCGGAGGCATTCATATAGAGTTATCTTTGTTCTAGTATCGAGTTGTAATCATTGAGTTGTAAATAAATAGAAGTGTGATGATCATCATTATTAGAGCATTGTCCCAAGTGAGGAATAAAAAAAGGAAAGGCCATTAAAAAAGAGAAGGCCCCCCAAAAAAGGAAAGGCCATAAAAAAGAAAAGGCCCAAAAAAAGTGAGAGAAAAAGAGAGAAGGGACAATGCTACTATCCTTTTACCACACTTGTGCTTCAAAGTAGCACGATGATCTTCATAGTAGAGAGTCTCTCATGTTATCACTTTCATATACTAGTGGGAATTTTTCATTATAGAACTTGGCTTGTATATTCCAACAATGGGCCTCCTCAAGTGCCCTAGGTCTTCATGAGCAAGCAAGTTGGATTCACACCCACTTAGTTTCTTTTGTTGAGCTTTCATACATTTATAGCTCTAGTGCATCCGTTGCATGGCAATCCCTACTCCTTGAATTAACATCAATCGGTGGGCATCTCCATAGCCCACTGATTAGCCTCATTGATGTGAGACTTTCTCCTTTTTTGTCTTCTCTACATAACCCCTCATTATTCTATTCCACCCATAGTGCTATATCCATAGCTCGCGCTCATGTATTGCGTGAAAGTTTATAGGTTTGAGATTACTAAAGTATGAAACAATTTCTTGGCTTGTCATCGGGGTTCTGCATGATGAGAGCATTCTTGTGTGACGAAAATGGAGCATGACTAAACTATATGATTTTGTAGGGATGAACTTTCTTTGGCCATGTTATTTTGAGAAGACATAATTGCTTAGTTAGTATGGTTGAAGTATTATCATTTTTATGTCAATATGAAATTTTGTCTTGAATCTTTCGGATCTGAATATTCATACCACAATTAAGAAGAATTACATTGGAATTATGCCAAGTAGCACTCCGCATCAAAAATTCTATTTTTATCAGTTACCTACTCGAGGACGAGCATGAATTAAGCTTGGGGATGCTTGATACGTCTCCAACGTATCTATAATTTTTGATTGCTCCATGCTATGTTATCTACTGTTTTGGGCAATATTGGGCTTTATTATCCACTTTTATATTATTTTTGGGACTAACCTATTAACCAGAGGCCCAGCCCAGAATTGCTGTTTTTTTTGCCTATTTTAGTGTTTCCAAGAAAATGAATATCAAACGGAGTCGAAACGGAACGAAATCAACTAGAGAAGTTATTTTTGGAAGGAAAGCTACTGAAAAAGCTTGGAGTGCACGTCAGGAAAGAAGGGAGGTGCCCACGAGGGTGGGGGGCGTGCCCACCCCCTAGGGCGCGCCCCCTGCCTCGTGGCCCCCCTTCGGTGCACCGATGTGCTTCTTTCACCCATATATACCTACGTATCCTAAAACTTCCAGAACATGCAATAGATCGGGAGTTCCGCCGCCAGAAGCCTCCGTAGCCACCGAAAACCAATCTAGACCCGTTCCGGCACCCTGCCGTAGGGGGCAATCCTTCTCCGATGGCCATCTTCATCATCCCGGTGCTCTCCATGACGAGGAGGGAGTAGTTCTCCCTCGGGGCTAAGGGTATGTACCAGTAGCTATGTGTTTGATCTCTCTCTCTCTCTCGTGTTCTTGAGGTGATACGATCTTGATGTATCGCGAGCTTTGCTATTATAGTTGGATCCTATGATGTTTCTTCCCCCATCCACTCTCTTGTAATGAATTGAGTTTTCCCTTTGAAGTAATCTTATCGGATTGAGTCTTTAAAGATTTGAGAACACTTGATGTATGTCTTGGCGTGCGTATCTGTGGTGACAATGGGATACCACGTGATTCACTTGATGTATGTTTTGGTGATCAACTTGCGGGTTCCGCCCATGAACCTATGTATAGGGGTTGGCACACGTTTTTGTCGTGATTCTCCGGTAGAACTTTGGGGCACTCTTTGAGGTCCTACGTGTTGGTTGAATAGATGAATCTGAGATTGTGTGATGCATATCGTATAATCATACCCACGGATACTTGAGGTGACATTGTAGTATCTAGGTGACAGTAGGGTTTTGGTTGATTTGTGTCTTAAGGTGTTATTCTAGGACGAACTCTAGGGCTGTTTGTGACACTTATAGGAATAGCCCAACGGATTGATTGGAAAGAATAACTTTGAGGTGGTTTCATACCCTACCATAATCTCTTCGTTCATTCTCTGCTATTAGTGACTTTGGAGTGACTCTTTGTTGCATGTTGAGGGATAGTTATGTGATCCAATTATGTTAGTATTGTTGAGGGAACTTACACTAGTGAAAGTATGAACCCTAGGCCTTGTTTCAACGCATTGCAATACCGTTTACGCTCACTTTTATCATTTGCTACCTTGCTGTTTTTATTATTTCAGATTACAAATACCTTTATCTACTATCCATATACCACTTGTATCACCATCTCTTCGCCGAAATAGTGCACCTATACAATTTACCATTGTATTGGGTGTGTTGGGGACACAAGAGACTCTTTGTTATTTGGTTGCAGGGTTGCTTGAGAGAGACCATCTTCATCCTACGCCTCCTACGGATTGATAAACCTTAGGTCATCCACTTGAGGGAAATTTGCTACTGTCCTACAAACCTCTGCACTTGGAGGCCCAACAACGTCTACAAGAAGAAGGTTGTGTAGTAGACATCAGCCCCCTCCTTCCTCTTCTTTCCCTCTCCAGTAGCTTCTCCAGTTGGCTTAGAGGTTTCAATAGTTGAGGCCCTGGCCTTAGACATTGGGATTCTTTTTGCAGGTGCCTTCTTATTCAACCATGCCTTAGTTGTTGCAGCAGTGCCATACTCTTTCTTCAGCACCTTCTTTTTGGAGCTAACTTCCTCCTCAACAGACACATTGTCCTCATCTCCAGAATCTGAGGTTTTCTTCTTCCTTGTTCCGGTGGCTGCCTTTGGCAAGTTACTAGGAGTGCTCCTGCTGCCATCATCTGAGGTGCTTGAGGGACTAGTGCCCTCACTCATTTGCAATGGCTCTTCAGATCTGTTTTGGCTATCACTCTGGTCAGACATCTTGGCAGGCAAACTAATACCAAACCCTGTGAATAGATGTAGATGAGGTAGAATGGATGAGCATCACAAAGTGCAGAGTTTTTGCAAAACAAATGAGTCAAAAACTTAGTTTTAGTTCTCCATAGAAAGCATTTCGGAGCTACCGATTTGTTAAACTCGGTGATACTGAAGCAACTGTTGGAGTCTAAACTAGTGAACTCGGTCAGACCAAGTCACAGTTTGCTGACTCCGAGATTGCTACGGTTTCACAGGGAATCGAACTCGGCCGCACCGATTTGCAATTTTCGGTCAGACCGAAAAGCGCATGTGCAATAGCCTAAGCCAAATCGGTGAGACCGATTTCTACAACTCGGTCAGTCCGAGATGAGTTTGGCGGAGACCTAACCCTAAATTTTCGAATCAAACCTAACTTAAAGGGAGTTTTCTCTGGATAGATTGATTTCATACTTGGTGCGAATCATGGCAAAGCAATGTGCTAAGAATCGGAATGAGGAATTAGCACATAAAGTCGAACTCATACCCTAGTTCGGCGGGACTTGCTACGGCGACAACGGTGGGGCAGAATTCCGTTGACGGCGACACAGATCAGTGGCAGGAGGTCACTAGCGACAAGGAGACAATCCGGAGGCCCGAGGCGGCAGAGCAGGACACGCAGGATGAAGAGTTTTGGAGAAGTTTCCAAAATTCCACCCGTCGGTATATATATCCCGACCCTGTCGGTGTGACTGAGTGGAACAACTCGGTGGAACCGAGATGCAGAATCGCAAGCGGTTATTGCAACTCGGTGTAACCGAAAAGTTCAATTCGCTTGCACCGAGGTTGAAAACCTATATCAACTCAGTGAACTCAGTGTGACCGAAAAGGATGGACCGGTAAGACCGAAATGCACAGAGAGGTTTTGGAAGTTTAAGTCTATGACGAATCGGGGACTCCGAGTGCTCCTCACACAGAGTGGTTCGAATCTGACTTGGTCAAACTTTGTGATGTAGCATAATAGAGTTTGAGACGAGAAAAGCATAGATAGCTAGATGTGGTTCTTAGGTATTCTTGTCCATCCACTTGGCAAAATAGAAAATGCCAAACAATCAAAACAACAAGTGGATGTCCTCGAATGAGTAAAATATGCAACAACATGCTCACATAATAAAATGGCAAATGAAATATGTGGCAAAGCATGCACAAACACTCTAGCATCTATCAAGCAATTGGTGATGACTAGGTAATCTATATATGAGTATATTGACTTAGGAGTCAAATGAGAACATTTGATCGTAGGTCATACTCATCGTTTAAGCACAAGTGGGGTTACCACTTTTACATAAAGCATTGTTGTGTTCACACCTTTAGAGTTGCTTTAGCTCAATTGTTAGAGTAAAGATCCCCCTAGATGTGATATCCCCCCTAAAAGGGATGAACTAACCTTGGCTTTTGTCGATGATGACTTCATGTAGATGTTGAAGATGTGGATGCGCAATGTTGATGTAGATCATTTGGAGAAATCCATTGGAGTGAGTTGCACTTTCAATACCTACACGGGTTAGTCCAACAAGGAACAAACAAGGATATCCATAGACATAGAGTGATGTACACACAAGATGATGTCCATGAAAGCATTAGGTTACCTTGTCCCATGTCTTACCAACAAGAGGGTTTGTGACTCCATGAACTAGTGCAAGATGTGGAAGTTGTTTACACTTGTTCTCGCCAAGGTGATATGAGGGAAGTATGTTGGCGGAGTCACCCTCAAGAACTCTCTAGTTCTTCTTCTTTGGGATCCACATCATCTTGATGGGAATCCTGGGAGTTGTAGTCATACTTGATGAAGTAGAACTTGATGTAGTCTTGGGAACCCACTTGACCAAGGCCTTGGGAGCTTCTTCAAATGCATCAATCTCCTCTTGAAGCTTGTCCTTGCCTTTTTGCTTGTGGCCTTATGGTGGAAGATCATCTTGGGCTTGTGTCCCTTGGAAGGAAGTAGGATCATACTTCTCTTGTTGAGGAACAAACTTCATCTTGGGGTATTGATCTTCTTCCCACTCAACTCCATTGGCATTGAACTTTCGTTCAAAACCAATACCTTGATTCTTCTAGTGCCTTCCTTGCTTGCGTACAATTTCCTCAAATTGCTTACTTCTGGCAAGACTCTTGTAGACACCTTTCTCTATAATTCCCTTCAATAAGCTATTTTCTTGCTCAAGTGTAACTTGGATAAGAGAATCATTAGTGGAATCAAGAGAACTACTAGAAGCAACAATATTGGATTTAACATGATTGTTGTTACTACTAGAAGAAGAATGTTTCTTACTCTTGTTGCTAGATTTAACTTATGGCATGTAAGTAGACAAGAGTAAATGTTTTAGGGTGGAACCCTATGTGGGGATCTTTCACGAATTGGAGGGGGAATCCCCAAGAACAAGAAGAACACAAGAGAGAAAACAAGAGGAAACACTCAATTGACTAGATCCAATCACACATATGCTAGATCCAAGAACATACAAGAGGTCACAATGATTCAAGAACAACAAAGGAAAGATACAAGATACTAGTTCATCCCAATCCTATGAGGAAAGAGGTCTTGATGATCCTATGATGGGGATCCTTCCCACATGTGGGGGTCTTGATATCCACAAGTGGATCTTCTCCCTTAGGAGGACATGATCTCCTAGAGGAGTGGTTACAAGGAGCAAAGCTCACATAATCATCTCATATACTTTGCTATCCCTAACAAATGGTCTAGGTATGGAATATATAGGTAGGTGGATGGAGGAGACGAAGAGGAGGCCCAACAGCAGCTCACAGCCGTCCATCCTGATGGGCCCGTGCGCACGGGGTAAGTTGGGCCCGTGCGCACGAGGGTCCCATGGGCACGGTACAAGCCCGTGCGCACGGGTGCTCCAGCACTAGCTCCCTGTGTAGCCCGTGGACACGGGGTCTCGGGGGCCCGTGCGCACGGGATCGCCTGGGACCTCCTGTCCAGCTGCGATTGTGCTTCTCCTTCTCCCTCGTAGCCTTGGGGTCCTTCTCCTTGGCCTCCGGGATGCTCCGTAGCTGTTGGGTGGCGGTCGTCCTTCTACCTAATGATGCACAATGTTCCATGGTGAGGTAGCGACCAAGTCCAATAGATATTCATGTAAATCTTGAAGAGGAGCGGGTTCACCTTAGGTATGTTAGGTCCACTTGGGGCTTGAGGTGCAATGAAGGTGAACATGGTGATGTCCATAGGATGCTCCGCATCATGCCCTCCCCCTTGGGAAAGATCCGACCTCGGATCGTAAACCATATCACCATGGGAAAGAGATGATGTTGCCGTGTATAAGTTGATGATCACCAAGCATCCATCCTCTTGTAGCTTGAAATGGGAACTCTCCAATGTCGCGCCCTCTTGAAATTCCTTCAAAAGGAGCAAAGATAACAAGCACTTTGTAACGCCCGAGACCGATGTGCCAGGTGTCCTCCAGTTATTCGCTGTTTGTTGCCTTGTCATTGCTTACGTGTCATGCATTGCATATAATGTCATCATGCACATTTCATTTGCATACATGTTTGTCTCATGCATCCGAGCATTTTCCCCGTTGTCCGTTTTGCAATCCGGCGCTTCTATGTCACCCTCCCTTTCTACCTCTTTTCGTGTGTGGGTGTTAAACGTTTTCGGATTGGACCGAGACTTGTCATGCGGCCTTGGTTTACCACCGGTAGACCGCCTGTCAAGTTTCGTGCCATTTGGACTTCGTTTGATACCCCAACGGTTAATCGAGGAACCGAAAAGGCCTCGTGAGTATTGCAGCCCAACACCCTTCCAAAGTGGCCCAAAACCCACCTAAACCGCCTCCATTATCTCGGTCATTCGATCACGATCGCGTGGCCGAAAAGCGCACCTCTTTTGGACTCTCCTAGCTCCCTCTACCTATAAATATGTGGCCTCTCCCGAAAAATTGCGGTACAAACCCTAGATCTTACCTCTCTCCGCGCCGCCCGATATGTCTGCCCGCCGGCGGACGTGTCCACCCAGTCGGCCACCTTACCCCGCCCAATGAGGGCGTGCCACCTCAGCGCCGCCGCTCCCGCGCCCAATCGCGGCATGCCACTTGGTGCCCCGCCGCCCGCGCCTCCCTCCAGCCCGCGAGGCCCGTGCCTGGCCCGCGGGGCTCGTCCTCTTCGCCGCCGCCCGGCTGCACGCCTCCCGTGCTGGGTCGCCGCGCCTTCGCCGTCCTCGCCGGCGCCGCCGCAGGACTTCGCCGTTGCTCCTCCTCCATGCGTCTCCCTCGCCGGAGCTGCGTGCTGCCGCTGCGCCCGTTGCCGGACTTCGCCGGAGTTGCTCGCCGGCGAACTCCAGGCCAGTTCCTCGCCGGCCCCGTTGCGCCCTCTCCTTCCCATCGTCCTGCCTGCCACACCTCTCTCTCCCTCAACCGCAGAAGCCATGGACGCCGCCGGCCGCACCCAAGCTCCACCGATCCTCACCAACTCCGGCCAGATCCGGCCGGGAATGGATGCCCCGCGGCCGGATCTGCCCATCTCCGGCCTATTCCGGCTCCTCTCGCGCCCCATCGACGCCGGAACGGCGACTCCTCCTTCCCCGACCTCGCTGTTGACCTCCTGGAGGTAGAAGACGACCCGGCCACGTCGTACGTGTCCGCCCTGGACCGGACATGTCCGCCCTCCCTGAGGTCGAAATATCTCCAAGTCCCAGATCCTGTTAATTATTTTGCCATCTTCATCATGTCGTAACTCTCTCATCGTAGATCCGATTTGTGTGTGTAGCATATCAAAATGTTCGTCTCGACGAGTACATCATTTAGTCTCATTGCATCATTTTCATTTGAGCTCATCTTGATGCCCTAAATGCTGTTGGAAGAGGGCTATGTGAGTAATTTGTCAGATCTGTTTCAGCAAATGGCATTTTGTCATTTTTGCCATGAATTACGTGTGCACGCTATGATCCTGAGGTCTACATGTGTTTTGTTATATGCCATGCCATCTTTACAGAGGTGCTTGCCGTGTATTTTTGTGATATTCATGGTGACTAGCACAAACTTGCAAAGTAGCGTAATCGGTAATGCTGATTTCAGGGACTTAGAATTTCTCTAAGTCCTTGTCCTGATTTTGTCGTTATGCCATATGTTCATGTTGTTTCCTAGTGATCCGTGCCTCTTTTGAGGATGATTAGCAAGGATGTTTTGTTAACATTGTGGTGCTCTATCCATCCATGTCTTTGTTTGGATTTATGAAGCATCCTAGCTTGAGTCAATCGAGCTCTACTTTTGCTATAAAATGTTCCTGGCAGACTGTTAACTTGTTTAGCGATTTTGCCGGGCTTGTTGTTATTGATCCGTGCATGCTATGTTATTGTTCTTGCCATGTCTAGATTCTAAGCCATGTCTTCTTCATGTGTGCATGCTTAGTTTGTCATGCCATGCTCTGTAGTGGGTGCATCGAGCTCGTAAACATGCCTACTCGTTAATCTGTTTTGCATGCTCTAGTTTTTCACCAAGTCCGAATCTGTTTATGTTTTTGCCATGTTCACATGCTTGCAATTGTATTTTCTGATCCCTTTTGGCTCAAGGTCACTAAGGGACTTTTGTTAAGTGCTTTGAGTAGCTTCATGCCATGCCTTGCTTTGCCATGTTAAGTTCCTGTAGCATATAGTTTTCATGCTCCAAAGTATGCTTCCTGATAATAAATCCCAGACTTGTGTTAATTTCACTAAGTCTGAAACCTGTTATCATTTGCACTTTTGCCATGCTTGTTTGAACCTGTTAATGAGTGAATTAGCCATAGCTCAGTGTTCATCTTTTGTCAAGAATCTTGAGTGGATCCCTTCCATGTATTTTGTTGTCATGTTTGAGTGATGTAGCATATTTATTTTGATGCATTTAGATGGTCACTTGCTGATTATCGCAGACCGGTGCCATATTTGTTTTGCTTGCCATTTCCAAACCGTGCATCCGATTCCGGGGATCTTTATATCGATTTCAACCGAAATAACCTCACCTTTCCATTGGCACTCTTGGATTTCCAAGTTGAGGCCAGGTTCAATAATTCCTTTTCAAATCATGCATATGCACCGCATATCGCATCCCGCATATCATACGATGTTCATGTGTGGTTTGTTTACTATGTATTGTGCTTCTTTCCGGTGTTGCTTCTTCGGTTTGGTTCCGGTAATGTCGCGTTTTTGAGGACCCGTTCGTCTACGTCCGTTTATCTTCTTCATGGACTCGTTCTTCTTCCTTGCGGGATTTCAGGCAAGATGACCATACCCTCGAAATCACTTCTATCTTCGCTTGCTAGATGCTCGCTCTTTTGCTATGCCTATGCTGCGATACCTACCACTTGCTTATCATGCCACCCATGTTGTTAAACCAAGACTCTAACCCACCTTGTCCTAGCAAACCATTGTTTGGCTATGTTACCGCTTTGCTCAGCCCCTCTTATAGTGTTGTTAGTTCTAGGTGAAGATTGAAGTCTGTTCCTTATTGGAACATGTTTACTTGTTGGGATTTCACAATATCTCTTATTTAATTAATTCATCTATATACTTGGTAAAGGGTGGAAGGCTCGGCCTTATGCCTGGTGTTTTGTTCCACTCTTGCCGCCCTAGTTTCCGTCATATCGGTGTTATGTTCCCAGATTTTGCGTTCCTTACGCGGTTGGGTTATAATGGGAACCCCTTGACAGTTCGCTTTGAATAAAACTCCTCCAGCAAGGCCCAACCTTGGTTTTACCATTCGCCACCTAGCCTCTTTTTCCCTTGGGTTAGGCGAGCCCAAGGGTCATCTTTATTTTAAACCCTCGGGCCAGTGCTTGTCTAAGTGTTGGCCCAACCCAGAGCACCGTGCGGGGCCGTCCCTTGGCAACTTGGGTTATGTTGGCTCCCGTACGCTTAGCTTATCCGGTGTGCCCCGAGAACGAGATATGTGCAGCTCGTATCGGGATTGTCGGCACAGCGGGTGGTCTTGCTGGACTTGTTTTACCATTGTTGAGGATGTCTTGTAACCGGGATTCCGAGTCTGATCGGGTCTTCCCGCTAGAAGGAATATCCTTCGTTGACCGTGAGAGCTTGTGATGGGCTAAGTTGGGACACCCCTGCAGGGTTATGAAGTTTCGAAAGCCGTGCCCGCGGTTATGGGCAGATGGGAATTTGTTAATGTCCGGTTGTAGAAAACCTGAAGATTGATCTTAATTAAAATACATCAACCGCGTGTGTAACCGTGATGGTCTCTTCTCGGCGGAGTCCGGGAAGTGAACACGGTGTTGGAGTTATGTTTGACGTAGGTTGTTCTAGGATCACTTCTTGATCATAGTTGTTCGACCGTGCTTTTGCCTTCTCTTCTCACTCTCTTTTGTGAATAGGCTAGCCACCATATATGCTAGTCGCTTGCTGTAGCTCCACCTCATACCTTTTACCTTACCCATAAGCTTAAATAGTCTTGATCGCGAGGGTGCGAGATTGCTGAGTCCCCGTGACTCACAGATACTTCCAAAACCAACTTGTAGGTGTTGTTGAACCGTGCAGATGACGCAACCAAGCTCAAGGAGGAGCTCGATGAAGATCTCGTCCTTATGTTGTTCCGTTTTCCCAGTTGAGCAGTAGTGGAGCCCAGTTGGGGTCGATCAGGGATCTGTGTAGCATGTGGGGTA
The DNA here is from genome assembly GCF_056163025.1 of Triticum urartu. Lineage (NCBI taxonomy): Eukaryota > Viridiplantae > Streptophyta > Magnoliopsida > Poales > Poaceae > Triticum > Triticum urartu. The sequence continues at coordinate 132,503,260 of NC_141874.1, forward strand.
GTTTTCTTCTATTTTGGGTTCCGTAGTCGGGCCTTGATTGTATCTGGTTGATGTAATGCTTTATTCATGTATTTGTGTGAAGTGGCGATTGTAAGCCAACTATGTATCTTTTCCCTTATGTATTACATGGGTTGTGTGAAGATTACCTCACTTCCGACATTGCTTCCAATGCGGTTATGCCTCTAAGTCGTGCTTCGACACGTGGGAGATATAGCCGCATCGAGGGCGTTACAAGTTGGTAATCAGAGCCTTCCCCGACCTTAGGAGCCCCCTGCTTGATCGGATCATTGGCGTTGTTGAGTCTAGAAAAAATATTTTGAGTCAGTTAGGATTATATATATCGGAGACTTTAGGAATTCCTTTTACTCCCCAGTCCCTTCATCGCTATGGTGAGGCATCCTGATGTAGAGTTTTGACTCTTCTCTTCTCAAATTTCACTAAATTTTTTTAGGATCACGCGGGTATCTTGGAAACGTTCCGATGGTTTTGTGACGAGAACATTGTTCTTGGTGCCTCCTGACATTTAGGGGTTGTGGCAGTGTCCCGGGGAGTTGAGCTCCGAGGTGTTGTCGTCACAATTTTATTGTTGCAGTTCTGGAATACCTGAGTTTAGTTTTTGCCGACATCGAAAATCTCTTTTATGCAGTTGTTGGTGAGATAACCTCGACGCCACCCAGTACCGGGGTGGGAGTTCGGGAGTATCGCCATAACTCGTATAACGGATGCTTTTTCGAAGGTTGAGGTAGACGATTTCCGAAGGTTTCTTGGTTATGTGTTGAAGGATGGATATAGCTGGATGTAGGATTTGCTAGTTTTGGGTGAGATATTATGCTTCCCCTGTATCCCCAACACCTGATTGCATAACCGGAAAGTTTCAGGAGTTTATAAGTGGGAATTCAAGTAGCTCTTAGGATATCTTTCCGACAGATGTATGATATGAAATTGGGGTTCGACGTCTAGTTGTCCACCTATTCACGGTTGGTTTTACAGTGGTCTCGTTGTGTCTTAAAGAGTCCTTGGCTATGCCGACTTGGGGACGCTTCGTATGTCATGTGCACTGCCTTGTACATGATGGTGCTGTACGATCAAGCCCGTGTAGGCCCCACCACGAAAACTTCGGACGAAATCTATCATATGTTTGTTCCGACTTATTTTGCAAGCCAATCCTTTGTTTTGTTTTGAGTTGTGGTATTCGAGTTGCTTCAATGTCAAGTGTTGATTCCATACCTTCCCCAAATGGTGTTCTCATACTCCGATGTGAATACCAATCCTTCTTGATCATCGATTTTGTCATGTCAATCCTTTTCAACCGGTGTGTCTCTCTTCAAGTGGATCCGATCACTTCAACATCCGCAAGATCAAGTATCAGTTTCTTCTCAACAGTGTTGTTTCACCTGTCTCCAAGTTGCCTTTGTTTTCCCCGCCCACCCACCCTTTTCTTCAAGGAATCCGATGCCTTAATCAAGTATCCTCTTATTCTTGTGAAGTCTCTCCATCTTTTTCCGTCAATGTTCTTATCCGGTGATTCTCATGGAGATACTAACGGAGCCTCAAGTTCATCATCATTTGCTCTTTTCCTTCTCCGGTGGACCAATTCAAACTTTGTTGATCATATCCTTTCCTCGTTTCAATGCTTTCTCATGCCAGTGCAATTCTTAATCATTCACCTCTCGCTATTCAATTGTTCCAGAGTGCTGAAGATATCTCGAAGATTCGTGTCTCCACTCTGCATTCGTTCAAGCTCTTTCGAGATGGGTATCTCATTCAAGCCATTTAATTCAACCGATGCATTCTCCTTTTCAAGTAATCTTTTCAACGGTGTTTCTCTTGAGTGGGCCCTAACCCACAGGTATTTTCCAGGATCTTACCTAACTCATCTAATTCTTTTCCAGAGTTACTCCCAAATTCTTTTCCAAGTTTGACGTAAGAATGATTCATCATCAGTCATATGTATTTCTCCAAGATCTTCCAAATTCTTTTCATCATTGGTTCAACTTTTCTATTCTTCTTTATTCCGGAGTGTCTCAACAATTCACTGTGGTGTTTCTCGTCGTCTTTCTCATCATTTGAAGACCGAAGAAGAGCCTTACCTCCATATCTTATCCGTTCTATCAGAGATTCGTGGTTCTAGTTCGAGGCCATCCTCTCTTTATTGTTTTCGATTACCAGAATTCATTTCACCCATCCGGAGCAATTCAGGAGTCTTTTCAGTTTGTCCCTCTGAAGGCCATCATTTCGGATCATTCATTTCAGCTTTCAGCTCACTTTCTCCAAATCTTACCGGTGCATCGTTCAAGTATTTTCTCTATTAAGTTCGCGATCTATTCGTTCTCATGTATCAAATCCTCTCAAGTATCTTTGTTCTTTTTATAATTCTTCCCGGTGTTTCTTTATTTTCTCTTTGTTCATTTTAAATTCTTACGGTGGTTCGTTCAAGACTTCTCGTCATTCGTTTATCATATCAATTCATTCGTTGTTTCAATCCTACCGGCGGCTCATTGAAGACCTTTCCAAGTTGACTCTATATCTATCTTAATTCTTTCTACGAGAATAAGTAGTATGCCAAATCCGTTTGCTTGTCATCAATTTAAATTGATGAAGGATAAGCATAATGTAATTGTTATTCTTGTTTCATCGAGTGAACTCAATTCCCTATTCTAGAGGCTCATCAAATTCTTGGTTTCAATAGCTCATCTTTCTTTTGAGGAGTTCCAAGATCTCGCAATTATATCATCTCAGATATACATCTAAAACATTACAAGGTTTCACCTTGTGTTTTCAACTTCCCTTTCTTCTCGTTATCCTTTTGTTACCGGAGTTCTCATGAAGGCTCTACAAGATGGTTCATCAAGGATTTAATTCTTTCTCGAAGTGTTCATCGAGATTCTTTTCAGAGGAACTCAAGCAATTTTCATCTTGCAATCCGGTGTGCAAATTCTTTCTACCATATTATCGGAGGTGGTATTATGTCATTCTTGATAATTTGAGTTCATGTTTCATGATTCACATGTTATTAAGAATGAGGTATTTTAAATCCATCAATCTCGTCATTGGAGCTACCTTGGGTTATATTTCACCTAAAGATTTCCCTAAGGATTTTTGCTATTTATGGTGCTTATAAACGATCCAAATCCTTCATTTATCCTCCCGTTGAAATAACTTTCTCGTCTCCTTGTTCATATCAATTCAATTCTTCTTCCCGTGAGTGGCTGGTTCTCACCTCATAATTTGAGATGTATTCCATAAGACCATATCAAGGTTATTCTTTTCATTGTTGGTGTTCCAACAACTCCGCCCGACCCGTCTCCTAAGGATGCCTTCTCAAGCTCTTTTGTGGCATAAGATGGCATTTTCTTCTACATTTTTTGTATTTCAATTATCTATCTTCAATTCTTTCGTTCCGGAGGCATTGTGATGTTGCTCTTCTCAACCCATCATCTCGTTTGTCAAAGATCATGTTCTTTTCATGATTATCCATTTAACCAGAGTGTCGTGCCCTCTTTTCAAGTTCTATCATCTTATCAAGTTCTTATTCAATTCCTTTTCTTTTCAACCGGAGTGCTGCTCGAATTTGTTCTTCCTTGTTCCTCTTTTCTAACGGAGTGTTTTCAACTTCGTTTATCTCCGTTGTATTCTTTTCTCGAAATGGCTTAACCTCGCAAGGTTCTTTGGTTTCACTCGTTTGTCAAAGAAGCAACTTAGTTTTACCTCTTCTCTTTCTCTTTCGTTTTCCCTCCGGTGCCATTCTAGATCTCGGGACGAGATCCTCTCGTAGTGGTGGAGTGTTGTAACGCCTGAGACCGATGTGCCAGGTGTCCTCCAGTTATTCGCTGTTTGTTGCCTTGTCATTGCTTGCGTGTCATGCATTGCATATCATGTCATCATGCGCATTTTATTTGCATACATGTTCGTCTCAAGCATCCGAGCATTTTCCCCGTTGTCCGTTTTACAATTCGGTGCTTCTATGTCACCCGGTGTCCCTTTCTACCTCTTTTCGTGTGCGGGTGTTAAACGTTTTCGGATTGGACCGAGACATGTCATGCGGCCTTGGTTTACCACCGGTAGACCGCCTGTCAAGTTTCGTGCCATTTGGACTTCGTTTGATACCCCAACGGTTAACCGAGGAACCAAAAAGGCCTCGTGAGTGTTGCAGCCCAACACCCTTCCAAAGTGGCCCAAAACCCACCTAAACCCCCTCCATCATCTCGGTCGTTCGATCACGATCGCGTGGCCGAAAACCGCACCTCTTTTGGACTCTCCTAGCTCCCTCTACCTATAAATATGTGGCCTCTCCCGAAAAATAGCGGTACAAACCCTAGATCTTACCTCTCTCTCCGCGCCGCCGGACATGTCCGCCCACCGGCGGACGCGTCCACCCAGTCGGCCACCTCACCCCGCCCAGTGAGGGCGTGCCACCTCAGCACCGCCGCTCCCGCGCCCAATCGCGGCATGCCACTTGGCGTCCCGCCGCCCGCGCCTCCCACCGACCCGCGAGGCCCGTGCCTGGCCCGTGGGGCCCGTCCTCTTTGCCGCCACCCGGCTGCGCGCCTCCGCGCTGGGTCGCCGCGCCTTCGCCATCCTCGCCGCCGCCGCAGGACTTCGCCATTGCTCCGCCGCCATGCGTCTCCCTCGCCGGAGCTGCGTGCTGCCGCTGCGCCCGTTGCCGGACTTCGCCGGAGTTGCTCGCCGGTGAACCCCAGGCCAGTTCCTCGTCGGCCCCGTCGCGCCCTCTCCTTCCCCTCGTCCTGCCTGCCTCACCTCCCTCTCCCTCGCCCGCAGGAGCCATGGACGCCGCCGGCCGCACCCAAGCTCCACCGATCGTCACCAACTCCGGCCAGATCCGGCCAGGAATGGATGCCCCGTGGCCGGATCTGCCCGTCTCCTGCCTATTCCGGCGCCTCCCGCGCCCCATCGACGCCGAAACGGCGACTCCTCCTTCGCCGACCTCGCCGTTGACCTCCTGGAGGTAGAAGACGACCCGGCCACGTCGGACGTGTCCGCCCTGGACCGGACATGTCCGCCCTCCCTGAGGTCGAAATATCTCTAAGTCCCAGATCCTGTTAATTATTTTGCCATCTTCATCATGTCGTAACTCTCTCATCGTAGATCCGATTTGTGCGTGTAGCATATCAAAATGTTCGTCTCGATGAGTAAATCATTTCATCTCATTGCGTCATTTTCATTTGAGCTCAACTTGATGCCCGAAATGCTGTTGGAAAACGGCTATGTGAGTAATTTGTCAGATCTGTTTCAGCAAAATGGCATTTTGTTATTTTTGCCATGAATTACGTGTGCACGCTATGATCTTGAGCTCTACATGTGTTTTGCTATATGCCATGCCATCTTTACAGAGGTGCTTTCCGTGTAATCTTGTGATATTCGTGGTGACTAGCACAAGCTTGCAAAGTAGCATAATCGGTAATGCTGATTTCAGGGACTTAGAATTTCTAAGTCCTTGTCCAGATTTTGTCGTTATGCCATATGTTCATGTTGTTTCCTAGTGATCCGTGCCTCTTTTGAGGATGATCACCAAGGATGTTTTGTTAACATTGTGGTGCTCTATCCATCCATGGATTTTTTTGCATTTATGAAGCATCCTAGCTTGATTCAATCGAGCTCTACTTTTGCTATAAAATGTTCCTGGCAGACTGTTAACTTGTTTAGCGATTTTGCCGGGCTTGTTGTTATTGATCCGTGCATGCTATGTTATTGTTCTTGCCATGTCTAGATTCTATGCCATGTCTTCTTCATGGGTGTATGCTTAGTTTGTCATGCCATGCTCTGTAGTGAGTGCATCGAGCTCGTAAACATGCCTACTCGTTAATCTGTTTTGCATGCTCCAGTTTTTCACTAAGTCTGAATCTGTTTATGTTTTTGCCATGTTCACATGCTTGCAATTGTATTTTCTGATCCCTTTTGGCTCAAGGTCACTAAGGGACTTTTGTTAAGTGCTTTGAGTAGCTTCATGCCATGCCTTTCTTTGCCATGTTAAGTTCCTGTAGCATATAGTTTTCATGCTCCAAAGTATGCTTCCTGATAATAAATCCCAGACTTGTGTTAATTTCACTAAGTCTGAAACCTGTTATCATTTGCACTTTTGCCATGCTTGTTTGAACCTGTTAATGAGTGAATTAGCCATAGCTCAGTGTTCATCTTTTGTCAAGAATCTTGAGTGGATCCCTTCCATGTATTTTGTTGTCATGTTTGAGTGATGTAGCATATTTATTTTGATGCATTTAGATGGTCACTTGCTGATTATCGCAGACCGGTGCCATATTTGTTTTGCTTGCCATTTCCAAACCGTGCATCCGATTCCGGGGATCTTTATATCGATTTCAACCGAAATAACCTCACCTTTCCATTGGCACTCTTGGATTTCCAAGTTGAGGCCAGGTTCAATAATTCCTTTTCAAATCATGCATATGCACCGCATATCGCATCCCGCATATCATACGATGTTCATGTGTGGTTTGTTTACTATGTATTGTGCTTCTTTCCGGTGCTGCTTCTTCGGGTTGGTTCCGGTAATGTCGCGTTTGTGAGGACCTGTTCGTCTACGTCCGTTTGTCTTCTTCATGGACTCGTTCTTCTTCCTTGCGGGATTTCAGGCAAGATGACCATACCCTCGAAATCACTTCTATCTTCGCTTGCTAGATGCTCGCTCTTTTGCTATGCCTATGCTGCGATACCTACCACTTGCTTATCATGCCACCCATGTTGTTAAACCAAGACTCTAACCCACCTTGTCCTAGCAAACCGTTGTTTGGCTATGTTACCGCTTTGCTCAGCCCCTCTTATAGTGTTGTTAGTTGTAGGTGAAGATTGAAGTTTGTTCCTTGTTGGAACATGGAGATGTTGTTCCTTATTGGAACATGTTTACTTGTTGGGATTTCACAATATCTCTTATTTAATTAATGCATCTATATACTTGGTAAAGGGTGGACAGCTCGGCCTTATGCCTGGTGTTTTGTTCCACTCTTGTCGCCCTAGTTTCTGTCATATCGGTGTTATGTTCCCGGATTTTGCATTCCTTACGCGGTTGGGTTATAATGGGAACCCCTTGACAGTTTGCTTTGAATAAAACTCCTCCAGCAAGGCCCAACCTTGGTTTTACCATTCGCCACCTAGCCTCTTTTTCCCTTGGGTTAGGCCAGACCAAGGGTCATCTTTATTTTAAACCCCCGGGCCAGTGCTTGTCTAAGTGTTGGCCCAACCTAGAGCACCGTGCGGGGCCGTCCCTTGGCAACTTGGGTTATGTTGGCTCCCGTATGCTTAGCTTATCCGGTGTGCCCTGAGAACGAGATATGTGCAGCTCCTATCGGGATTGTCGGCACAGCGGGTGGTCTTGCTGGACTTGTTTTACCATTGTCGAGGATGTCTTGTAACCGGGATTCCGAGTCTGATCGGGTCTTCCCGCTAGAAGGAATATCCTTCGTTGACCGTGAGAGCTTGTGATGGGCTAAGTTGGGACACCCCTGCAGGGTTATGAACTTTCGAAAGCCGTGCTCGCGGTTATGGGCAGATGGGAATCTGTTAATGTCTGGTTGTAGAAAACCTAAAGATTGATCTTAATTAAAATACATCAACCGCGTGTGTAACCGTGATGGTCTCTTCTCGGCGGAGTTCGGGAAGTGAACACGGTGTTGGAGTTATGTTTGACGTAGGTTGTTCTAGGATCACTTCTTGATCATAGTTGTTCGACCGTGCTTTTGCCTTCTCTTCTCGCTCTCTTTTGCGAATAGGCTAGTCACCATATTTGCTTGTCGCTTGCTGCAGCTCCACCTCATACCTTTTACCTTACCCATAAGCTTAAATAGTCTTGATCGCGAGGGTGCGAGATTGCTGAGTCCCCGTGACTCACAGATACTTCCAAAACCAGCTTGCAGGTGTCGTTGAACCGTGCAGATGATGCAACCAAGCTCAAGGAGGAGCTCGATGAAGATCTCGTCCTTATGTTGTTCCGTTTTCCCAGTTGAGCAGTAGTGGAGCCAGTTGGGGTCGATCGGGGATGTGTGTAGCATGTGGGGTAGTTTTCTTCTATTTTGGGTTCCGTAGTCGGACCTTGATTGTATCTGGTTGATGTAATGCTTTATTCATGTATTTGTGTGAAGTGGCGATTGTAAGCCAACTATGTATCTTTTCCCTTATGTATTACATGGGTTGTGTGAAGATTACCTCACTTGCGACATTGCTTCCAATGCGGTTATGCCTCTAAGTCGTGCTTCAACACGTGGGAGATATAGCCGCATCGAGGGCGTTACACACTTGGAAAAACAAATGTGGTTGGCACTAGAGCAAAACCAAGCATTCGAGAGGTGATTCACCCAACAAGTGTTGTCATCACGCATAGCATATGGTGTAACAAAGGATTGTGACATGGCATGAAAGCACATAAATTGAGCGAAATCAAGGACATCATGGAAACAAGCATGTAATTGTGAGGTAGCGATGCAAATATGTGTGTCAAGAGAATAAGCATCTACCTCAAACTCATAGAAAGCATGCATAAGGCGCTCAACAAATGGTCTATGGTATGCATATGAAGCATTCACAACACCAAACATAATGAGATGTCTAAACACATGTGTCAAGTGCAAGACAATCCGAGCATAATGTGCATATGGTGGAGTGAAGATATCATGGCACTCAACACAAAGGAAAGAGCAATTTTTCATCATGTGTGAGGCAACCAAGTCAATCATGTGGTGCAAGCTAGTAGTGCGAAGATGCAACATACTAGAAGGGATCATTGCAATCATGTCATGTGTGCAAATGTTGGGCATGAATAATTCACATGACATAGCACAAGCATGAAAGCAAGATATGAGAAGGGTATCATCATTGTACTGGCAAGAAGTCCTAGGTAAATAGCAATGGAACATCATGACTCTCCCAACACAAGAATCAACAATAGCATGAGGCACATGATAAACATGGCAATAGCAACAAGGCTCAATCATGGGTAGATGCAAGCAAGGGTCACAATTGCATGGCAAAATCATGTAAATAGGCATAGAATGCAAATTGAACAAGATACAATGGACATAAAGTAACAAGTGATATATAACCCATAGCCTTGTGAGAGCCAAGTAGAAGAGATGCGCGTAGTCGTTGCGTGAAGAGAATGGTAGGAAGGACAATCCACGGGATCCCAAATCGTCATTGCTCTCTCATACATCTCCAACGTATCTATAATTTTTGATTCCTCCATGCTATATGATCTACTGTTTTGGACATTATTGGACTTTATTATCTACTTTTATATTATTTTTGGGACTAACCTATTAACCGGAGGCCCAGCCCAGAATTATTGTTTTTTGCCTGTTTTAGGGTTTCGAAGAAAAGGAATATCAAACGGAGTCCAAACGGAATGAAACCTTCGGGAACATGATTTTCTCAACAAACAAGACCCGGGAGACTTGGACCCTACGTCAAGAAAGGAAACAGGAGGCCACGAGGTAGGGGGCGCGCCTGCCTACCCTAGGCACGCCTGTGATGCCCCAAGACCGGAGCTTCAGATGCCTCCATATATTTCGGGTTTCACCGTGTGTTTCATTTGTGCCTGCCCTTTTATTTTTGTGCATTGCATCATGTCATCATGCCATCATCTCATAAATCTTCTGCATCTCAACTAAATAAATTGTGTGGATCTTCAATCCATTTAAATCGAGGGAAGAGTGACTTCTCTTTATAACATATCCTCCCGATATTAGGGAGCTATATTAAATATTTCATTTTTGGAATCACCCATAACACACATGCAAAAGATTTCCCATGTCTATTCCTCTTCGAGTTTGACCTTCAAACACTGCCAATATATCTCATCTCTTTTATCGAGACCCCTCTAAAAATCTCAGCCCATTTAGAGTCCTTTCGAATGGGTTTCAAAATTCAAACATGTTGAATTAAATTCAACATGTGCGAATCTATTGCTCTCCAAAAACCCTCTTGCCATTTTATTTAAGTTCCTCACATTTTTGTGAGTCCAGGAAATTAACCCCATGCCCAACTTCTTCCCCTAACTTCTCCTTCCTTTTTCTTTTCTTCTTCGTTTTTTTTGTTTTAGAAATAAGTAAGAGGGAGAAGAGAGCCCAGCCAGGCAGGCCCATCCGCGTCTAGGCGCAGCCACCCTCTCTACTAGGCCGGCCTCCAAGGCCCAGCCAACCCCCACAACTTCTAACCCTAGCCCGATCTCTTCCTCACTCATCTCTCTCTCCCTCCCGTAGCGCCGTCAGGGGCCTCGTTCCCCATATCCCTCTCCCTCGTTCTCCCAGTGACGCCTCACACACGCACACTACCAGCGCCAGGAAGGGCTTCGCCCCGATCCCCTCACCGCCCGGACCTGTCGTCCTCAACGCCGCCTCTCCTGCTCAGTCGCCCACAGGAGTGCCCACGCCACCAGGCCGCCATCCCGCGCTCAAGATCCTCCGCGCCCTGCTTCTCCTCCCACGCCGAGCGCCACGTCGCAACCCCGCCGGCGACCACGAGCCCCGCACGTTGCCGTGTTGCGCCGTTGCTGGCCCGTCGACCATGGACGCCGCCTGTTCGCCATGGCCTCCTGCCATGGACCGGAGGAGCCATGCCGCGCACCTCTGGCGGCCTCGACCTCATGTGCCTCCCCTCCTCTCGGTCGGACAGCGCATCGCCCTGCTGCTGTACTCCTCTCCACCAATGTTGTCTTGCCTCCTCTTCTTGCCTCGTGCAGCACCGCAGGCAGCCATCCCCTGCATCCGTACAGGATCTCCTCTGTCGCACCGCCGAGCACCCCCTCCAGGGACTTCCCGAGACCTCCACCACCGCACGGCTGCAGCGGTGACCGCCGCGCGCATGCACACCTGCATTGCTCCTACAGACACGCAGCCGCCCATTAGCTCCTGCGATGCCTGCTGGCGCTACTGTTTTGCCTCGGTCAAAGGAACAAACGCCTCCACCGGAGACCGCCAAGACAGTCCAGGATTCGCCAAGTACCACACCGTCGGTGTCCCTCCAAGTGTGATGTTGGAACGTGCATGACTACGCGGATTCGCCAAGTACCACGACGCTCGAAGACCTCGGATTCACCAAGTTCCCATGACGACGAGTGTGACCCTTCGGATGCGCCTAGTTCATCTACACGAAAATGCCAAGTACCACTTATGTCAGCAAGAACCGCAAGTCGGACCCCGAACAATCGATGTCTCATGGACCGTGTACAACTACCGTCGCTCCGAAGACGTTGGAGTCATCAAGTACCACTACTTCCCTTGACAACCCGTGAACGACTACTTCCTCTACTTCCCTCGACGAACTCGATCCATCCCGTTTGCACGCTTCGAAGGTATAACCCCGAGACGACGTCCGTGAACGAATGCTTGCGATGTTTGAGATGCTCATGTTTGCACTGTGTCCATTTTGTCACTCGTTTCCTTGTCGCCAACTCGTGGGACACCCGGTTACTGGGAGCACCCCACCTTCCATCTTTTGCACACTCCCGCCACACTTTCTTTTGCACCGACGTCTAATTGAGTTGTCGGAACCGGAACGTTGCGTGGCACCGTTTCGTTATCTTTGCCGTGGCACCCCTTTTCCTTTCCACCATGGTGACAAATGCTTCATATTGCTCTTGTCAACTTTTAATAAAAATTGCATAAACTTGTTCATGTCATCCACATCATGATAACAACAACTAAAATGTTTAAATTGTTCTTGCTTTAAATTGATAAATGCTCGTGAGGATCTTCCGGACTTGTTGTTTTGTTGTTCCGGCCTCATTTAAACTTGCCTAGATAGGTAGTGTTACTTTGCTTCACCTCTTGACATGTTAACCAACATTTAATATTGTTGAGTACCTAACCGGGAGTGAACTAAATAAGTCATGTGGTGATTTCTTCAATATGCAACTCCGTTGCATATTGAGCTCCACTTAATTTGTAGTTTTGTTTGTGCACTTTGCCATGCCATGCTTCATTAAACCGGACATGCATCATACTTGTTTGCGCATCGTGCCATGATTATGTGATGGTTGTTTTACTATATTGTTTGCTTTCTTTCCGGTGTTGCTTCTTTGGGTTGGTTCCGGTAACGTCGCGTTTGTGAGGACCCGTTCGTCTACCTCCGTTTGTCTTCTTCATGGACTCGTTCTTCTTCCTTGCGGGATTTCAGGCAAGATGACCATACCCTCGAAATCACTTCTATCTTTGCTTGCTAGTTGCTCGCTCTTTTGCTATGCCTATGCTGCGAGGCCTACCACTTGCTTATCATGCCTCCCATATTGTTGAACCAAGCCTCTAACCCACCTTGTCCTAGCAAACCGTTGTTTGTCTATGTTACCGCTTTGCTCAGCCCCTCTTATAGCGTTGTTAATTGCAGGTGAAGATTGAAGTTTGTTCCTTGTTGGAACATGGAGATGTTGTTCCTTGTTGGAACATGTTTACTTGTTGGAATATCACATTATATCTTATTTAATTAATGCATCTATATACTTGGTAAAGGGTGGAAGGCTCGGCCTTATGCCTGGTGTTTTGTTCCACTCTTGCCACCCTAGTTTCTGTCATATCGGTGTTATGTTCCCGGATTTTGCGTTCCTTACGTGGTTGGGTTATAATGGGAACCCCTTGACGGTTCGCTTTGAATAAAACTCCTCCAACAAGGCCCAACCTTGGTTTTACCATTCGCCACCTAGCCTCTTTTTCCCTTGGGTTAGGCCAGCCCAAGGGTCATCTTATTTTAACCCCCCCGGGCCAGTGGTTGTCTAAGTGTTGGTCCGAACTGAGTAGACTGCGGGGCCACCTCGGGGAAACTTGAGGGCTGGTTTTACTCGTAGGATGTCTCATCCGGTGTTGCCCTGAGAACGAGATATGTGCAGCTCCTTTCAGGATGTCGGCGCATCGGGCAGTCTTGCTGGATTTGTTTTACCATTGTCGAGGATGTCTTGTAGAACTGGGATACCGAGTCTGATCGGAATGTCTCGGGAGGAGGTCTATTCCTTCGTTGACCGTGAGAGCTTGTGATGGGCTAAGTTGGGACACCCCTGGAGGGATTTGAACTTTCGAAAGCCGTGCCCGCGGTTATGGGCAGATGGGAATTTGTTAATGTCCGGTTGTAGATAACTTGAACCTTAACTTAATTAAAATGAATCAACAGCATGTGTTACCGTGATGGTCTCTTTCCGGCGGCGTCCGGGAAGTGAACACGGTGTTGGAGTTATGTTTGACGTAGGTTGTTTTAGGATCACTTCTTGATCATATTTTATCGACCGTGCTTTGCCTTCTCTTCTCGCTCTCATTTGCATATGTTAGCCACCATATATGCTAGTCGCTTGCTGCAGCTCCACCTCATACCTTTACCTTTCCCATAAGCTTAAATAGTCTTGATCGCGAGGGTGTGAGATTGCTGAGTCCCTGTGACTCACATATTACTTCCAAAACCAGCTTGAAGGTGCCGTTGAACCGTGCAGATGACGCAACCAAGCTCAGGAGGAGCTCGATGAAGATCTTGTCCTTTGTGTTGTTCCGTTCTAGTTGATCAGTAGTGGAGCCCAGTTGGGGTCGATTGGGGACCTTTGTCGCATTTGGGGTTCTTCTTTTATTTTGGTTCCGTAGTCGGACCTTGATTGTATTTGGATGATGTAATGCTTTATTCATGTATTGTGTGAAGTGGCGATTGTAAGCCAACTATGTATCTCTTTCCCTTATGTATTACATGGGTTGTGTGAAGATTACCTCGCTTGCGACATTGCTTTCAATGCGGTTATGCCTCTAAGTCGTGCTTCGACACGTGGGAGATATAGCCGCATCGAGGGCGTTACAAGTTGGTAATCAGAGCCTTCCCCGACCTTAGGAGCCCCATTGCTTGATCGAATTAGCGGACGAGTTGAGTCTAGAAAAATGTTTTGAGTCATTTAGGAATTATATATCGGAGAGTTTAGGAATTCTTTTTTACTCCCCAGTCTCCTCATCGCTCTGGTAAGGCATCCTGACATAGAGTTTTGACTGTTCTCTTCTCAAATTTCACTAAATTTTTTTTAGGATCACACGGGTATCTTGGAATCGTTCCGATGGTTTTGTGACGAGAACATTGTCTTGGTGCCTCCTGTCAGGGGTTTTGTGGCAGTGTCCCGGGGAGTTGAGCTCCGAGGTGTTGTCGTCATAATTTTATCGTTCCAGTTCTGGAATACCTGAGCTTAGTACGCCGACATCGAAAATCTCTTTTATGCAGTTCGTTGGTGAGATAACCTCGACGCCACCCAGTACTGGGGCGGGAGTTCGGGAGTATTGCCATAACTCGTATAACGGATGCTTTTCGAAGGTTGAGGTAGATGATTTCCGAAGGTTTCTTGGTTATGTGTTGAAGGATGGATACAGCTGGATGTAGGATTTGCTAGTTTGGGTGAGATATTATGCTTCCCCTGTATCCCCAACACCTGATTGCATAATCGGAAAATTTCGGGAGTTCATAAGTGGGAATTCAAGTAGCTCCTAGGATATCTTTCCGACAGATGTATGATATGAAATTGGGGTTCGACGTCTAGTGGTCCGCCTATCCACGGTCGGTTTTACAGTGGTCTCGTTGTGTCTTAAAGAGTCCTTGGCTATGCCGACTCGGGGACGCTTCGTATGTCATGTGCACTGCCTTGTACATGATGGTGCTGTACGATCGAGCCCGTGTAGGCCCCACCACGAAAACTTCGGACAAAATCTCGATCATATGTTTGTTCCGGCTTATTCTGCAAGCCAATCCTTTGTTTTGTTTTTGAGTTGTGGTATTCGAGTTGCTTCGAAGTCAAATGTTGATTCCATACCTTTCCTAAATTGTGTTCTCATACTCCTATGTGAATACTAATCCCTCATGATAATCGAGATTGTCATGCAAATCCTTTTTAACCGGTGTACTTCTCTTTAAGTGGATCCAGTCATTGCAACATCCGCTAGATCAAGTATCAGTTCTTCTCAATGGTGTTTGTTTCATCTGTCTCCAAGTTGCCTTTGTTTTTCCCGCCCACCCACCCTTTTTCTTCAAGGAATTCGATGTTTTAATCAAGTATCTTTTATTCTTGTGAAGTCTCTCCATCCTTTTCCAGTCAATATTCTTACCCGGCGGTTCTCATGAAGATGC
Source organism: Triticum urartu (assembly GCF_056163025.1). Taxonomy (NCBI): domain Eukaryota; kingdom Viridiplantae; phylum Streptophyta; class Magnoliopsida; order Poales; family Poaceae; genus Triticum; species Triticum urartu. The sequence continues at coordinate 132,518,353 of NC_141874.1, forward strand.
TCTTCAAGTTCGTTATTCTTCATTCTTTTTCTTCTCCGGTAGATTTAATTCAAGCTTTGGTATCGAGCATAGTCTTTTCTTTTGCCCAATGCTTTTCTTATGCTGGTGCACCTCATAATCATTCCCCACTTGCTATTCATTTGTTCCGGAGTGCTCAAGATATCCCAGAGATTCGTGTTTCCACTCTTAATCCGTTCAAGCTATTTTGAGGATGTTATCTCATTCAAGCCTTTTAATTCAACCGGTGCTTTCTCTCTTAAATCGTTCAACGGTGTTTCTTTTCAGTGGGCCCTAACCCACAGGTCTTTTCCCAGGATCTTACCTGACTCTTCTTATTTTCCCGGAGTTTTTCAAATTCGTTTCAAAGATTGATGTAAGAATGATTTATCATCAGTCAAATGCCTCTCTCCAAGATCTGTCAAATTCTTCTCATCGTTGGCTCAATCTCTTCGCTTTTGATTCTTCCGGAGCGTCTAAATAATTCATGATGGTGTTTCTCATCGTCATTCTTAGTTTGGAAGACCGAAGAAGATTCTTCTTTCAACCTTGCTCCATTCTCTTCAAGATTCGTCATTCGAGATTGTTGCCATCCTCTCATAATTGTTTTCGATTGTCAGAATTCTTTCTCACCCATCCAGAGTAATTCAGGAGTCTTTTCAGTTTGATTCTCCGAAGGCCATCACCTCAGAAGTATTCATTCTCAGCTTTCAGCAATCATTCTCCAAATCATACCGGTGCTTAAATCAAGGATTCTCTAATCAGCGCGTAATCTCTTCGTTCTCATGGATCTAAATTCTCTCAAGCATCTTTGGTTATTTGCTAATTCTTCCCGGTGTTTCTTTATCTTCTCTTCGTTCATTTTTAATTCTTACGGTGGTTCGTTCAAGAGCTCTCGTCATTCATTATCATATCAATTATTCGTTGTTTTCAATCCTTCCGGTGGTTCGTTGAAGACCTTCTCAAGTTTGCTCCATATCTATCTTAATCTATTCTACGAGAATAAGTAGTATGCCAAATCCATTGCTTCTCATCAATCTAAATTGGTGAAGGATACGCATAACGTAATTCTTATTCTTGTTTTCATCGAGTAAATTTAATTCCTTATTCCGGAGGTTCATCAAATTCTCAATTCAAGTTGTCCATCTTTCTTTTCCGGAGTTCAAAGTTATTTCAATTATACCATTCCAAAGCTTCATCTAATCATTGCAAGTCTTCACCTTGTGTTTCCATCTTCTCTTGCCTTCCGTTTGAGCATTCTTTTGTTTAACGGAGTTCTTCGGGAAGGTTCTACATGTTGGTTCATAAAGGATTTAATTTCTTCTTGAAGTGTTCATCAAGATTCTTTTCTAAGAAACTCAAGCTTTCTTCATATTGTAATGCGGAGTGCATTCTTTCTATCATATTATTGGAGGTGGTATTATGCCATTCTTGATAATTTGAGTTCATGTTTCATGATTCACATGTTGTCAAGGATGAGATATTTTAAATCCATCATTTTCTTCATTGGAATTATCTTGGGTTATATTCACCTAAAGCTTTCCTTTAAGGATTGTCGCTCTTATGGTGTTTATCAATGATCCAAGTTCTTCATTTATCCTCCCGGTGAGATAGCTTCTCGTCTCCTTGTTCTTATCAATCCAATTCTTTTTCCCATGAGTGGCAGGTTGTCACCTCATAATTTGAGATGTATTTCATAAGACCATATCAAGATTATTCTTTTCGTTGTTGGTTTTCCAACAACTCCGTTCTAGCATTTGTTGTAAGCGTGCTCCCCCAAGATCTTGTTTCTCGTCGTTCATTCCATTCCATTCTTACTTCTGTTCCGGAGGCCTTGCGATGTTGTTCTTTTCACCCATCATCTCGTTTTGTCAAAGATCATGTTCTTTTCATGCCTATCCATTTAACTGGAGTGTTGTGCCCTTTTTGCTCAAGTTCTTTTCGCCTTATCAAGTCTTGCATCCCTTCTCAACCGGAGTGCTGCCCGAATTTTGTTCTTCCTTGTTTTTTTCGAACGGGGTGCTTTCAACTTCGCTCATTCTCGTTGCATTCTTTGTTTCAATTTGTTCAACCTCTCAAGGCTCGTGGTTTCACTCGTTTGTCAAAGAAGCAACTTAGTTTTACCTCTTCTCTTTCTCTTTCGTTTTCCCCGGTGCCATCCTAGATCTCGGGATGAGATCCTCTTGTAGTGGTGGAGTGTTGTGACGCCCCAAGACCGGAGCTTCAGATGCCTCCATATATTTCGGGTTTCGCCGTGTGTTTCATTTGTGCCTGCCCTTTTATTTTTGTGCATTGCATCATGTCATCATGCCATCATCTCATAAATCTTCTACATCTCAACTAAATAAATTGTGTGGATCTTCGATCCATTTAAATCGAGGGAAGAGTGACTTCTCTTTATAACATATCCTCCCGATATTAGGGAGCTATATTAAATATTTTATTTTTGGAATCGCCCATAACACACGTGCAAAATATTTTCCATGTCTATTCCTCTTCGAGTTTGACCTTCAAACACTGCCAATATATCTCATCTCTTTTATCGAGACCCCTCTAAAAATCTCAGCCCATTTAGAGTCCTTTCGAATGGGTTTCAAAATTCAAACATGTTGAATTAAATTCAACATGTGCGAATCTATTGCTCTCCAAAAACCCTCTTGCCATTTTATTTAAGTTCCTCACATTTTTGTGAGTCCAGGAAATTAACCCCATGCCCAACTTCTTCCCCTAACTTCTCCTTCCTTTTTCTTCTCTTCTTTGTTTTTTCTGTTTTAGAAATAAGTAAGAGGGAGAAGAGAGCCCAGCCAGGCAGGCCCATCCGCGTCTAGGCGTAGCCGCCCTCTCTACTGGGCCGGCCTCCAAGGCCCAGCCAACCCCCACAACTTCTAACCCTAGCCCGATCTCTTCCTCACTCATCTCTCTCTCCCTCCCGTAGCGCCGCCAGGGGCCTCGTTCCCCATCTCCCTCTCCCTCGTTCTCCCAGTGACGCCTCACACACGCACACTACCAGCGCCAGGAAGGGCTTCGCCCCGATCCCCTCGCCGCCCGAACCTGTCGTCCTCAACCCCGCCTCTCCTGCTCAGTCGCCCGCAGGAGCGCCCACGCCACCAGGCCGCCATCCTGCGCTCAAGCTCCTCCGCGCCCTGCTTCTCCTCCCACGCCGAGCGCCACGTCGCAACCCCACCGGCGACCACGAGCCCCGCACACTACCGTGCTGCGCCGTCGCTGGCCCGCCGACCATGGACGCCGCCTGTTCGCCATGGCCTCCTGCCATGGACCGGAGGAGCCATGCCACGCACCTCTGGCGGCCTCGACCTCATGTTCCTCCCCTCCTCTCGGTCGGACAGCGCATCGCCCTGCTGCTGTACTCCTCTCCACCAACGTTGTCTTGCCTCCTCTTCTTGCCTCGTGCAGCACCGCAGGCAGCCATCCCCTGCATCCGTACAGGATCTCCTCTGTCGCACCGCCGAGCACCCCCTCCAGGGACTTCCCGAGACCTCCACCACCGCACGGCTGCAGCGGTCACCGCCGCGCGCATGCACCCCTGCATTGCTCCTACAGACACGCAGCCGCCCATTAGCTCCTGCGATGCCTGCTGGCGCCGCTGTTTTCCCTCGGTCAAAGGAACAAACGCCTCCACCGGAGACCTCCAAGACAGTCCAGGATTCGCCAAGTACCACGCCGTCGGTGTCCCTCCAAGTGTGATGTTGGAACGTGCATGACTACGCGGATTCGCCAAGTACCACGATGCTCGAAGACCTCGGATTCACCAAGTTCCCATGACGACGAGTGTGACCCTTCGGATGCGCCTAGTTCGTCTACACGAAAATTCCAAGTGCCACTTATGTCAGCAAGAACCGCAAGTCGGACCCCGAACAATCGACGTCTCATGGACCGTGTACAACTACCGTCGCTCCGAAGACGTTGGAGTCATCAAGTACCACTACTTCCCTTGACGACCCGTGAACGACTACTTCCTCTACTTCCCTCGACGAACTCGATCCGTCCCGTTTGCACGCTTTGAAGGTATAACCCCGAGACGACGTCCGTGAACGAATGCTTGCGATGTTTGAGATGCTCATGTTTGCACTGTGTCCATTTTGTCACTCGTTTCCTTGTCGCCAACTCGTGGGACACCCGGTTATCGGGAGGACCCCACCTTCCATCTTTTGCACGCTCCCGCCACACTTTATTTTGCACCGACGTCTCAATGAGTTGCCGGAACCGGAACGTTGCGTGGCACCGTTTCGTTATCTTTGCCATGGCACCCCTTTTCCTTTCCACCACGGTGACAAATGCTTCATATTGCTCTTGTCAACTTTTAATAAAAATTGCATAAACTTGTTCATGTCATCCGCATCATGATAACAACAACTAAAATGTTTAAATTGTTCTTGCTTTAAATTGATAAATGCTCGTGAGGATCTTCCGGACTTGTTGTTTTGTTGTTCCGGCCTCATTTAAACTTGCCTAGATAGGTAGTGTTACTTTGCTTCACCTCTTGACATGTTAACCAACATTTAATATTGTTGAGTACCTAACCGGGAGTGAACTAAATAAGTCATGTGATGTTTTCTTCAATATGCAACTCCGTTGCATATTGAGCTCCACTTAATTTGTAGTTTTGTTTGTGCACTTTGCCACCCTAGTTTCTGTCATATCGGGTGTTATGTTCCCGGATTTTGCGTTCCTTACGCGGTTGGGTTATAATGGGAACCCCTTGACAGTTCGCTTTGAATAAAACTCCTCCAACAAGGCCCAACCTTGGTTTTACCATTCGCCACCTAGCCTCTTTTTCCCTTGGGTTAGGCCAGCCCAAGGGTCATCTTATTTTAACCCCCCCGGGCCAGTGCTTGTCTAAGTGTTGGTCTGAACTTAGTAGACTGCGGGGCCACCTCGGGGAAACTTGAGGGCTGGTTTTACTCGTAGGATGTCTCATCCGGTGTTGCCCTGAGAACGAGATATGTGCAGCTCCTTTCAGGATGTCGGCGCATTGGGCGGTCTTGCTGGATTTGTTTTACCATTGTCGAGGATGTCTTGTAGAACCGGGATACCAAGTCTGATCGGAATGTCTCGGAAGGAGGTCTATTCCTTCGTTGACCGTGAGAGCTTGTGATGGGCTAAGTTGGGACACCCCTGCAGGGATTTGAACTTTCGAAAGCTATGCCCGCAGTTATGGGCAAATGGGAATTTGTTAATGTCCGGTTGTAGATAACTTGAACCTTAACTTAATTAAAATGAATCAACATCGTGTGTTACCGTGATGGTCTCTTTCCGGCGGAGTCCGGGAAGTGAACACGGTGTTGGAGTTATGTTTGACGTAGGTTGTTTTAGGATCACTTCTTGATCATATTTTATCGACCGTGCTTTGCCTTCTCTTCTCGCTCTCATTTGCGTATGTTAGCCACCATATATGCTAGTCGCTTGCTGCAGCTCCACCTCATACCTTTACCTTTCCCATAAGCTTAAATAGTCTTGATCGCGAGGGTGTGAGATTGCTGAGTCCCTGTGACTCACAGATTACTTCCAAAACCAGCTTGCAGGTGCCGTTGAACCGTGCAGATGACGCAACCAAGCTCAGGAGGAGATCGATGAAGATCTTGTCCTTTGTGTTGTTCCGTTCTTGTTGATCAGTAGTGGAGCCCAGTTGGGGTTGATCGGGGACCTTTGTCGCATTTGGGGTTCTTCTTTTATTTTGGTTCCGTAGTCGGACCTTGATTGTAATTGGATGATGTAATGCTTTATTCATGTATTGTGTGAAGTGGCGATTGTAAGCCAACTGTGTATCTCTTTCCCTTATGTATTACATGGGTTGTGTGAAGATTACCTCGCTTGCGACATTGCTTTCAATGCGGTTATGCCTCTAAGTCGTGCTTCGACACGTGGGAGATATAGCCGCATCGAGGGCGTTACAACGCCCTCCACCGTCATGGGCCCCCTGTTGCTCCACCGACGTAATCCTTCCTCCTATATATATCCACGTACCCCCAAATGATCAGATACGGAGCCAAAACCCTAATTCCACCGTCGTAACTTTCTGTATCCACGAGATCCCATCTTGGGCCTGTTCCGGAGCTCCGCCGGAGGGGGCATCGATCATGGAGGGCTTCTACATCAACACCATAGCCTCTCCGATGAAGTGTGAGTAGTTTACCTCAGACCTACGGGTCCATAGTTAGTAGCTAGATGGCTTCTTCTCTCTTTCTGGATCTCAATACAAGGTCCTCCCCCTCTCTTATGGAGAACTATTCGATGTAATCTTCTTTTTGTGGTGTGTTTGTTGATACCGATGAATTGTGGGTTTATGATCAAGTCTATCTATGAATAATATTTGAATCTTCTCTGAATTCTTTTATGTATGATTGGTTATCTTTGCAAGTCTCTTCGAATTATCAGTTTAGTTTGGCCTACTAGATTGATCTTTCTTGCAATGGGAGAAGTTCTTAGCTTTGGGTTCAATCTCGCGGTGTCCTTTCCCAGTGACAGACAGTAGGGGCAGCAAGGCACATATTGTATTGTTGTCATCGAGGATAACAAGATGGGGTTTTCTTCATATTGCATGAGTCTATCCCTCTACATCATGTCATCTTGCTTAAGGCGTTACTCTATTTCTAACTTAATACTCTAGATGCATGTTGGATAGCGGGCGATGAGTGGAGTAATAGTAGTAGATGCAGGCAGGAGTCGGTCTACTTGTCTCGGACGTGATGCATATATACATGATCATACCTAGATATTCTCATAACTATGCTCAATTCTGTGAATTGCTCAATAGTAATTTGTTCACCCACCGTAGAATACTTATGCTCTCGAGAGAAGCCACTAGTGAAACCTATGGCCCCCGGGTCTATCTTTATCATATTGATCTCCTACTACTTAGTTATTTCCTTTGCTATTTCCTTTGCCTTTATTTTACTTTGCATATGTATCATAAAAATACCAAACATATTATCTTATCATATCTATCATATCTCACTCTCGTAAGTGGCCTTATAGGGATTGACAACCCCTATTTGCGTTGGTTGTGTAGATTTATTTGTTTTGTGCAGGTACGAGGGACTCGCGCGTAGCCTCCTACTAGATTGATACCTTGGTTCTCAAAAACTAAGGGAAATACTTACGCTACTTTACTGCATCATCCCTTCCTCTTCGGGGAAAACCAACGCAGTGCTCAAGAGGTAGCAAGAAGGATTTCTGGCGCCGTTGCCGGGGAGGTCTACGCAAAAGTCAACATACCAAGTACCCATCACATACCCTTATCTCCCGCATTACATTATTTGCCATTTGCCTCTCGTTTTCCTCTCCCCCACTTCACCCTTGCCGTTTTATTTGCCCTCTTTCTCTATCCTCCCTCTCTATTTGCCTCTTTTTGCCTGCATGCTTTCTGTTTGCTTGTGTGTTAGTTTGCTTGCTTGTCGTTATGGCTAGTTCCTTATCTTCTCCGTTATCTCCTGAGAATGAAATTCTAAATTTTAAGCAAAGGGAGGGAGAAAATCTAAAAGATGCTTGGTATAGAATTTGCAATGCTCAAAATAGATCTACTAGGAAGCAATCTACTTCTGTTCTCCTTCACAATTTTTATGTAGGCATTACTCCTTGGCACCGTTATGTTCTTGATACTATTACCGGAGGGAACTTTTTGGGTAGCCATACTTTTGATTCTTATAATGCTATGTTAGATTTATTTGGCTCACCCCCTCTCTTGGTTAATGGAACTATATTAACTTTGGAGCATGTAATGCAAAGGCTTGAAATTATTGAAAATAAGTTTGCTACCATAGATTTAATTGAAAATTTGGATAAAAAGATCCACAGCCGAATCTCTCAATATGGATCTAAAGTAGGAGTTACTTTGAAAGATATTAAAGAAAAGGAACCCATAGTTAATGAGAAAATAAATCACGATTCCATTAGGATCGATAAACTTGAGAATATTATTACCAACTTGGGAACCGCTTTTTCTTCCGTAAAGAATACTCCAAGTCCTTCCACCAAAGTTGCCAAGCTTATGTACGTTCCTAAAAATAAGGGTGAATCATATAGTAAGGAAAATGCGGATCTCAAATCTATAAGTATTCATCCCAATCTTTTTGCTATCATTAAGGAATCATTTGTTACAAATGAATTTTTCAATATTGTGCCTAAAGTTTGATAATTAATAAAAATAAAGAAATTCCTAAAGATGGCAATACCTAGATCTATTCTTGCTTGTTATGCCTAGCTAGGGGCGTTAAACGATAGCGCTTGTTGGGAGGAAACCCAATTTTATTTTTATTCCTGCCTTTTGCTCCTGTTTAGTAATAAATAATTTATCCAGCCTCTGTTTTGGTTGTGTTTTTTGTGTTTAATTAGTGTTTGTGCCAAGTATAACCGTTGGGAAGACTTGGGGAAAGTCTAGTTGAACTTGCTATAAAAAACAGAAACTTTAGCGCTCACGAGAACTACTGCCATTTTTATTTAGAAAGTGATATTTAGTTAATTCTTTTTGAAGATGATTAATAGATAAATTCTTCACGTCCAGCAATTTATTTTAGAATTTTTAGGGTTACATATCTTGCGCTAGGTACAGATTACTACAGACTGTTCTGTTTTTGACAGATTCTATTTTTCGTGTGTTGTTTGCTTATTTTGATGAATCTACGGCTAGTAAAATAGTTTATAAACCATAGAGAAGTTGGAATACAGTAGGTATAACACCAATATAAATAAAGACTGAGTTCATTACAGTACCTTGAAGTGGTCTTTTATTTTCTTTCGCTAACGGAGCTCACAAGATTTTCTACTTTAAGTTTTTTGTTGTGAAGTTTTCAAGTTTTGGGTAAAGATTTGATGGATTATGACCCAAGGAGTGGCAAGAGCCTAAGCTTGGGGATGCCCATGGCACCCCCAAGATAATCTAAGGACACCTAAAAGCTAAAGCTTGGGGATGCCCTGGAAGGCATCCCCTCTTTCGTCTACTTCTATCGGTAACTTTACTTGGAGCTATATTTTTATTCGCCACATGATATGTGTTTTGCTTGGAGCGTCTTGTATTATTTGAGTCTTTGCTTGTTAGTTTACCACAATCATCCTTGCTGTACACACCTTTTGATAGAGCCATACATGATTTGGAATTTGTTAGAATACTCTATGTGCTTCGCTTATATCTTTTGAGTTATATAATTTTGCTCTAGTACTTCACTTATATCTTTTAGAGCACGGTGGTGGATTTGTTTTGTAGAAACTATTGATCTCTCATGATTCACTTAGATTATTTTGAGAGTCTTAATAGCATGGTAATTTGCTTTAAAATCCTAATATGCTAGGTATTCAAGAATAAAAATTCTCTTATGAGTGTGTTGAATACTATGATAAGTTTGATACTTGATAATTGTTTTGAGATATAAAGATGGTGATATTAAAGTCATGCTAGTTGAGTAGTTGTGAATTTGAGAAATACTTGTGTTGAAGCTTGTGATTCCCGTAGCATGCACGTATGGTGAACCGTTATGTGATGAAGTTGGAGCATGATTTATTTTTGGATTGCCTTCCTTATGAGTGGCGGTCGGGGACGAGCATTGGTCTTTTCCTACCAATCTATCCCCCTAGGAGCATGCGCGTAATACTTTGCTTTGATAACTTGTAGATTTTCGCAATAATTATATGAGTTCTTTATGATTAATGTTGAGTCCATGGATTATACGCACTCTGACCCTTCCACCTTTGCTAGCCTCTCTAATACCGCGCACCTTTCGCCGGTATCATGCACCCACCATATACCTTCCTCAAAACAGCCACCATACCTACATATTATGGCATTTCCATAGCCATTCCAAGATATATTGCCATGTAACTTTCCACCGTTCCGTTTATTATGACACACTCCATCATTGTCATATTGCTTAGCATGATCATGTAGTTGACATCGTATTTGTGGCAAAGCCACCATTCATAATTCTTTCATACATGTCACTCATTGCATATCCCGGTACACCGCCGGAGGCATTCATATATAGTCATATTTTGTTCTATGTATCGAGTTGTAAGAAAAATAGAAGTGTGATGATCATCATTATTAGAGCATTGTCCCAATGAGGAAAGGATGATGGAGACTATGATTCCCCCACAAGTCGGGATGAGACTCCGGATGAAAAATAAAAAAAAGAAAGAAAAGAGGCCATAAAAAAAGGCCCAAATAAAAAAAAGAAAAAAGAGAGAAAAAGAGAGAAGGGACAATGCTACTATCCTTTTACCACACTTGTGCTTCAAAGTAGCACCATGATCTTCATAGTAGAGAGTCTCTCATGTTATCACTTTCATATACTAGTGGGAATCTTTCATTATAGAACTTGGCTTGCATATTCCAATGATGGGCTTCCTCAAAATGCCCTAGGTCTTCATGAGCAAGCAAGTTGGATGCACACCCACTTAGTTTCTTTTTGAGCTTTCATATACTTATAGCTCTAGTGCATCCGTTGCATGGCAATCCCTACTCACTCACATTCATATCTATTGATGGGCATCTCCATAGCCCGTTGATACGCCTAGTTGATGTGATACTATCTTCTCCCTTTTTGTCTTCTCCATGACCACCATTCTATTCCACCTATAGTGCTGTATCCATGGCTCACGCTCATGTATTACATGAAGATTGAAAAAGTTTTGAGAATGTCAAAAGTATGAAACAATTGCTTGGCTTGTCATCGGGGTTGTGCATGATTTAAATATTTTTGTGTGGTGAAGATAGAGCATAACGACACTATATGATTTTGTAGGGATAACTTTCTTTAGCCATGTTATTTTGAGAAGACATAATTGCTTTGTTAGTATGCTTGAAGTATTATTATTTTTATGTCAATATGAACTTTTGTCTTGAATCTTTCGGATCTGAATATTCATACAAAAATTAAGAAGAATTACATTAAAATTATGCCAAGTAGCACTCCGCATCAAAAATTCTGTTTTTATCATTTACCTACTCGAGGACGAGCAGGAATTAAGCTTGGGGATGCTTGATACGTCTCCAACGTATCTATAATTTTTGATTGCTCCATGCTATATTATCTACTGTTTTGGACATTATTGGGCTTTATTATCCACTTTTATATTATTTTTGGGACTAACCTATTAACCGGAGGCCCAGCCCAGAATTGCTGTTTTTTTGCCTGTTTTAGGGTTTCGAAGAAAAGGAATATCAAACGGAGTCCAAACAGAATGAATCCTTCGGGAACATGATTTTCTCAACAAACAAGACCCGGGAGACTTGGACCCTACGTCAAGAAAGGAAACAGGAGGCCACGAGGTAGGGGGCGCGCCTGCCTACCCTAGGCGCGCCCTCCACCCTCGTGGGCCCCCTGTTGCTCTACCGACGTACTCCTTCCTCCTATATATATCCACGTACCTCCAAACGATCAGATACAGAGCTAAAACCCTAATTCCATCACCATAACTTTCTGTATCCATGAGATCCCATCTTGGGGCCTGTTCCGGAGCTCCGCCAGAGGGGGCATCGATCACGGAGGGCTTCTACATCAACACCATAGCCTCTCCGATGAAGTGTGAGTAGTTTACCTCAGACCTACGGGTCCATAGTTAGTAGCTAGATGGCTTCTTCTCTCTTTTTGGATCTCAATACAATGTTCTCCCCCTCCGTTGTGGAGAACTATTCAATGTAATCTTCTTTTTGCGGTGTGTTTGTTGAGACCGATGAATTGTGGGTTTATGATCAAGTCTATCTATGAATAATATTTGAATCTTCTCTGAATTCTTTTTTGTATGATTGGTTATCTTTGCAAGTCTCTTCGAATTATCAGTTTGGTTTGGCCTACTAGATTGATCTTTCTTGCAATGGGAGAAGTGCTTAGCTTTGGGTTCAATCTCGCGGTGTGCTTTCCCAGTGACAGATAGTAGGGGCAACAAAGCACATATTGTATTGTTGCCATCGAGGATAACAAGATGGAGTTTTATTCATATTGCATGAGTCCATCCCTCTACATCATGTCATCTTGCTTAAGGCGTTACTCTATTTTTAACTTAATACTCTAGATGCATGCTGGATAGCGGTCGATGAGTGGAGTAATAGTAGTAGATGCAGGCAGGAGTCGGTCTACTTGTCTCGGGCGTGATGCCTATATACATGATCATACCTAGATATTCTCATAACTATGCTCAATTCTGTCAATTGCTCAACAGTAATTTGTTCACCCACCGTAGAATACTTATGCTCTCGAGAGAAGCCACTAGTGAAACCTATGGCCCCCAGGTCTATCTTTATCATATTGATCTCCTACTACTTAGTTATTTCCTTTGCTATTTACTTTGCCTTTATTTTACTTTGCATCTTTATCATAAAAATACCAAAAATATTATCTTATCATATCTATCATATCTCACTCTCGTAAGTGGCCTTATAGGGATTGACAACCCCTATTTGCATTGGTTGCGAGGATTTATTTGTTTTGTGCAGGTACGAGGGACTCGCGCATAGCCTCCTACTGGATTGATACCTTGGTTCTCAAAAACTAAGGGAAATACTTACGCTACTTTGCTGCATCATCCCTTCCTCTTCGGGGAAAACCAACCCAGTGCTCAAGAGGTAGCAGTCTCAAGAGCTCGTTTCATCAACTCTTGGGATTGAGAGGTTGGCGAGTATACATGAGTACCTACACACAACAAAAACAAAGGGAAAATTGTGTGTGCGTGGTAGATGTACACATCATCCATCATGATGCGCACGTGCATGTGTTGGTTAGCACAAAATATCCAATGCTCAAATAAATGAGTTGCATGATATAGAAACATGTCATCCATCACGATGGGTTTGTTTTTATGTATAGCATAATGGAGAGTCAAGTTGTGTAATGCATCATGGGAAACATCTAGAGCATTGTTATGCGTGGAATGCATATGGTGTCTACAAGTGATGTAAGCATGCAAAACACAATAATTTTCATGGCATGGCATATGAGATGAATTGCACAAGTCATTTAAAGGAAGCATGGCAATATCATCACAAGACAAACAAAAGCCAATGACCATCATCTCATCATCTATGCCGTATGTGCAAATAGGATTTATTTTAATGGGGCATGCATAGTTACTATGTTGAGATTGAAATGATGCAATATGGGATATCTCACTCATAGCATATGACAAGTTCAATGGATTGTCAAACATGATGTAACCAAAAGAATTTTCACATGGTATCCTATGGAGCATAGCATCACAAGTAGGCAATTCAACATGCTCATCATCATATTCATCATAAATGGGTGGCATATCGAAACAAGACATAGTATGTGATGAATCCATAGGGTGATCATCATCATGTAAGCAATCATTTGCAAGATAGTCCACTAGTGGGACAAGAGAAGCACCATCACCTATGTTACCTATGGATCTCCACTCATGTGGTGTAGGTGAGGTGTCGAAGATCGAGTCGTGGTCATCTTCATCATGATGGAACCATGTGGGGGGTGCATCGTATTCCACCATGGCCATCATCTTGTCCATAGGAAGGACGAAGTCGTCGAGGATCGGCGCATCATCATAAATGGGACATAGCACCAAATGAGAAGACACAATAGAGGTAGAGGTCAAGTCGTTAGAGTTGAAAGTGGCCTCACATGACCTATCAACTATCTCACTCTCTCTATGTGGTGGTTCACTCACTCCCTCAAGGTAGGTGCACTCAAACTCGCATATGGTGGAGTCACTCATCTCACTCAAGTGGTGGGGGCTGTGGCTCTCCTCACATGGGAGTTGTGGCAACTTGTCATATATGGGGCTAGTGGTGAAGTCACTCTCGCTCTCAATATGGTGGCACAAGTCACTCAAGTCATCATATGTCGCCGTGGTCGAAGGGAAAATCCCATGCTCAACCATCTCCCTTGAGGGGCTTCCGAAGATGGAAATGTCGCCCTCGCTCGTAGGTGATCACCTTGGCCTTGATCATGTTGAAGTAGGCGTACTTGTCGGAGGTAGGCGAAGATGACGTACGTCGAAAGGCGAAGATGCCTTGATAACACTTGGCGAAGATGCCGAAGTGGTGGTCGTAGTCGTAGCTCCGTCTTGGTGGTGCTCGTCTCGCGGTCTTCTCTTGTACTCCTGAAGGTTTTCTTGACGATGCCGCGTGGTACTTGCATCTTGTGGCCGTAACGAAGCCTAGCGACTTGAGCGTCTCTGCCATGAGGATGACAAAGAGGAAGAAGACTTGTAGTTGGCCCACATGTGTCGGATGTCATCCAATTGTGCGTCCAACTTGGTGTTTATGTAGTCCCTTGTCCGTGCTTCACGTTGGTGAATGTCGGCGATGAGTCGCTCAAAGCTTCACATTGCTCGTTGTAGTCCGAAGATGGGCGTTTTGGTGATGTAGTTGTTCGCGCCGTCGTTGTCGTGGAAGACCGGAGATGAAATGCCTTGCCTATCCATCACAAGACTCGAGCAAATGTGAGTGGAAGAAAGGAAAGAACTAGACCAATGTACCTTATCCAATGTTGAAGATGGATCAATGATCACTCAATAATGTAACAAGGAAATAGCACAATTGGTACCGGATCTTGTCAATTCTCACACCTACACAAGTAAGGCTTAAGGTGGACCTCGGTGAGGATAGTGGCACAAAAATTTGATGCAAATTGTTAGCAAGAGTCAATAATGTTGGAAAAGATTCACAAATTCGCAAGTGAAACAAGTAGACCAATAGCAATGGGTGGTACACGGAAACACACACACGGATAGATAAATGGGGTCATGCAACCAAGGAATGAGCACAAAATGTGGAATCCACGGAAAACGCTCGTGTTGCACAACTCAAGAGAGACGCTAGCACGATTGCTCAATAGGCAGATACGACACTTGTGCACAACCTATAAGATGCAAAATGTATGAGCTTTCTATCCCAAGTATGCTATGTGTATGATGTCCCGGTGTTCTTCTCAAGATGATCCAAGATGATCGGATATGACAATCTTATGCGCAATGTGGTATGATGCTATGGCACTTGCATACAAGCTCTTTGCTCTCTTTTCTTTTGCTTAAAAGCTTATTCTCTCCTTTTTTATGGCCACTATGCACAAACCAAGATAGTGATTTTGTATATGCGGGAACAATCTTGTGACACAAGAGATGATATGATACCAAGATGATACCAATATGATATGGTATGTATGCAATGGAAGGTTCGGATCACTAATGTGCACAAGTAACTTTGCCGGCAATACTCAAATGGCTAGTCTCGATAGGCAAGTGACGCAAAAATGGGCTAAGGGGTTAACAATGTAATGGCAAGAATGTACAATGATGGGATACCACGATACCAAGATGATATAGAGGTTACCGTTCTTGCTTACGGTTAGGGTGTCAAAATGGTGAAGTGGTCGATGTCGATGACAACGTCGCGGCGATGATGAGTGGAGGTGGTCTTGATGTAGATACCAAGATGATGTAGACCCGTCCCTAAGTAGACGAAACACCTTAGGCAACGGTAAAAACCGCAAACTCAAAATCTCATAGGGAAAAGGTCAAATGGTGGAAGCAAAGATGGCAATGCAGAAGTGGTGGTGGTGGTTGATGAAGAAGCGACCGTCCCTAAGTAGCCGAAACACCTTAGGAGACTCAAGTCACCACTCAAACAACCACAAATGCCATATGGAGCAAAAAGGGTTAGGTTGCGGAAGGCTATGGTGGTTTTGCGGGTGATATGGTGGAGGGACTAGGCAAAGATGCCAAAATGTCAAAATTGTGATGGAGTCAAATGGTGTTGGAACCTATCTAGATGTATGGGGGATGTCAATAGCTACTCAACGAGCTAAAGAACGCAAAACTCGGACTCCGGATGTGGAAGTTATGGCCGAAACGGTGAAGTGCACGCGACTGCTGCAGGGGGGCGTGAGCACGGGGTCTAGGGCCCGTGGACACGGGGTCCCGTGCGCACGGTACACACATCGAGGGCACGGGGTCACCTGGGACATGCCTGTTTGGTGGAGTTCTTCGCAATCCGGGCTCCAAATGGATGGATTTCATTGCTGGGGTTTAGCTGGGCGTAAGGGGGTGGTATGGGAGGGTGGGGTGGGCGAAAACCAAGTGGCCAAAGCGCACTGGAAGGACCGTGCGCATGGGGTCCCGATGGCCCGTGTGCACGGGGTCCTGAAGGAGCGTATGAACAACTCCGCATCCGTGGCAAATCTCGAATCTGAGGTCAAAATCGAAGGATGGAAGGTAGGGGAAGGTGGAGGAAAGCTAGATCCACTTGAAACCAAGCAAATCCATGGATCAAATCCAACAAAACCTCATCAAACCAACAAATCACAAAAAATTTGGGGCTATTTTTGGTGGGGAATTTTCGAAATTGGGACAAAAACAACAAAACTAGGCTAGAAACCAAAGAGGGGGGCTCCAATTTCGTGATCAATCTTGCTCATGATACCAAGATGTTGTAGGGTGGAACCCTAAGTGGGGATCTTTCACGAATTGGAGGGGGAATCCCCAAGAACAAGAAGAACACAAGAGAGAAAACAAGAGGAAACACTCAATTGACTAGATCCAATCAAACATATGCTAGATCCAAGAACATACAAGAGGTCACAATGATTCAAGAACAACAAAGGAAATATACAAGATACTAGTTCATCCCAATCCTATGAGGAGAGAGGTCTTGATGATCCTATGATGGGGATCCTTCCCACATATGGGGGTCTTGATATCCACAAGTGGATCTTCTCCCTTAGGAGGACATGATCTCCTAGAGGAGTGGGTACAAGGAGCAAAGCTCGCATAATCATCTCATATACTTTGCTATACTTTGCTATCCCTAACAAATGGTCTAGGTATGGAATATATATGTAGGTGGATGGAGGGGACAAAGAGGAGGCCCAACAGCAGCTCACAGCCGTCCATCCTGATGGGCCCGTGCGCACGGGGGTCCCGTGGGCATGGTACAAGCCCGCGTGCACGAGGTGCTCCAGCGCCAGCTCCCTGTGTAGCCCGTGGACATGGGGTCTCAGGGGCCCGTGCGCACAGGGTCGTCTGGGACCTCCTGTCCAACTGCGGTTGTGCTTCTCCTTCTCCCTTGTAGCCTGGTGGTCTTTCTCCTTGGCCTCCAGGATGCTCCGTAGCTGCTGGGTGGCGGTCGTCCTCGTACCTAATGATGCACAATGTTCCATGGTGAGGTAGCGACCAAGTTTAATAGATATTCATGTAAATCTTGAAGAGGAGCGGGTTCACCTTAGGTACGTTAGGTCCACTTGGGGCTTGAGGTGCAATGAAGGTGAACATGGTGATGTCCATAGGATGCTCTGCATCAATAAGCGCTTGGCAATGTAAGAAGAACTTTTGTTGCGAAGGTCATCATTGATTGCTTTTAAGAACCCATGCTCTTGCTTAAGGTTGAGCTTTTCAAAGTGTAACTTCTCATGAGTCTTTAAAAGCTATTGATGATTTTCCAAGGTAGTTTAATGAGCTAACTTAAGAGTGTTTAGTTCTTTAGTTAGACGCTCAATCTCCTTCTTATCATCATCATTCGTTTTATCTTGATTAGCATGATTAATATTAAGTTCATCATAGTTTTCATCACTAGAGTTGTCTACAAGTAAATCATCATCACCTAGCAAATCATATTCATCACTATTGAAATCAACATACTCGGGGTGTGATACCTTTGGACCTTTAGCCATGAAGCATCTTCCAATTCCTTCATTTGGTGAGTCAAATATATCGTAGGAGTTGGTTGACACAAGTGCTAGACTGGCAACACCTTCATCTTGAGTATATTCGGAGTCGGAGTGATAACTTCTCTCGGAGTGACTGTCGGAGTCGGATCCGGATATCCATTCACCAACATGAGCTTGATGTCTTCGTTTTGTGTAGCTCCTTGATGATTTGTCCTTCCTTTCCGAATCCTTGCTTCTCCATGATGTTCTTCGTTCATAACGGTCATCTCTACTCCTTCTCTCTCTTGGTGGTGATTCTTCTCTTCTACTTCTCCTTTTTGGTGAATCTTCTCTTCTTTTGTAGGGAGCCGTACACTCATTGGAGTAGTGTCCGGGTCTTCCACAATTGTAGCAATTACGTTCATGACTTGAAGATCTTTTGTCATTGTAGGACTTTAACTTGGACCTTCTTTCCTTGCTTCTACTCTTGTAGAACTTGTTGAAGTTCTTTACCATTAGGCTCAATTCTTCATTGAAGGCTTGTTTCTCACTTCATGATGTAGGAGCATCATATGAGGCTTTGTAAGCACCACTTGACTTGTTGTGAAGCTCTTCTTTATCCTTGAGTGACATCTCATGAGCAACAATTCTTCCAATGACTTCCGTTGGTTTGAGATCTTTGTAGTTGGCATCATTTGGATCAATGTGCACACAGTATCATATTTTCCATCCAAGGCTCTTAGGATCTTCTTGATGATGAATCTACTGGTCATCTCTTCACTTCCTAAGCTAGCAATCTCATCTGTGATGAGAGCAAGCCTAGAGTACATTTCAGCGACACATTCACCATCCTTCATTTTGAACTTGTTAAGTTGACTTTGAAGCACATCGAATTTGGATTCCTTTACAGAGTCGGTACCTTCGTGCATATCAATCAAAGTTTCCTAAATTTCCTTTGCATTCTCAAGACGGCTGATTTTATTGAATTCTTCGGGGCACAATCTGTTGAAGAGGATATCGCAAGCTTGAGCGTTGTATTGCAGCATCTTCAACTCTTCCGCGCTAGCCTCACGGTTCGGTTCTCTCCCAATAAAGAATTCACCTTGCAAGGCAATACACACAATAGACCAAATGACGGGTATATGTCCAAGAATATGCATTTTCATCTTATGCTTCCAACTAGCAAAATTAGTACCATCAAAGTAAGGACCTCTATGGTGGTAATTTCCCTCTCTAGACGCCTGTAACACCCCGGATGTAACTTTCCCAATTTGTCCTCCAACTCTTGCCGTCTCCGGCGTTAAGTTATATTTATTTCCTCGGGTTCGGGTTTTGTCTCCGTGTGTTGTTATCATTGTCATGCATCTCATATCATGTCTTCATGTGCATTGCATTTGCATACGTGTTCATCTCATGCATTCGAGCATTTTCCCCGTTGTCCGTTTTGCATTCCGGCGCTTCGTTCTCCTCCGGTGGTCATTTCTAGCTTTCTTTCATGTGTGGGGATTACACATTTCCGGATTGGACCGAGACTTTCCAAGCGGCCTTGGTTTACTACCGGTAGACCGCCTGTCAAGTTTCGTACCATTTGGACTTCGTTTGATACTCCAACGGTCAACCGAGGGACCGAAAAGGCCTCGTGTGTGTTGCAGCCCAACACCCCTCCAATTTGGCCCAAAACCCACCTAACTCTGCTCCATCATCTAGAGCGTTCGATCACGATCGCGTGGCCGAAAACCGCACCTCATTTGGACTCTCCTAGCTCCCTCTATGCCTATTTAAACACCCCTCAAAATCCGGATCTCTCCCTCTCCGAAACCCTAATTTTCCACCGCGCGCCGCCGGACATTGTCCGCCCGGGGCGGACACGCCGCCGCCAGCCAACCGCCTCCTGCCACGTCATCGCCCGCCGCCGCCACTCCCACCGCGGCCCGGGAGCCCGCATCCGGCCCCCGTGGCCCGGTGAGCGCCGCCGCCGCCGGGGTCTCGTCCCCCGGCCCGCACCGCCGCCTGCCTCGCCGTGCGCGCCCGCCTCCTCACGCCGCCTCCCCACCACCGCGCCGCCCGCGCGCGCCCTCGCTAGCGGCCGCCTCGCCCCTCGCCAGCGACGACCGCGGCCGCGTCGCCCCGCGCCTCCCGGCCCGGATCCGGCCGCCCCTCGCCGCGCCTCCCCGCGCCGCTCCAGCCGGCCCCAGCTCCGGCAGCCGCCGCCCCCTCCTCCACCGGAATCTCCAAGTCCGGCGACCCCCTCCAACTCCGACGAACAGTGCATCTACGGCGATCCTCGATCCGCGTGCGATCTAGATCTGGGATATTTTCGTCTCGGTTGACTTTTCCCTCAGAAACCCTAGCCCATGTTGCATACTTTGACCTGCCATAACTTTGCATCCGTAGCTCCGATTCATGCATATAGCATATCAAAATGTTCATCTCAGAGAGTACATCATTTCATTCCATTGCATCATTTTCATTTGAGCTCATCTTGATGCCCAAAATGCTGTTAGAAGAGGGCTACTTGAGTTAATTGTCAGATCTGCTACTCCGTTTAGCACTTTTGTCATTTTTGCCATGATTAATGTGTGCATGTTATGCCCTGATGCTCTACATGTGTTTTGTTAAAGGTTTTGTCATCTTTCCAGAGGTGCAACCCATGTATTTTTGTGATGTGTGTGGTGACTTGTGCAAGCTTGCAAAGTGGTGCACTTGCTAATTCTGTTTTCAGGGACAACAATTCCACCAAGTCCTGGATCTATTTATCTCATGATGCCATATGTTCATGTTGTTTTCTAGTGATCCGTGCCTCTTTTGAGGATGATTAGTAAGGATGTTTTGTTAATCTTGCAGTGTTCTATCCATCCATGTCTTTGTTTGCAATTATGGAGTACCCTAGCTTGAGTCAATCGAGCTCTACTTTTGCTACTTTGTGAATCTGGGCAGATTGTCGACTTGTTTGCAATTTTGCCGGTGATGTTGTAGTTGATCCGTGCATGCTATGCTATTCTTCTTGCCTTGTCTAGCTTGCATTTTGTGCCTTATTGGTGGGTGTATGCTTGTCTTTCCATGACTTACACCGTAGTGAGTGCATCGAGCTCGTGAACATGCCTACTTGAGTTATATTTCAGCATGTGCCAGTTTTTCACTAAGTCTGAAAACTGATTATGTTTTTGCTATGTTCACGTGCTTGCAATTGTATTTTCTAATCCCTTTTGGCTCAAGGTCACTAAGGGACTTTTGTTAAACTATTTGAGTAGCTCCATGCCATGCTTTAATTTTCCATGATCAGGTCCTGTAGCATGTAGTTTTGTTGCTCCGAAGAGTGCTACCTGATCTGAAATTCCAGACAAGTGTTAATTTCACTAAGTCTGAGATCTGTTTGTCATATGCATTTTTGCCATCCTTGTTTGAACCTGTTAATGGATGAATTGGCCGTAGCTCAGTGCTAGACTTTTGTTAAGCATATTGTATGCATCCCTGCCATGTATTTTTTTGTCATGTTTGGTTGCTGTAGCATGTTCATCTCATTGCATTTAGATGCCTACTTGCTGTAAATCGCAGACCGGTGTCATTTTTGAATCGCTTGCCATTTCCAAACCGTAACTCTGATTCCGGCGTTCTTTATATCGTTTTCAAGCGATTTCATCTCATATTTCCAGTGGCACACTTGGTTTTACAAGTTGAGGCTAGGTTCATGCATTTCTTGTCATATCTTGCATATTGCATCCCGCATCGCATCCCGCATAGCATATCATCTTTGCATTGTGTTGTTTGAGTTTGCACGTGGTTGGTTGTGTCCTTGTTGCTTGTTTGTCTTGTTTGGGTAGAGCCGGGAGACGAGTTCGCTAACGAGGAGCCCGTTGAGTTTGCTTTCGAGGATCCAGTCAACTTTGACAACTGTGCAGGCAAGATGATCATACCCTCGAAATCACTACTATCTTTGCTATGCTAGTTTGCTCGCTCTTTTCCTATGCCATTGCTACGATTCCTACCACTTGCTTTCAAGCCTCCCAAATTGCCATGTCAAACCTCTAACCCATCATTGTCCTAGCAAACCGTTGATTGGCTATGTTACTGCTTTGCTCAGCCCCTCTTATAGCGTTGCTAGTTGCAGGTGAAGATTGAAGGCCGTTCCTTGTTGGAACCTTTATTTACTTGTTGGGATATCATTATATTGCCATGTTATCTTAATGCATCTATATACTTGGTAAAGGGTGGAAGGATCGGCCTCTCGCCTAGTGTTTTGTTCCACTCTTGCCGCCCTAGTTTCCGTCATATCGGTGTTATGTTCCTGGATTTTTGTGTTCCTTACGCGGTTGGGTTATAATGGGAACCCCTTGATAGTTCGCCTTGATTAAAGCTTTTCCAGCAATGCCCAACATTGGTTTTACCATTTGCCACCTAGCCTTTTCTTTCCCTTGGGTTCTGCAGACTCAAGGGTCATCTTATTTTAACCCCCCGGACCAGTGCTCCTCTGAGTGTTGGTCCAAACTAGAGCACCGTGCGGGGCCGTCCCTCGGCAAGCTTCCCGTTGATACCGAAGCGACGAGTACCTTTCATAGGAGAGACACGGAGGTAAACATGATCTCCGATCTCGAAAGCCAAATCACGGTGCTTACTATCATAGTAGCTCTTCTGGCGGGATTGGGCTGCTTTGAGGTTATCATGAATGATCTTGCACATTTCTTCTGCTTCTGTGATTAAGTCATTACCCAGCAGCTGACGTTCACCGGTTTCGGACCAGTTGAGAGGGGTACGGCACTTCCTGCCATACAGAATTTCAAAGGGGGACTTGCCCGAACTTGCTTGAAAACTGTTGTTGTACGAGAATTCAGCATAAGGAAGACAGTCCTCCCACTTCATGCCGAAGGAGATCACACAAGCCCTAAGCATATCTTCAAGAATTTGGTTGACACGCTCGACTTGACCGCTTGTTTGAGGATGGAAAGCAGTGCTGAAACGGATGTTGGTGCCCATGGCCTTCTGAAAAGAATCCCAAAACTTGGAGGTAAAGATGCTGCCACGGTCTGAAGATATCACTTGAGGAATACCGTGCAGAGAGACAATGCGAGAGGTATAGAGTTCCGCCAATTGAGCTGCAGTGATCGACTCTTTGATAGGCAGAAAGTGAGCCACTTTGGTGAGCTTGTCGATGACAACGAATATAGCATCATTGCCACGCTTGGACTTTGGAAACCCAGTCACGAAGTCCATTTCAATGTGGTCAAACTTCCATTCTGGAATGGCAAGAGGTTGGAGGAGACCAGCTGGCCTTTGGTGTTCTGCCTTCACTCTTCTGCAGACATCACATTCGTTCACGAATTGAGCGATCTCGCGCTTCATTCGAGTCCACCAATAAGCTTGCTTGAGGTCCTGATACATCTTCGTACTCCCAGGGTGGATGGAGAGGAGAGAATTGTGAGCCTCGTTCATGATCACTTTACGAAGTTCACCTTTGGGCACAACAATACGATCCTCGAAGAAGAGAGTGTCCTTGTCATCAAGGCGGTAGCACTTGTACTTGGACTGACTCTTGGCAATCCCAATCTTCACCTTTTTCACCATAGCATCAAGAAGCTGGGCTTGGCGAATCTGGTCTTCTAAGGTAGGAGAGACTTGAAGGTTGGCGAGGAAACCTTGAGGAACAACTTGCAAATTAAGTTTGCGGAAAGCTTCACAAAGCCCGGGTTGATAAGGCTTGAGAATCAGACTGTTGCAGTAGGCCTTTCTGCTCAAAGCGTCAGCAATCACATTAGCCTTGCCTGGAGTATACTCAATACTCGGATTGTACTCTTGAATCATTTCGACCCATCGAGTCTACCTTAGGTTGAGATTAGGCTGAGTGAAGATGTACTTGAGACTCTTGTGATCGGTGAAAATGTCCACTTTCCTTCCCAATAGAAGATGTCTCCAAGTCAACAAAGCGTGCACAACTGCCGCCAACTCGAGATCATCAGTGGGGTAGTTCTTCTCATTAGGCTTCAACTGGCGAGAGGTATAAGCAACAACTTTCTTCTCTTGCATCAAAACTGCACCGAGACCTTGGAGAGAGGCATCACAAAAGACCTCGTACGGCTTGGATTCGTCAGGTGGAGTCAGAACTGGAGCAGTGATCAACTTCTCTTTCAAAGTGTTGAAAGCAATATCACACTCTGGAGACCAAACGTACTTGACATGCTTCTGAAGAAGATTTGAGAGAGGCTTCGCGATCTTGGAAAAGTTTTCAACGAATCTTCGGCAATAGCTTGCGAGTCCGAGAAAACTGCGGAGTTGCTTCACATTCTGAGGAGGTTCCCAATTCACAATTGCGTATACCTTCTCAGGATTCACGGAAATGCCCTTGGCAGAGATGATATGACCAAGATAAAGAACCTCATCGAGCCAAAATTCACACTTGGAGAACTTGGCATAGAATTGATGTTCTCTGAGCTTATCGAGAACCAAACGCAAATGCTTGGCATGATCTTCCTTATTCTTCGAGAAAACCAGAATGTCATCGAGATAGACCAAAACGAAGTCATTGGTGTAGGCGTTGAAGATGAAGTTCATCATGCGAGAGAACGTCGGAGGAGCGTTGGCGAGGCCAAAAGACATGACGGTGTATTCATATGAACCAAAGCTTGTTCTGAATGCTGTCTTGGGAATATCTTCTTCACGAATGCGAATCTGGTGATAACCCATACGGAGATCAAGCTTGGAGAATACTTGAGCACCTTTGAGTTGTTCGAACAGCTCATTGATGTTGGGAAGTGGGTATTTGTTCTTGATGGTCTTCTTGTTCACTGGACGGTAATCAACACAAAGTCGGTCCGTTCCATCCTTCTTCTTCACAAAAAGAACACCACAACCCCACGGAGAAGTACTAGGCCGGATAAGACCCAAACTTTCTTGCTCATCGAGTTGCTTCTTCAGCTCCTTCAACTCTTCGGGGCCGAGCTTGTAGGGACGTTTGCACACAGGTTTCGTGCCAGGTTCAAGTTCAATAACAAATTCAACTGGCCGGTGCGGAGGCATTCCTGGGAGCTCTTCTGGAAAGACGTCTGGATATTCGTAGACGACTGGAATTTGAGAGATGGCATCCAATTCACCCTTCTCATTGAGAGAAAACAGACGGATGGTATTATCCCGAGCGGCAAAGATAATTACATCCTCAGATGAATGAGTCAATTGAATCTGCCTGGCAGCACAATCAAGCTGAGCCTTGTGCTTAGAAAGCCAATCCATCCCGAGAATAAGATCAATATCCGAGTTACCAAGAATCAGTGGAGAAGCCAGAAACTTGAAATCACCCATCATGATAGAAACATCCGGAACTATTGAAGTAGCCCTCATAGACTTAGCCGGAGAAACCACTCCCATAGGTTTACCCAACATTTGTGAAACGAAGTCATGCTTGGAAACAAATGATCTTGACATGAAACAATGCGATGCACCAGAGTCAAAAAGAACTTTTGCTGGAAAAGAGTTAACTGGAAAGTTACCCATGATCACATCTGACGAGTCCTCTGCCTGAGTTGCATTCATCAAATTGACCTTGGCATGCTTGGGGTTATGCTTGACCACGGCTGTACTTGCCGATCTCACAGGAGGAGGAGGAGGAAGACGCCTCTGGTTGAAACACTTGTTGGCATATTGACCCTTCTATTGGCACTTGTTGCACGTGACCTTTGAAAGCGGACGGTGGTACGGAGCACTCGATCTTGGAGCTTGAGACGAAGTCTTGTTCTGAAAGCCTGGGTTGGGTGGGTGGGAAGAACCACTGCCACCTTTGCTCTTCTGCTGATACGGCTGACGGAACGGAGGAGGAAGCCAGAACTTCTGCTGCTTGGCCACTTGAGTAGAGGAATAAGGAGTAACATCTCTGACTCGCTTCCTGGAAGCATCACACCTCAACTGAGCAGCCTCTTGCTTCAGTGCCATGTTGTAGAACTCATCGTATCTCAAAGGCTCGAAGAGAACAAGAGCGAGCTGAATATCTTCTCTGAGACCACCCCTGAACTGATATATCATGCTCTTCTCATCAGGCACGTCCTGCTTGACAAAGCGGGCAAGCTTTTGGAACAATTTGTTGTAGTCATAGACAGACAAAGAGCCTTACTTTAGATTGTGGAATTCCTCACGCTTGCTTTCAACCACGCTCTGCGGAATGAGATGAGCTCGGAAATCTCGACGGAAATCATCCCATGTGATAACACGTCCACCTCTGGAATCCTTGTACTGCTGGAACCATTCTGCAGCTTGATCTTTGAGTTGGAAGGAAGCGAACTTGACAAAGTCCTCAGGCCTGACGTTACTGCACTCGAAATGCTTACACAGATCCACAAGCCAATCGTCAGCATCGGTTGCCTCAACACAATTGCTGAAAGTCTTTGGCCCATTAGCAAGGAACTGGTTGAGTGTAGCAAAATGACTCTGATTGCTGCCTTGATTCCCTTGACTGCCTTGATTGCGCTCTTGGATAATTTGCATGATCATCTGAGTGTTTGCATTGGTTGCGGCCATCACAGCTTGCCATGCCTCTGGAGGAGGTGGAGGCGGTGGCGGATCTTGATTCTGGTTCTGACTGGTGCTCTTAGCGGGAGCCATCCTGAAGAGGTTGACCACCGTTAGCACATGACAGATAAATATTGAAGCTGAATCCAACGGAATGAAAATTGCAACATACAGTCTTCACATCCAAACAAAATGAACGAATGCATTTCTCTTGAAGTGGTCACATCTTCCTAAATTGCGAAGCCACGAAGAATCAGGTGGAAGGAGTACAACAACGAGGGATGGAATCAACATATGACGTCGAAGCAAAACGAATGCCACAACTCGAAATAAAACCAAGGGTTGGCTTGCGGAATAAGCCGGAACAAATACATGATAGAAATTCCGTCCGAAGTTTTCGTGGTGGGACCTACACGGGCTCGATCGCACAGCACCATCATGTACAAGGCAGTGCACATGACATACGAAGCGTCCCCGAGTCAGCATAGCCAAGGACTCTTTAAGACACAACGAGACCACTGTAAAATCGACCGTGAATAGGCGAACCACTAGACGTCGAACCCCAATTTCATATCATACATCTGTGGAAAGATATCCTAAGTCTACTTGAATTCCCACCTATGAAATTCCCGAAACTTTCCCGGTTATGCAATCAGGTGTTGGGGATACAGGGGAAGCATAATATCTCACTCAAGTTAGCAATCCTACATCCAGCTGTATCCATCCTTCAACACATAACCAAGAAACCTTCGGAAACCATCTATCTCAACCTTCGAAAAGCATCCGTTATACAAGTTATGGCGATACTCCCGAACTCCCGCCCCAGTACTGGGTGGCGTCGAGGTTATCTCACCAACGAACTGCATAAAGGAGATTTTCGATGTCGCGCACATATCTCAAGTATTCCAGAATTGCAACGATAAAATTGTGACGACAACACCTCGGAGCTCAACTCCCCGGGACACTGCCACAACCCCTAAAGACAGGAGGCACCAAGAACAATGTTCTCGTCACAAAACCATCGGAACAAAACCAAGATACTCGCGTGATCCTAAATTTTTTTTTGTGAAATTTGAGAAGAGAAGAGTCAAAACTCTACGTCAGGATGCCTTACCAGAGCGATGAGGAGACTGGGAAGTAAAAAGAATTCCTAAGCTCTCCGATATATAATTCCTAAGGACTCAAAACATTTTTCTAGACACAACTCGGCTGCTAAAAACGATCAAGCAATGGGGCTCCTAAGGTCGGGGAAGGCTCTGATACCAACTTGTAACGCCCTCGATGCGGCTATATCTCCCACGTGTCGGGGCACGACTTAGAGGCATAACCGCATTGAAAGCAATGTCGCAAGTCGGGAAGTCATTACACATCCCATGTACATAAATAATATAAAGGGGAGGAACATAGTCGGCTTACACTCTCCACATCACATCAAAGTACATAAATAACATCCATCATACAAATCACTCATGGCCCGACTACGGTGCCAAAATAGAAAAGACCCCCAACATGCGACAAGGCCCTGAATCGATAACCCCAACTAGGCACCACTACAAATCGTCGGGAAAAGAAACATAATAGCGCTGAGAGTCCTCGTCGAACTCCCACTTGAGCTCGTACTCGTCACCTGGAGCGGAATCACCTGGACCTGCATCTGGAATTATAGTATCTGTGAGCCACAGGGACTCAACAATCTCGCACCCTCGCGATCAAAACTATTTAAGCTTATAGGAAGGATTAGGCAAGTATATGTGGAGCTGCAGCAAGCGTCTAGCATATGTGGTGGCTAACTTATCCGCAAAAGAGAGCGAGAAGAGGAGGCAAGGCGCGAGCGAGAATCTAGAGGAACAACCTGCGCAAGCATTACTCCAACACCGTGTCCACTTCCCGGACTCCGCCGAGAAGAGGCCATCACGGCAACACACTCGGTTGATTCATTTTAATTAATTAAGGTTTAAGTTATCTACAACCGGACATTAACAAGTTCCCATCTGCCCATAACCGCGGGCACGGCTTTTGAAAGTTCAATCCCTGCAGGGGGGTCCCAACTTAGCCCATGACAAGCTCTCACGGTCAACGAAGGAATAGACCTCCTCCCAAGACGTTCCGATCAGACTCGGTATCTCGGTAACTCAAGACACTTCGACAGGTTAAAACAAGACCAGCAACACCACCCGCTGTGCCGACAAATCCCGATAGGAGCTGCACATATCTCGTTCTCAGGGCACACCGGATAAGCTAAGCGTACGGGAGCCAACGTAACCCAAGTTGCCGAGGGACGGCCCCGCACGGTGCTCTAGTTTGGACCAACACTCAGAGGAGCACTGGTCCGGGGGGGGTTAAAATAAGATGACCCTTGAGTCTGCAGAACCCAAGGGAAAGAAAAGGCTAGGTGGCAAATGGTAAAACCAATGTTGGGAATTGCTGGAAAAGCTTTAATCAAGGCGAAATATCAAGGGGTTCCCATTATAACCCAACCGCGTAAGGAACGCAAAATCCGGGAACATAACACCGATATGACGGAAACTAGGGCGGCAAGAGTGGAACAAAACACTAGGCGAGAGGCCGAGCCTTCCACCCTTTACCAAGTATATAGATGCATTAAGATAACATAACAATATAATGATATCCCCAACAAGAAAAATAAATGATGTTCCAACAAGGAACGGCCTCCAAACTTCACCTGCAACTAGCAACGCTATAAGAGGGGCTGAGCAAAGCGGTAGCATAGCCAATCAACGGTTTGCTAGGACATGGTGGGTTAGAGGCTCAACATGGCAATTGGGAGGCTGACAAGCAAATGGTAGGCATCGTAGCATTGGCAAAGCAAGAGCGAGCAAACTAGCATAGCAAAGATAGTAGTGATTTCGAGGGTATGATCATCTTGCCTGCACAGTTGTCAGAGTCGACTGGATCCTCACAAGCAAACTCAACGGGCTCCTCGGTAGCGAACTCGTCTCCCGGCTCTACCCAACAAGACAAACAAGCAACAAGGATACAATCAACCACGTGCAAGACCAAGCAAAATGTTGAAATGATGATACGCTATGCGGGATGCGATGCGGGATGCAAAATGCAAGATATGACAGGAAATGCATGAACCTGGCCTCAGCTTGGAATTCCAAGGGTGCCACTGGATTGAGGGGATGAAATCGCTTGAAAACGATATAAAGATCATTGGAATCGGAGTTACGGTTTCGAAATGGCAAGCGTTTTAAGATATGACACCGATCTGCGATATACAGCAAGTAGGCTCCTAAATGCAATGAAATGAACATGCTACAGACACCAAACATGAAAACAAAATACATGGCAGTGATGTACACAATATGCTTAACAAAACACTAGCACTGAGCCATAGGCAAATTCATCCATTAAGAGGTTCAAACAAGCATGGCAAAAATGAATATGCAAAACAGATTCCAGACTTAGTGAAATTAACACTAGCCTGAAATTTCAGATCACGAAGCCCTCTTCGTAGCAGCAAAACAACATGATAAGTGACCTGAACATGACAAGTAAGAATATGGCATGGAGCTACTCAACAAGCTTAACAAAACACCCAAAGTGACCTGGGGCCAAAAGGGTTCACAAAATACTCTACCGAGCTCACGAACATAGCTCGAACAGAATCAGTTTTCAGACTTTGTGAAAACTGAGACATGCAGAAATTTAACTCGCGAAGGCATGTAACCGAGCTCGATGCACTCACTACGGTGCAAGTCATGGAAAGGCAAGCATATAACCAGCAAGAAGGCACAATATTCTAGCTACACATGGCAAGAACAAAGGCATAGCATGCATGGAACACTAACGGTAGCATCGGCAAAATCGCAAACAAGTTGACGATCTGCCCAGATTAACAACAAAGCAAAAGTTGAGCTCGATTGAGTCAACCTAGAGCACTCCACGTATGCAAACAAAGACATGGATGGATAGAGAATAACATAAATATCAAAACTCCCTTACTGATCATCCTCAAAAGAGGCACGGATCACTAGGAAACAAGCTGGACATATAGCATCATGATCTAAAATATCCCAGACTTAGTGAAAATCACTAAGTCCCTGGAATCAGCAATCTCAGGTACCTCTCTTCGCAAGCTTGCACAAGACAACACACACATCCTAAAAATGCATGGGTGACACCTCTGGAAAGAAGACAAAATGCTTAACAATTCATCCCCAAAGGGGCACAGGCATATCATGCACGAATTAAACATGGCAAAAATGACAAAAGTGTATGATGAACTAACGGATCTGCAATTTAACTCACGAAGCCTCCTTCTAACAGCATTTTGGGCATCAAGGTGAACTCAAATGCAAATGATGCAATGGAATGAAATGATGTACATGTCGAGACGAAGATTTTGATATATTATATGCCCAAAACGGAGTTACGGTTACAGAGTTACGAGGCCTCGAACAGGGCATCATGGATCTGAGATCTGGGAACTTAGACGAATTTTACCTCCGCGAAAAAGTCAACGCGGGACGAGGTGGAGCGGGATGGAGTGGTTCAGGCGCGGCGAGGCGTGTTTGGATCGCTGACCCGGTGGATCTCGTCCAACCGGATCGGATCGGGCCGGCGAAGCTCCGGCGAGCCCGAGCACTCCGGCGAGGGGCGACAGCGGGCCGGCGATGCTCCGGCCAAGGGGGGGCGGCGCACGGCGGCGGAGGTCGCGGGCGGGCGGCGGCGGTCGCGGCGGCTACCGACGGCGGCGGGGCGAAGCTCCGGTAATGGCGTGGCGGTGGTCGGCGCCGGGGCCTGCGGTGGCGGGCGATGCCGGCGTCGGGGAAGGTGGCGGCGGTGAGGCGATGCGGCGGCGGGCGCCGACGGGCCGGGGAGGGCCCCTCGCGGGCTCGGCGGGCCGCGGTGGACGGCGGCGGCGAAGTGGGCGCGCTTGCCCACGTGGCAGCGCGGGATTGGCCCGGACGGATCGGGCGGACAATGTCCGTCGGCGGGCGAAGTGTCCGGCGGCGCGCGGGATCTGATGTTTTTTTTAGACTAGGGTTTGGACGGGGAAGAAGATCCGAATGGAGGGGGTATAAATAGGCATAAGTGGAGCTAGGAGAGTCCAAATGAGGTGCGGTTTTCACCCACGCGATCGTGATCGAACGCTCTAGGACATGGAGCAGAGTTTGGTGGGTTTTTGGGCCAAATTTGAGGGGTGTTGGGCTGCAACACACACGAGGCCTTTTCGGTCCCTCGGTTAACCGTTGGAGTATCAAACGAAGTCCAAATGACCCGAAACTTGACAGGCGGTCTACCGGTAGTAAACCAAGGCCGCATGACAAGTCTCGGTCCAATCCGGAAATGTTTAATCCCCACACACGAAAGAAAGGTAGAAATGACCACCGGAGGAGAACGAAGCGCCGGAATGCAAAACGGACAACGGGGAAAAAGCTCGCATGCATGAGATGAACACGTATGTAAATGCAATGCACATGATGACATGATATGAGATGCATGAAAAAGAAAACAACACACGGAGACAAAACCCGAACCCGAGGAAATAAATATAACTTAACGCCGGAAACGGCAAGAGTTGGAGTACAAATTGGGAAAGTTATATCTGGGGCGTTACAGTAGATAACTTGAACCTTAACTTAACTAAAATGAATCAACTGAGTGTGTTACCGTGACGGCCTCTTCTCGGTGGGGTCCGGGAAGTGGACACGGTGTTGGAGTAATGTTTGCGCAGGTTGCTCTCTAGTTTCACGCTCGCGCTTTGCCTCCTCTTCTCGCTCTCTTTTGCGAATAAGTTAGCCACCATACTTTCTAGTCGCTTGCTGCAGCTCCTCTCATATTTGACCTTGCCTTACCTATAAGCTTAAATAGTCTTGATCGCGATGGTGCGAGATTGCTGAGTCCTTGTGGCTCACAGATTACTATTACACCAGATGCAGGGCCTGATGATTCCGCTCCAGCAGACGCGTTTGAGCCCAAGTGGGAGTTCGACGAAGACTCTCAACGTTACTATGTTTCCTTTCCCGATGATCAGAAGTGGTACCCAGTTGGGGGTGATTGGGACCATGTCGCATGTTGGGTTCTCTTTTATTTTGGCGCCGTAGTCGGGCCATGAGTGTTTGGATGATGTAATGTTATTTATGTACTTGATTGACGTGGCGAGTGTAAGCCAACTATGTTATCTCCCCTTTATTATTTATATTACATGGGATGTTGTGAAGATTGCCTAACTTGCGACATATGCCTTCAATGTGATTATGTCTCTAAGTCGTGCCTCGACACGTGGGAGCTATAGTCGCATCGAGGGTGTTACAAGTTGGTAATCAGAGCCTTCCCCGACCTTAGGAGCCCCATTGCTTGATCATTTTTAGCGGCCGAGTTGTGTCTAGAAAAATGTTTTGAGTCATTTAGGAATTATATATCAGAGAGTTTAGGAATTCTTTTTTACTTTCCAGTCTCCTCATCGCTCTGGTAAGGCATCCTGACGTAGAGTTTTGACTTTTCTCTTCCCAAATTTCACTAAAAAAAATTTAGGATCACACGGGTATCTTGGAATCGTTCCGATGGTTTTATGATGAGAACATTGTCTTGGTGCCTCCTGTCAGGGGTTTAGTGGAAGTGTCCCGGGGAGTTGAGCTCTGAGGTGTTGTCATCATAATTTTATCGTTGCAGCTCTGGAATACCTGAGTTTAGTACGCCGACATCGAAAATCTCTTTTATGCAGTTCGTTGGTGAGATAACCTCGACGCCACCCAGTACTGGGGCGGGAGTTCGGGAGTATCGCCATAACTTGTATAACGGATGCTTTTCGAAGGTTGAGGTAGATGGTTTCCGAAGTTTTTCTTGGTTATGTGTTGAAGGATGGATACAGCTGGATGTAGGATTTGCTAGATTTGGGTGAGATATTATGCTTCCCCTGTATCCCCAACACCTGATTGCATAACCGGAAAGGTTCGGGAGTTTCATAGGTGGGAATTCTAGTAGCTCTAGTTCTTCTTCCACGGATATTTGGTTTGAGATTGGGATTTCTTACCGATTATTCGTTCTTGATCCGTACCTTGTTGATTTATTTCTCTACCTTAATTCTACGTGGCTTCTCAATTTATGGATATGTGACCATTTCAAGAGGAATGCATTCGTTCATTTTGTTCGGATGTGAAGACTATATGTTGCAATTTTCATTCCGTTGGATTCAGCTTCAATATTTATCTATCAAAGTGCTAATGGATGTCAACCTCTTCAGGATGGCTCCTCCAACGCGCACGACTCCGAATCGTGATCCGCCACCACCTCCACCTCCTCTGGAGGCATGGCAAGCTGTGATGGCCGCAACCAATGCAAACACACAGTTGATCATGCAAATTCTTCAAGAGCGCAATCGAGGCAACCAAGGGAATCAAGGCAGCAATCAGAGTCACTTTGCTTCACTCAACCAGTTCCTTGCTAACGGGCCAAAGACTTTCAGCAATTGTGTTGAGGCAACCGATGCTGACGATTGGCTTGTGGATCTGTGCAAGCATTTCGAGTGCAGTAACGTCAGGCCTGAGGACTTTGTCAAGTTCGCTTCCTTCCAACTCAAAGATCAAGCTGCAGAATGGTTCCAGCAGTACAAGGACTCCAGAGGTGGACGTGTTATCACTTAGGATGATTTCCGTCGAGATTTCCGAGCTCATCATATTCCTCAGAGCGTGGTTGAAAGTAAGCGTGAGGAATTCCGCAATCTGAAGCAAGGCTCTTTGTCTGTCTATGACTACAACAAGTTGTTCTAGAAGCTCGCCCGCTTTGCCAAGCAGGACGTGCCTGATGAGAAGAGCATGATATATCAGTTCAGGGGTGGTCTCAGAGAAGAAATTCAGCTAGCTCTTGTTCTCTTCGAGCCCTTGAGATACGATGAGTTCTACAACATGGCACTGAAGCAAGAGGCTGCTCAGTTGAGGTGTGATGCTTCCAAGAAGCGAGTCAGAGATGTTACTCCTTCTTCCTCTACTCAAGTGGCCAAGCAGTAGAAGTATTGGCTTCCTCCTCCTCCGTTCCGTCAGCCGTATCAGCAGAAGAGCAAAAGTGGCAGTGGTTCTTCCCACCCACCCAACCCAGGCTTTCAGAACAAGACTTCGTCTCAAGCTCCAAGATCGAGTGCTCCGTATCACCGTCCGCTTTCAGAGGTCACGTGCAACAAGTGCCAACAGAAGGGTCACTATGCCAACAAGTGTTTCAACCAGAGGTGTCTTCCTCCTCCTCCTCCTATCAGATCGGCAAGTACAGCTGTGGTCAAGCATAACCCCAAGTACGCCAAGGTCAATATGGTGAATGCAGATCAGGCACAGGACTCGTCAGATGTGATCATGGGTAACCTTCCTGTTAATGATGTTCCTGCAAAAGTTCTTTTTGACACGGGTGCATCGCATTGCTTTATCTCGAGACCTTTTGCATCTAAGCATGGGTAGTTTTCTCAAGTTATGCATAAGCCATTATCAGTCGTCTCTCCGGGTAGATGCTTGCTTGCTAACTACGAAGTTCCGGATATTTCTATCTCGATGGGTGATTTCAAGTTTCTAGCTTCTCCAATGATCCTTGGTAACTCGGATATTGATCTTATTCTCGGAATGGATTGGCTTTCTAAGCACAAGGCTCAGCTTGATTGTGCAGCCAGGCAGATTCAATTGACTCATTCGTCTGAGGATGTAATTGTCGTTGCCGCTCGGGATAATACCATCCGTATGTTTTCTCTCAATGAGAAGGGTGAATTGGATGCCATCTCGCAAATTCCAGTAGTTCGCGAATATCAAGACGTCTTTCCAGAAGAGCTTCCAGGAATGCCTCCGCACTGGCCAGTTGAATTCGTTATTGATCTTGAGCCTGGTACGGAACCTGTGTGCAAGCATCCTTATAAGCTCGGACCTGAAGAGTTGAAGGAGTTGAAGAAGCAACTCGATATTCAAGAGAAAATGGGTCTCATCCCGCCTAGTTCTTCTCCGTGGGGTTGTGGTGTTCTTTTTGTGAAGAAGAAGGATGGAACGGACCGACTTTGTGTTGATTACCGTCCAGTGAACAAGAAGACCATCAAGAACAAATATCCACTTCCCAACATCAATGAGTTGTTCGAACAACTCAAAGGTGCCCAAGTATTCTCCGAGCTTGATCTCCGTATGGGCTATCATCAGATTCGAATCCGTGAGCAAGATATTCCCAAGACGGCCTTCAGGACAAGCTTTGGTTCATATGAATACACTGTCATGTCTTTTGGTCTCGTCAACGCTCCTCCGACGTTCTCTCGCATGATGAACTTTATCTTCAACGCCTACACCAATGACTTCGTTTTGGTCTATCTCGACGACATTCTGGTTTTCTCGAAGAATAAGGAAGATCATGCCAAGCATTTGCATTTGGTTCTTGATAAGCTAAGGGAACATCAGTTCTACGCCAAGTTCTCCAAGTGTGAATTTTGGCTCGATGAGGTTCTTTATCTTGGTCATATCATCTCTGCCAAGGGCATTGCCATGAATCCTGAGAAGGTGTCTGCAATTGTGAATTGGGAACCTCCTCAGAACGTGAAGCAACTCCGCAGTTTCCTCGGTCTCTCAAGCTATTGCCGAAGATTCGTTGAAAACTTTTCTAAGATCGCGAAGCCTCTCTCTAATCTTCTTCAGAAGCACGTCAAGTACATTTGGTCTCCGGAGTGTGATATTGCTTTCAACACTTTGAAAGAGAAATTGATCACTGCTCCAGTTCTGACTCCACCTGATGAATCCAAGCCGTACGAGGTCTTTTGTGATGCCTCTCTCCAAGGTCTTGGTGCAGTATTGATGCAAGAGAAGAAAGTTGTTGCTTATACATCTCGCTAGTTGAAGCCTAATGAGAAGAACTACCCCACTCATGATCTCGAGTTGGCGGCAGTTGTGCATGCTCATTTGACTTGGAAACATCTTCTATTGGGAAGAAAAGTGGACATTTTCACTGATCACAAGAGTCTCAAGTACATTTTCACTCAGCCTAATCTCAACCTCAGGCAAACTCGATGGGTCGAAATGATTCAAGAATATAATCCGAGTATTGAGTATACTCCAAGCAAGGCCAATGTGATTGCTGACGCATTGAGCAGGAAAGCTTACTGCAACAGTCTGATTCTCAAGCCTTATCAACCCGAGCTTTGTGAAGCTTTCCACAAACTTAATCTGCAAGTTGTTCCTCAAGGTTTCCTCGCCAACCTTCAAGTCTCTCCCACCTTAGAAGACCAGATTCGCCAAGCCCAGCTTCTTGATGCTATGGTGAAAAAGGTGAAGATTGGGATTGCCAAGAGTCAACCCAAGTACAAGTACTACCGCCTTGATGACAAGGACACTCTCTTCTTCGAGGATCGTATTATTGTACCCAAAGGTGACCTCCGTAAAGTGATCATGAACGAGGCTCACAATTCTCTCCTCTCCATCCACCCTGGGAGCACGAAGATGTATCAGGACCTTAAGCAAGCTTATTGGTGGACTCGAATGAAGCGTGAGATCGCTCAATTCGTGAATGAATGTGATGTCTGCAGAAGAGTGAAGGCAGAACACCAAAGGTCAGCTGGTCTCCTCCAACCTCTTGCCATTCCAGAATGGAAGTTTGACCACATTGAAATGGACTTCGTGACTGGGTTTCCAAAGTCCAAGCTTGGCAATGATGCTATATTTGTTGTCATCGACAAACTCACCAAAGTGGCTCACTTTCTGCCTATCAAAGAGTAGATCAATGCAGCTCAATTGGCGGAACTCTATACCTCTCGTATTGTCTCTCTGCACGTTATTCCACAAGTGATCTCTTCAGACCGTGGCAGCATCTTTACCTCGAAGTTCTGGGATTCTTTTCAGAAGGCCATGGGCACCAACATCCGCTTCAGCACTGCTTTCCATCCTCAAACTAGCGGTCAAGTCGAGCGTGTCAACCAGATTCTTGAAGATATGCTTAGGGCTTGTGTGATCTCCTTCGGCATGAAGTGGGAGGACTGTCTTCCTTATGCTGAATTCTCGTACAACAACAGTTTTCAAGCAAGTTCGGGCAAGGCCCCCTTTGAAATTCTGTATGGCAGGAAGTGCCGTACCCCTCTCAACTGGTCCGAAACCGGTGAACGTCAGCTGCTGGGTAATGACTTAATCACAGAAGCAGAAGAAATGTGCAAGATCATTCGTGATAACCTCAAAGCAGCCCAATCCCGTCAGAAGAGCTACTATGATAGTAAGCACCGTGATTTGGCTTTCGAGATCGGAGATCATGTTTACCTCCATGTCTCTCCTATGAAAGGTACTCGTCGCTTCGGTATCAAAGGGAAGCTTGCCCCCAGATACGTGGGACCTTTCAAGATAGTCAGCAAGAGAGGCTATCTCGCCTATCAACTCGAGCTTCCTTCAAACTTTGCAAATGTTCATGACGTGTTCCATGTCCCTCAGCTTCGAAAGTGCTTCAAGACTCCTGCCGCACCGTCAACTTCGAGGACGTTGAGCTCAAAGAAGATCTCTCCTATCGTGAGCACCCAGTTGCTATTCTTGAAGAGACTGAACGCAAGACTCGCAACAAGTCAATCAAATTTCTCAAAGTCAAGTGGTCACACCATTCTGACCGTGAAGCTACCTGGGAACGCGAGGATCACCTCCATTCTGAGTACCCGGCGTTCTTTCAGTCCTAAATCTCGGGACGAGATCCTTTCGTAGTGGTGGAGTGTTGTAACACCCCGGATGTAACTTTCCCAATTTGTCCTCCAACTCTTGCCGTCTCCGGCGTTAAGTTATATTTATTTCCTCGGGTTCGGGTTTTGTCTCCGTCTGTTGTTATCGTTGTCATGCATCTCATATCATGTCTTCATGTGCATTGCATTTGCATACGTGTTCATCTCATGCATTCGAGCATTTTCCCCGTTGTCCGTTTTGCATTCCGGCACTTCGTTCTCCTCCGGTGGTCATTTCTAGCTTTCTTTCGTGTGTGGGGATTAAACATTTCCGGATTGGACTGAGACTAGCCAAGCGGCCTTGGTTTACTACCGGTAGACCGCCTGTCAAGTTCCGTACCATTTGGACTTCGTTTGATACTCCAACGGTCAACCGAGGGACCGAAAAGGCCCTGTGTGTGTTGCAGCCCAACATCCTCCAATTTGGCCCAAAACCCATCTAACTCTTCTCCATCATCTAGAGCGTTCGATCATGATCGCGTGGCCGAAAACCGCACCTCATTTGGACTCTCCTATCTCCATCTATGCCTATTTAAACACCCCCTCAAAATCCGGATCTCTCCCTCTCCGAAACCCTAATTTTCCACCGCGCGCCGCCGGACATTGTTCGCCCGGGGCGGACACACCGCCGCCAGCCAACCGCCTCCTGCCACGTCATCGCCCACCGCCGCCACTCCCACCGCGTCCCGGGAGCCCGCATCCGGCCCTCGGGGCCCGGTGAGCGCCGCCGCCGCCCGGGTCTCGTCCCCCGGCCCGCACCGCCGCCCGCCTTGCCGCGCGCGCCCGCCTCCTCGTGCCGCCTCCCCACCACCGCGCCGCGCGCGCCCTCGCTGGCGGCCGCCTCGCCCCTCGCCCGCGACGACCGCGGCCGCTTCGCCTCGCGCCTCCCGGCCTGGATCCGGCCGCCCCTCGCCGCGCCTCCCCGCGCCGCTCCGGCCGGCCCCAGCTCCGGCAGCCGCCGCCCCCTCCTCCGCCGGAATCTCCAAGTCCGGCGACCCCCTCCAACTCCGGCGAATAGTGCATCTATGGCGATCCTCGATCCGCGTGCGATCCAGATCTGGGATATTTTCGTCTCGGTTGACTTTTCCCTCAGAAACCCTAGCCCATGTTGCATACTTTGACCTGCCGTAACTTTGCATCCGTAGCTGCGATTCATGCATATAGCATATCAAAATGTTCATCTCAGAGAGTACATCATTTCATTCCATTGCATCATTTTCATTTGAGCTCATCTTGATGCCCGAAATACTATTAGAAGAGGGCTACTTGAGTTAATTATCAGATCTGCTACTCCGTTTAGCACTTTTGTCATTTTTGCCATGATTAATGTGTGCATGTTATGCCCTGATGCTCTACATGTGTTTTGTTAAAGGTTTTGTCATCTTTCCAGAGGTGCAACCCATGTATTTTTGTGATGTGTGTGGTGACTTGTGCAAGCTTGCAAAGTGGTGCACTTGCTAATTCTGTTTTCAGGGACTTAGCAATTCCACCAAGTCCTGGACCTGTTTATCTCATGATGCCATATGTTCATGTTGTTTCCTAGTGATCTATGCCTCTTTTGAGGATGATCAGTAAGGATGTTTTGTTAATCTTGCAGTGCTCTATCCATCCATGTCTTTTTTTGCAATTATGGAGTACCCTAGCTTGAGTCAATCGAGCTCTACTTTTTCTACTTTGTGAATCTGGGCAGATTGTCGACTTGTTTGCAATTTTGCCGGTGATGTTGTAGTTGATCTGTGCATGCTATGTTATTGTTCTTGCCATGTCTAGCTTGCATTTTGTGCCTTATTGGTGGGTGTATGCTTGTCTTTCCATGACTTGCACCGTAGTGAGTGCATCGAGCTCGTGAACATGCCTACTTGAGTTATATTTCAGCATGTGCCAGTTTTTCACCAAGTCTGAAAACTGATTATGTTTTTGCTATGTTCACGTGCTTGCAATTGTATTTTCTGATCCCTTTTGGCTCAAGGTCACTAAGGGACTTTTGTTAAGCACTTTGAGTAGCTCCATGCTATGCTTTACTTTGCCATGATCAGGTCTTGTAGCATGTAGTTTTGTTGCTCCGAAGAGTGCTACCTGATCTGAAATTCCAGACAAGTGTTAATTTCACTAAGTCTGAGATCTGTTTGTCATATGCATTTTTGCCATGCTTGTTTGAACCTGTTAATGGATGAATTGGCCGTAGCTCAGTGCTAGACTTTTGTTAAGCATCTTGTATGAATCCCTTCCATGTATTTTGTTGTCATGTTTGGTTGCTGTAGCATGTTCATCTCATTGCATTTAGATGCCTACTTGCTGTAAATCGCAGACCGGTGTCATTTTTGAATCGCTTGCCATTTCCAAACCGTAACTGCGATTCGGGCGTTCTTTATATCGTTTTCAAGCGATTTCATCTCATCTTTCCCGTGGAACACTTGGTTTTACAAGTTGAGGCCAGGTTCATGCATTTCCTGTCATATCTTGCATTTTGCATCCCGCATCGCATCCCGCATAGCATATCATCTTTGCATTGTGTTGTTTGAGTTTGCACGTGGTTGGTTGTGTCCTTGTTGCTTGTTTGTCTTGTCTGGGTAGAGCCAGGAGACGAGTTCGCGAACGAGGAGCCCGTTGAGTTTGCTTTCGAGGATCCAGTCAACTCTGACAACTGTGCAGGCAAGATGATCATACCCTCGAAATCACTACTATCTTTGCTATGCTAGTTTGCTCGCTCTTTTGCTATGCCATTGCTACGATGCCTACCACTTACTTTCAAGCCTCCCAAATTGCCATGTCAAACCTCTAACCCACCATTGTCCTAGCAAACCGTTGATTGGCTATGTTACCGCTTTGCTCAGCCCCTCTTATAGCGTTGCTAGTTGTAGGTGAAGATTGAAGGCCGTTCCTTGTTGGAACCTTTATTTACTTGTTGGGATATCATTATATTGCCATGTTATCTTAATGCATCTATATACTTGGTAAAGGATGGAAGGCTCGGCCTCTCGCCTAGTGTTTTGTTCCACTCTTGCCGCCCTAGTTTCCGTCATATCGGTGTTATGTTCCCAGATTTTTGTGTTCCTTACGCGGTTGGGTTATAATGGGAACCCCTTGATAGTTCGCCTTGATTAAAGCTTTTCCAGCAATGCCCAACCTTGTTTTTTCCATTTGCCACCTAGCCGTTTCTTTCCCTTGGGTTCTGCAGACTCAAGGGTCATCATTATTTTACCCCCCCCCCCCCCCGGCTAGTGCTCCTCTGAGTGTTGGTCCAAACTGTCAGCCGCCGGTGGCTACCAGGGGCAACTCTGGGCTGGCCTACCGGAAGTTTAGACATTCTGAGTGTGCCCTGAGAAAGAGATATGTGCAGCTCCTATCGGGATTTGTCGGCACATTCGGGCGGTGTTGCTGGTCTTGTTTTAACCTGTCGAAGTGTCTTGAGTAACCGAGATACCGAGTCTGATCGGAACATCTTGGGAGGAGGTCTATTCCTTCTTTGACCGTGAGAGCTTGTCATGGGCTAAGTTGGGACTCCCCTGCAGGGATTGAACTTTCAAAAGCCGTGCCCGCGGTTATGGGCAGATGGGAATTTGTTAATGTCCGGTTGTAGATAAGTTGAACCTTAACTTAATTAAAATGAATCAACTGAGTGTGTTACCGTGATGGCCTCTTCTCGGCGGGGTCCGGGAAGTGGACACGGTGTTGGAGTAATGTTTGCGCAGGTTGCTCTCTAGTTTCACGCTCGCGCTTTGCCTCCTCTTCTCACTCTCTTTTGCGAATAAGTTAGCCACCATACTTGCTAGTCGCTTGCTGCAGCTCCTCTCATATTTGACCTTGCCTTACCTATAAGCTTAAATAGTCGTGATCGCGAGGGTGCGAGATTTCTGAGTCCCTGTGGCTCAGAGATTACTATTACACCAGATGCAGGGCCTGATGATTCCACTCCAGCAGACGCGTTTGAGCTCAAGTGGGAGTTCGACGAAGACTCTCAACGTTACTATGTTTCCTTTCCCGATGATCAGTAGTGGTGCCCAGTTGGGGGTGATTGGGACCGTGTCGCATGTTGGGTTCTCTTTTATTTTGGCGCCGTAGTCGGGCCATGAGTGTTGGGATGATGTAATGTTATTTATGTACTTGATTGACGTGGCGAGTGTAAGCCAACTATGTTATCTCCCCTTTATTATTTATATTACATGGGATGTTGTGAAGATTGCCTAACTTGCGACATATGCCTTCAATGCGATTATGTCTCTAAGTCGTGCCTCGACACGTGGGAGCTATAGTCGCATCGAGGGTGTTACAACGCCATACTCTCCTAGGTTGTGAAACCAAGGCTATGATCACCAAAAGCTATGGAAATCAAGCCAAATGGAGACCAAAGCTCTGATACCACTTGTAGGATCGAAAGTATGTCTAGAGGAGGGTGATTAGACTACTTGACCAAATAAAAATCTAGCCTTTTCCCAATTTTAAGTCTTGGCAGATTTTAGCAACTTAGCACAAGTCAAGCAATCAACCTACACATGCAAGTCTAAGAGTATAATAGCTGAATGTAAAACATTTGCATATGAAGGTAAAGGGAGGAGTTTGGAGCGAGCAAACGCAATGTAGACACGGAGATTTTTGGCGTGGTTCCGATAGGTGGTGCTATCGTACATCCACATTGATGGAGACTTCAACCCACGAAGGGTAACGGTTGCGCGAGTCCACGGAGGGCTCCACCCACGAAGGGTCCACGAAGAAGCAACCTTGTCTATCCCACCATGGCCATCGCCCACGAAGGACTTGCCTCACTAGGGTAGAGCTTCACGAAGTAAGCGATCTCCTTGCCCATACAAACTCCTTGGTTCAACTCCACAATCTTGTCGGAGGCTCCCAAGTGACACCTAACCAATCTAGGAGACACCACTCTCCAAAAGGTAATAGATGGTGTGTTGATGATGAACTCCTTGCTCTTGTGCTTCAAATGATAGTCTCCCCAACACTCAACTCTCTCTCTCACTGATTTGGATTTGGTGGAAAGATGATTTGAGTGGAAAGCAACTTGGGGAAGGCTAGAGATCAATATTCATATGGTTGGAATGGAATATCTTGGTCTCAACACATGAGTAGGTGGTTCTCTCTCAGAAAATGTATGCTAGAAGTGTAGGCACATTCTGATGGCTCTCTCCACTAATGAAGAGTTGGTGGAGGGGTATATATAGCCTCCACACAAAATCTAACCGTTACACACAATTCACCAAACTCGGTGGGACCGAATCAGAAAACTCGGTCAGACCGATTCAGTACAAAATGTGAATGTTAGGCTTTTCAGTGGGACCGACATGTCAACTCGGTGGGACCGATTCCATTAGGATTAGGGCATAACGTAATCTCGGTGAGACCGATTACACAAACTCCGTGGGAAAGATTTTGGTAATAGGCTAACCATCGCTCATTTAGGTGAGACTGAAACATTACGAAAGGGAAACCGAGAGTTTGCATTGCGAACTTGGTGGGAACGATTGCTCATCTCGGTTGAACCGAAACGTTACGAAGGGAAACGGAGAGTTTGCAATCCCATCTCGGTGAGACCGAGATCCCTATCAGTGAGATCGATATGACTAGGGTTTTTGGCAGTGGCTATGTCAAGTGATCTCGGTGGCGCCGGATAGAACATGTTGGTGGGGCCGAGTTTGACTTTTGGTTTGGGACATATGTGGATATGACAAAGTGGTTGAGGGTTTTTGGAGCATATCACTAAGCATTTTGAGCAAGCAAGCCAT
This sequence comes from Triticum urartu, assembly GCF_056163025.1. Classification (NCBI taxonomy): domain Eukaryota; kingdom Viridiplantae; phylum Streptophyta; class Magnoliopsida; order Poales; family Poaceae; genus Triticum; species Triticum urartu. Next base: position 132,561,864 of record NC_141874.1, read on the forward strand.
TAAGCAACACCTCATCCCCTTTTAATAGTATTGGCTTTTCCTATGGACTCAATGTGATCTTGGATCACTAAAATGAAAAAGTAGAGTCTTGAGCTTGAGCCAATGTGTGTCCTTAGCATTTTGAGGGGTCCAGATTCCTAATCCAAGCTATGCCAATCATTGAAATTTTTGAAATGATCATCTTTAAATAATATTAGTCCAATGAGCTATATGTTGTTAATAATTACCAAAACCACCCAGGGATAGTTGCACTTTCAACCTTCTCCCTAGCAAGCAAGCAATTAGGAATAACAAGTGCAAAGTAACGAACAACGGGAAAATGTAAGCCAGCGGTAGTGATGGCTGACACTCCTCTCTCATCACCCACTGTCAGAGTGCGGTAAAAGTCCTCAAATTTGGCCGGCGTAGGCTCAACCAAGCTCGCATTAGAAGGGATCATGCATATGTCACAAAACTCTGTAAGTGGTATCTGATGGTTTTCAGCATATAAATCAAAGCTCACTTCAGGGGGATTATTTCTAGGCAAGAAAGTAAAGCTCTGAACAAAGTTGTTTGTGAGGATTTGGTGTTGGTCACACTCATATGCGATGAAGTCAGTGAGGTCGGTATTAGCAATATATTGCATGAACTCCTCAAGAATTCTAGCCTCTTGCAGGAACGGGGTGTTCGGCCATTCGCACGGCCGTACTTCCGCCAACCTCCGAGGGTGGAGATCATTGTCAGAAGACTCCCCAATAACACCCTTGGAGTTCTTCTTAGAGCCAATTTTCTTGAAGATATTCATGTCCGCGTACAATTTTCTGAAAATAAAATCTTTGAGTGACAAAAATTTGTCAACAAAACTTTGTAAGATTGATAGCAACTACTCATATGGATACATAGAGGCCATAGCAAGCATTCAAACTTCTTAGAACACTAAGAATTCAACATGCAAGCACATCTACAGCAGCACCAAGAGTAGTTAATTATTCAAAGTATAAGCCAAAAAAACAAAAAACTAATTGAACAAATGGTGGAGTCACATACCAAGCAACAATCCCCAGAAACAATTTCAGAAACGGAGCTTTGAACAAAGAGATCAAAGTCCGCGGGTTTGAGCTCAAGAACACGAGAGAGAGAGAGAGAGAGAGAACAATGGGGAATTTTTCCTGGAGGTAAGTGATGATGTGGTATGAAGAGGTAAGTGAGGGGGCCTACGTGGGGACCACAACCCACCAGGGTGCGCCTGGGGGTGCTGGCGCGCCCAGGCGGGGTTGTGCCCACCTGGTGCACCTCTCTCTGATGTTATTTGCACCAAAAATTCTCAAATATCCAGGAAAAAATCGTATTAAAATTTCAGGGCATTCTGAGAACTATTATTTTTGGGTTATTTTTTATTGCACGGGAAATTTAGATAACAGACAAAACATGGCATTTTATTTTATTTAACTAATAAAAACAGAGAATAAAAAGTAGGGACAGAAAGTAGTGCTTACTAAATTCATCAACTTCATACCGTTCAAAAATGATCCATTAATAAGGTTGATCAAGTCTTATTAACAACCACTTTTGATTAGCATGAAACCGAAGAACTTCGTAAATCACTAAGTTACCTCAATGGGGATTTGCATTTCCCCAATAATAAGTATTTCATATTTCTTTTTGAAAATAGGTAGAGGTATTTGAAAACTTCCAATAGTGATTGTCGAAGATTTTTCAATAACATTAATACCATTCACTTGGAATTGTTTCTTCGGAAAGTGCACCGTATGCTCATTACCATTAATATGAAAGGTGACCTTGCTTTTATTGCAATCAATAACAGCCCCTACAGTATTCAAGAACGGTCTACCAAGGATAATCGACATGTTGTCGTCCTCGGGCATCTGAAGTATAACAAAGTCAGTCAAAATAGTAACATTAGCAACAACAACGGGCACATCCTCATAGATACCTATAGGTATGGCAGTTGATTTATCAGCCATTTGCAAAGATATTTCAGTAGGTCTGAGTTTATTCAAGTCAAGTTTTTTATATAAAGAGAAATACATAACACTAACACCAGCTCCTAAATCACACAAAGCAGTTTTAACGTAATTCTTTTTGATATAGCAAGGTATAGTTGGTATTCCGGGATCTCCAAGTTTTTTGGGTACTCCATCTTTAAAAGTGAAATTAGCTAGCATAGTGGAGATATCAGCTTCCGGTATTTTTCTCTTATTTGTGATGATGTCTTTCATATACTTTGCATAAGGAGGCATTTTCAAGATATCAGTCAAGCGAGCACGCAAAAAGGCCAGTCTCAGCATTTCAGCAAAGTGTTCAGATTCTTCATCATCATTCTTTTTAGTTGACTTGGGTGGAAAAGGCATAGTTTTTTGAACCCACGGTTCTCTTTCTTTACCGTGTTTCCTAGCAACAAAGTCTCTTTTGTCATATCTTTTATTTTTAGCTTGTGGGTTATCAAGATCAACAGGTGGTTCTATCTCAACATCATCATCTGGTTCTTTCTCATTACTTGGTTGAGTGTCTTTATGAACCTCGGCATTATCTTTTTCATTGTCACTAGGTGAGTGTTCATCACTAGATTGAGTTTCAGCATCAGACATAGAAATTTCATTATCATTATGAGGAGGTTTATCTATTTCAGGTTCACTAGGAGCATGTGAAGTCCTATCATTTTTCTTTTTCTTCTAATTTTTAGAAGAACTAGGTGACTAGTGTTAGCTCTTTGTGAATCTTGTTCAATTCTTTTAGGGTGTCCCTCAGGATAAAGTGGTTCCTGAGTCATTTTACCTCCTCTAGTTGCAACTCTAACAGCAAAGTCATTCATATTATGATTCATCTATACCAATATAAAAAGAGCCAAAGGGGCAGATCCAACTGATCTCGGCCATTGAACTAAGTCAATCCAACGACCTATAGTGCTCCAATGGCGAGCGTTAAACGTGTTTAACGTGCAATTAATATCATATCAAATATTGCATTAATCACAAGATTAACACACAAATAATAGCATACCTAATATCCACGTGCAATTAATATATTTTCTAAATATTAACGTGCGTTGCACGTGCACATTTACTAGTTTCATCAAGCAATTCTCTTTGAGATTTAGCAACCTATTCTAATTGAGTTTGAACCATAGAAGCATGTTTTCCAACACCTCTAACATCATTTGAGATTCTAAATAACAAGTCACTCAAGCGAGCAATCATATTAGAATTATACTTCAATTGTTTCATAACATTTGCATTGAAGTGATCTTTTTTTCTAATGTAGTTTTCAAACTCATAAAGGCATTGACTAGGATGCATATTGTGAGGATTATCATTATCATTAAACTTCATAAGAGAATTTACCTCTACCACCTTAGGCAGTGGTGGTGTATTAAGCCCATGTATTTCTTTAATAGGAGGTAAATTTTTAACATCCTCAGTTTTAATACCTTTTTCCTTCATAGATTTCTTTGCCTCTTCCATATCTTCAGGACTGAGATATAATATACCCCTCTTCTTCAGAGTGGGTTTAGGAGGTGGTTCAGGAATATTCCAATCATCATAGTTTTTTAATATGTTATTCAATAATTCTTCAGCTTGAGCAATAGTTCATTTCGTGAAAACACAACCAGCACAACTATCTAGGAAGTCCCTAGAAGCATCGGTTAGTCCATTGTAGAATATATCAAGTATTTCATTTTTCTTAAGAGGATGATCACACAAAGCATTAAGCAACTGGAAAATCCTCCCCCAAGCTTGTGGTAGACTCTCTTATTTAGTTTGCACAAAGTTAAATATTTCCTGTAAGGCAGCTTGTTTCATATGAGCAGGAAAATATTTTTCAGAGAAGTAATTAATCATATCCTGGGGTCTACACACACAACCAGGAGCAAGAGTATTGTATCAAGCTTTAGCATCACCCTTTAATGAGAAAGGAATTAATTTGAGAATAAATTAATAGCAAGTTTTCTCATCATGAGTAAAAGGGTGGCTATGTCATTCAACTTAGTAAGATGTGCCACTATAGTTTCAGTTTCATAACCATGGAAAGGATCAGATTCAACCAGAGTAATCAGCTCTGGGTCAACAGAGAATTCATAATCCTTTTCACCAATAAAGATGGGTGAAGTAGCAAACTTTGGATCACATTTTATTCTAGCATTCAGAGATTTTTCTTTATACTTGTGTAGTAATTTCTCTAGATCATCTCTATCATTGCAAGAAAGAATATCTATAGTTGCTTTTTCACTCATAACATAACCTTCCAGTACCTTAGGCAATTCATATCTAGGAAGGCTAGTTCTAGCAAGTGTTTCAGGAGATCCATGTTGTATAACTCTAGCAATTTGTTTATCAAGAAAGTCACCAAGTGACACATCATCATTATCAAGCAAGGTACTAGCATCATCATAAACATCATTCATAGTAGAAGTAGCATCATCAATAACTTGCAACATATCAGAATTAATAGCATGTGGTGGTGTTGCAAATTTACTTATAACAGATGGTGAATCTAAAGCAGAACTGGATGGCAGTTCCTTACCTCCCCTCGTCTTTGAGGGAAATATCTTAGTCTTTGGATCCTTCAGATTCTTCATAGTGATAATAGGGTAATAATCCCAAGTGACTCAATAAATATAGCTATGCTCCCCGGCAACGGTGCTAGAAAAAAGGTCTGGATAACCCACAAGTATAGGGGATCGCAACAGTTTTCGAGGGTAGAGTATTCAACCCAAATTTATAGATTCGACACGAGGGGAGCCAAAGAATATTTGAAGGTATTAGCAGCTGAGTTGTCAATTCAACCACACCTGGAGATTAATTATCTGCAATAGTATGTCAGTAGCAAAGTAGTTTGATAGTTTTGATAGTAGTGACAGTAGCAACGGTAACAGTAACAGTGATATCAGTAATTTGTAGCAAGTGTAACAGTGATGATAGAGTAGTAACTTAGGAGAAACAATAAGGATAAATTGGTAGGCATTGGATCGGTGACTTGTTGGGTGATATTCATCATGAGACAGTTATAACCTAGGGCAATACGGCACTAGCTCCAGTTCATCGATATAATGTAGGCATGTATTCCGTAAATAGTCATACATGCTTTATTAAAAGAACTTGCATGACATCTTTTGTCCTACCCTCCCGTGGCAGTGGGGTCCATATTGGAAACTAAGGGATATTAAGGCCCCCTTTTAGTAGAGAACCAGAACAAAGCATTAACACATAGTGAATACATGAACTCCTCAGACTACGGTCATCACCGGGAGTGGGCCCGGTTGTTGTCACTCCAGGGTTGCTGGATCATAACACGTAGCAGGTGACTATAACTTGCAAGATCAGATCTAGAACATGGATATAATGATGATAACATAAATGGTTCATATATGAAATCATGGTACCCGGGCCCAAAGTGACAAGCATTAAGCATTGAAAAGTCATAGCAACATCAATCTAAGAACATAGTGGATACTAGGGATCAAGCCCTAACAAAACTAACTCGATTACATGATGAATGTCATCCAACTCCTCACCGACCAGCGAGCCTACGAAGGAGTTACTCACTCCCGGTGGGGAGCATCATGGAATTGGAAATGGAGAAGGGTTCGTGATGACGGAGAACGAAGATCCCCCTCTCCGGAGCCCCAAACGGACTCCAGATCTGCCCTCTCGAGGAAGAACATGGCTTGGCAGCGGCTCCGTCTCGTCGATCGCAATAATTCTTTCTCCCTGGTTTTTTTCTAGAAATATGTAATTTATAGTATCATGGGGTCGTTAGCGGGGCCATTGGGTGGGTACAACCCACGTGGGCACGTGCTACTTTTTCTCACGCTTTTCCCTTCGTTTTGGACACTAATTTGCATGATTTGAATGAAACTAACCCCGGACTAACGATGTTTTCAGCAGAACTACCATGGTGTTGTTTTTGTGCAGAAATAAAAGTTCTCGGAATGGAATGAAACTTTTTGAGGATTTTTATACCAATAATAAGAATTCCTAGAGCCAAGAATCACCGGAGAGGGGCCCCTGGGTGGGCACAACCCACCAGGGCGCGCCCCCTCTCCTGGCGTGCCCAGGTGGGTTGTACCCACCTGGTGGCCCCGCTGACGACCCCCTGATACTATAAATTCACATATTTCCAGAAAAAAAAATCAGGGATAAAGAATTATTGCGATCCACGATACGGAACCGTCGCCAAGCCCTGTTCTTCCTCGGGAGGGCAGATCTGGAGTCCGTTTGGGGCTCTGAAGAGGGGTCTTCGATCTTCGTCATCACCAACCTATCTCCATCGCTAATTCCATGATGCTCCCCACCAGGAGTGAGTAATTCCTTCGTAGGCTCGCTGGTCGGTGAGGAGTTGGATGAGATTCATCATGTAATCGAGTTAGTTTTGTTAGGCCTGATCCCTAGTATCCGCTATGTTCTTAGATTGATGTTGCTATGACTTTGCCATGCTTAATACTTGTCACTTTGGGCCCGGGTGCCATGATTTCAGATCTGAACCATTTATGAATTCATCATTATATCCATGTTTTAGATCCGATCTTGCAAGTTATAGTCACCTACTATGGTTATTATCCGGCAACCCCGGAGTGACAACAACCGGGCCCACTCCCGGCGATGACCGTTGTTTGAGGAGTTCATGTATTCACTATGTGTTAATGCTTTGTTTTGGTTCTCTATTAAAAGGAGGCCTTAATATCCCTTAGTTTCCAATATGGACCCCGCTGCCACGGGAGGGTAGGACAAAAGATGTCATGCAAGTTCTTTTAATAAAGCATGTATGACTATTTACGGAATACATGCCTACATTATATCGTTGAACTGGAGCTAGTGCTGTATTGCCCTAGGTTATAACTGTCTCATGATGAATATCATCCAACAAGTCACCAATCCAATGCCTATGAATTTATCCTTATTGTTTCTCCTAAGTTACTACTCTATCATCACTGTTACACTTGCTACAAATTACTGCTATCACTGTTACTGCTACCGTTGCTACTGTCACTACTAAGAAAACTGTCAAACTACTTTGCTACTGATCATACTGTTGTAGATAATTAATCTCCAGGTGTGGTTGAATTGACAACTCAGCTGCTAATACCTTCAAATATTCTTTGGCTCCCCTCGTGTCTAATCTATAAATTTGGGTTGAATACTCTACCCTCGAAAACTGTTGCGATCCCCTATACTTGTGGGTTATCAAGACCTTTTTTCTAGCACCGTTGCCGGGGAATATAGCTATATTTGTTGATTCACTTGGGATTATTATCATATTATCACTATGAAGGATCTGAAGGATCCAAAGACTAAGATATTTCCCTCAAAGACGAGGGGAGGTAAGGAACTGCCATCCAGTTCTGCTTAAGATTCACCTTCTGTTATGAGTGAATGTGCAACACCACCACATGCTATAAATTCTGATATGTCTCAAGTTATTGATGATGCTACTTCTACTATGAATGATGCTTATGATGATGCTAGTACCTTGCTTGATAATGATGATGTGCCACTTGGTGAATTTGTTGATAAACCAATTGCTAGAGTTATACAACATGATGTTGTTGAATCTGATGATGAGCTTGAAACCGAAACTCCTGAAACACCTGATAGAACTAGCCTTCCTAGATATGAATTGCCTAAGGTACCGAAAGGTTATGTTATGAGTGAAGAAGCAACTAGAGATATTCTTGCTTGCAATGATAGAGATGATCTAGAGAAATTACTATGCAAGTATAAAGAAAAATCTTTGAATGCTAGAATGAAATGTGATCCTAAGTTTGCTACTTCACCTATCTGTATTGCCTATGAGGATTATGAATTCTCTGTCGACCCAGAGTTAATTACTTTGGTTGAATCTGATCCTTTCCATGGTTATGAAACTTAAACTATTGTGGCACATCTTACTAAGTTGAATGACATAGCCACCCTTTTTACACATGATGAGAAAACTCGTTATTACTTTATTCTCAAATTATTTCCTTTCTCATTAAAGGGTGATGCTAAAGCTTGGTACAATACTCTTGCTCCTGGTTGTGTGTGTAGTCCCCAGGATATGGTTTATTACTTCTCTGAAAAATATTTTCCTGCTCGTATGAAACAAGCTGTCTTACAGGAAATATTTAACTTTGTGCGAACTAAAGAAGAGAGTCTCCCACAAGCTTGGGGGAGGCTTTTCCAGTTGCTTAATGCTTTGTGTGATCATCCTCTTAAGAAAAATGAAATACTTGATATATTCTATAATGGACTAACCGATGCTTCTAGGGACTTCATAGATAGTTGTGCTGGTTGTGTTTTCACGAAACGAACTATTGCTCAAGCTGAAGAATTATTGAATAACATATTAAAAAACTATGATGATTGGACTATTCCTGAACCACCTCCTAAACCCACTCTGAAGAAGAGGGGTATATTATATCTCAGTCATGAAGATATGCAAGAGGCAAAGAAATCTATGTAGGAAAAAGGTATTAAAGCCGAGGATGTTAAAATTTACCTCCTATTGAAGAAATACATGGGCTTAATACACCATCACTGCCTAAGGTGGTAGAGGTAAATCCTCTTGTGAAGTTTAATGAAAATGACAATCCTCACAATATGCATCCTAGTCAATGCCTTTATGAGTTTGAAAAGTACATTAGAAAACAAGATCACTTCAATGCAAATGTTAGGAAACAATTGAAATATAATTCTGATATGATTACTTGCTTGAGTGACTTGTTATTTAGAATCTCAAATGATGTTAGAGGTGTTGGAAAGCATGCTTCTATGGTTCAAACTCAATTAGAACAAGTTGCTAAATCTCAAAGAGATTTACTTGATGAAATGAATCATAATATGCATGACTTTGCTGTTAGAGTTGCAACTAGAGGAGGTAAAATGACTCAGGAACCACTTTATCCTGAGGGACACCCTAAAAGAATTGAACAAGATTCACAAAGAGCTAACACTAGTGCACCTAGTCCTTCTAGGAAGAAAAAGAAAAAGAAAAATGATAGGACTTTGCACACTTCTAGTGAACCTGAAATAGAAAAACCTCCTAATAATGAAAATGAAACTTCTATCTCTGATGCTGAAACTCAATCTGGTAATGAACACTCACCTAATGATAATGAAAAAGATAATGATGGGGTTCAGGAAGACTCTCAAACAACAAATGATAAAGAACCAGATAATGATGTTGAGATAGAACCACCTGTTGATCTTTTTTTGACTGGGAACTGTGGGGCAAACCCCTACAGCATATCAAGACCTTCATTAAAACAAAGTAACAAGATACAAAAGCTGATTACAAGGGGTAATCTACAGAGAGAAACTAAACTAAAAGGAGGGAATGGAGGCAGAGAAGCCTTACTACACTAAGCCTTAAGGGGGAAGGAAGGAGATCCACTTGAGAAGGTCATCCATGTAGGCAGATTTAATCCTATATTGCAACAGAGAGATATCATGCCTAAAATCAGCACGCCATTTATAAAAACTAGCCCACCTGTTGATCTTGATAACCCACAACCTAAAAATAAAAGATATGATAAAAGAGACTTTGTGGCTAGGAAACACGGTAAAGAAAGAGAACCGTGGGTTCAAAAACCTATGCCTTTTCCACCCAAGTCAACTAAAAAGAATGATGATGAAGAATTTGAATGCTTTGCTGAAATGCTGAGGCCAGTCTTTTTGCGTACTCGCTTGACTGATATCCTGAAAATGCCTCCTTATGCAAAGTATATGAAAGACATCATCACAAATAAGAGAAAAATACCGGAAGCTGAAACCTCCACTATGCTAGCTAATTATACTTTTAAAGATGGAGTACCTAAAAAACTTGGAGATCCAGGAATACCAACTATACCTTGATCTATCAAAAATAATTATGTGAAAACTGCCTTCTGTGATTTAGGAGCTGGTGTTAGTGTTATGCCTTTCTCTTTATATAAAAGACTTGACTTGAATAAACTCACACCTACTGAAATATCTTTGCAAATGGCTGACAAATCAACTACCATACCTATCGATATCTGTGAGGATGTGCCCGTTGTTGTTGCTAATGTTACTATTTTGACTGACTTTGTTATACTTGAGATGCCCGAGGACGACAACATGTCGATTATCCTTGGTAGACCCTTCTTGAATACTACAGGGGCCGTTATTGATTGCAATAAAAGCAAGGTCACTTCTCATATTAGTGGTAATGTGCATACGGTGCACTTTCCAAAGAAACAATTCCAAGTGAATGGTATTAATGTTATTGAAAAATCTCCGACAATCACTATTGGAAGTTTTCAAATACCTCTACCTACTGTCAAAAAGAAATATGAAATGGTTATTGTTGGGGAAATGCATATCCCCGTTGAGGTAACTTAGTGATTTATGAAAGTTCTTCGGTTTCATGCTAATCGAAAGTGGTTGTTAATAAGACTTGATCAACCTTATTAATGAATCACTTTTGAACAGTATGAAGTTGATGAATTTAGTAAGCACTAGTTTCTGTCCCTAATTTTTATTTTCTGTCGTTATTAGTTAAATAAAATAAAATGCCATGTTTTGTCTGTTTTCTGAATTTCCCATGCAATAAAAAATGACCCAAAAATAAAAGTTCTAAGAATGCCCTGAAAATTTTATATGATTTTTCCTAAATATTTAAGGATTTTTGGTGCAATAATAACCAGAGGGGGTGCACCAGGTGGGCACAACCCACCTGGGCGCGCCAGCACCCCTTGGCGTGCCCTAGGGGTTGTGGTCCCCACATGGCCCCCCTCACTTATCTCTTCGTCCCACATTGTCACCTCTCTCTCCGAGTTCTTGCTCATTTTGCTGCCATTTTCGATCTCTTTGCTCGAAGCTCCAGTTGTGAAACTGTTTCAGGAGATTGTTGCTTGGTATGTGACTCCACCATTTGTCCAATAATTTTTTTGTTTTATTGGCTTATACTTTGAATAAATAGCTACTCTTGGTGCTGCTGTAGATGTGCTTGCATGTTGAATTCTTGGTGTTCTAAGTTGTTTGAATGCTTGTTATGCCTCTATGCATCCCTATGAGTAGTTGCTATCAATCTTACAAAGTTTTGTTGGCAAATTTTTGTCACTCCAAAAATTTTATTTTCAGAAAATTATACGCTGACATGATGAACCTATTTGGAAGGAGTTCTTTGAGGAGACGATCCTCGGGGGCATCCTCTAGTGATAGTTCTGTCCGCCAGTCTTACGTTGAACCAAGTGAAAGTTCCACACGAGATGCGGCCACCAAAACATGCTTATGGCCTTGCGATGAATATATGATCCAGGTGGGCATTAAGGAGGAATTTGAGAAATATGTTCAAAATGCCGGTCTCGGTCCCTACCTATCAGATAAGTGTGCACAACACCATCTTCTCACTGAATCATTTGTCAAAGGATTTAAATGTTTTCCACGTGAGTCTAGGGTGTCGTTAATGCTTTATGATGAACCATATACCATTTCACTAGAGAACTTTGCTTACCATTGCAAACTTCCATTTTGGGGTTCGCTTGATGAGCCAGCAAAGGCTGAGTATGAGGCTTTCTTGACTAGCCTTTGTGTAGGATCAAAAGTATGTCTAGAAGGGGGGTGATTAGACTACTTGACCAAATAAAAATATAGCCTTTTCCCAATTTTAAGTCTTGGCAGATTTTAGCAACTTAGCACAAGTCAAGCAATCAACCTACACATGCAAGTCTAAGAGTATATCAACAGAATGTAAAACATTTGCATATGAAGGTAAAGGGAGGAGTTTGGAGGGAGCAAACACAATGTAGACACGGAGATTTTTGGCAGGTGGTTCCAATAGGTGGTGCTATCGTACATCTACATTGATGGAGACTTCAACCCACGAAGGGTAACGGTTGCGCGAGTCCATGGAGGGCTCCACGAAGAAGCAACCTTGTCTATCCCACCATGGCCATTTCCCACGAAGGACTTGCCTCACTAGGGAAGATCTTCACGAAGTAGGCGATCTCCTTGCCCGTACAAACTCCTTGGTTCAACTCCACAATCTTGACGGAGGCTCCCAAGTGACACCTAACCAATCTAGGAGACACCACTCTCCAAAAGGTAATATATGGTGTGCTGATGATGAACTCCTTGCTCTTGTGCTTCAAATGATAGTCTCCCCAACACTCAACTCTCTCTCAAAGATTTGGATTTGGTGGAAACATGATTTGAGTGGAAAGCAACTTGGGGAAGGCTAGAGATCAAGATTCATATGGTTGGAATGGAATATCTTGGGCTCAACACATGAGTAGGTGGTTCTCTCTCAGAAAATGTATGCTGGAAGTGTAGGCACGTTCTGATGGCTCTCTCCACTAATGAAGAGTGGGTGGAGGGGTATATATATCCTCCACACAAAATCTAACCGTTACACACAATTCACCAAACACGGTGGGACCGGGTCAGAAAACTCGGTCAGACTGTTTTAGTTCAAAATGTGAACGTTAGGCTTTTCGGTGGGACCGACATGTCAACTCGGTGGGACCGATTCCATTAGGGTTAGGGCATAACGTAATCTCGGTGAGACCGATTACACAAACTCGGTAGGACCGACTTTGGTAATAAGCTAACTAGAGAGTTGGTCAGGCAAACTCGATGGGACCGATTCGCTCATTTCGGTGAGACCAAAACATTACGAAAGGGAAACAGAGAGTTTCCATTGCGAACTCGGTGGGACCGATTGCTCATCTCAGTTGGGATGAAACATTACGAAGGGAAACAGAGAGTTTGCAATCCCATCTCGGTGAGACCGAGATCCCTATCGGTGAGACCGAAGTGACTACGGTTTCTGGCAGTGGCTATGTCAAGTGAACTCGGTGGCGCCGGATAGAACAATTCGGTGGGGCCGAGTTTGACTTTTGGTTTGGGACATATGTGGATATGAGAAAGTGGTTGAGGGTTTTTGGAGCATATCACTAGGCATTTTGAGCAAGGAAGCTATTAAGCAACACCTCATCCCCTTATAATAGTATTGCCTTTTCCTATGGACTCAATGTGATCTTGGATCACTAAAATAAAAATGTAGAGTCTTGAGCTTGAGCCAATGTGTCTCCTTAGCATTTCGAGGGGTCCACGTTCCTAATCCATGCCATGCCAATCATTCAACTTTCTGAAATGATCATCTTGAAATAGTATTAGTTCAATGAGCTATATGTTGTTAGTAATTACCAAAACCACCTAGGGATAGTTGCACTTTCAATCTCCCCCCTTTTGGTAATTGATGACAAGATATAGATCAAAGCTTCAACAAATGATAATAGGATTTAAATACATTGTCGCTTTGAGAAGTATGTGATAAGAAAGAGCTCCTCCTAAATTTGTGCATTATTTAAAATTTTCTTGAATGCAAATGCACAATTGATTACGATCATGGGTTATTCTTCCATGTCACATACATCTTGGTGGAGCGCTCAAAATGATAGGAATTAAAACACTCATCACCAAGCAAAGTGAATGCTCATATATGGATATAAAAGATAATATCATCCAAGAAAATATTAAAGTATGATATGATCAAACACATGATCATATAAGTATCTCACACACGGACATAAAGTATCAAGCGAGCACATACAAAGAGTTCAACCAAATAGCAAGAGAGACAAAGAAGCAAAACACTCTCTCTCTCTCTCTCGAAGCCTATGATCTCTAGATTTCTCCCCCTTTGGTAACAAGTTACCAAACAGTTTGAAAATGCATAGTGCTATGCGTCTCTCAGGCTTAGTCTTCGGGAGGTGGTGTAGAGAACTTCAAGGACGAAGGCATCAGTAGATGTTGTTGGAGCTGGTGGAGTAGTTGCTGGAGGTGGCACTGAAGCTGTGGTTGCTGGTGCAGATGAAGTAGCTCTTGTATCTGGCATTGGCACTGTAGCTGACCTCTGACCTCGTGGCACTCACTGAAAAGCATCCGTAGTTGCCTTCCCTTTCTTCTCCTTTGCTTCCTCCTGGAGCTGCTCGACTGCAGTCTGTATCTCAGTCACTTTCAGATCAAGATCATAAAACTTGGTCTCAATGATCTTATCCAAGCTCTCCTGATTCTGAGTCAGGGTGGACAAGCCCTTCTCAATCCTCAAAGTTGCCTGAATCAGATAAGCTAGTTGATCTTGGTTGCTCTTTAAGAACACTTGAGATGCCTCCTCAACACTTGGCATCCTTGTAGCCTTTTCTGCCTTTGCCTTTGCTCTCTTCTCTTGTGCTTGCACTGATGAAGGATCATCCTCATTCATCACAACTGTGTTATCCTCAAATTCGGGTTGCAAAGGTAAATGCTCCGTGTCCAACAAGTAAGTGCCTGTGCCCATCTTGGAGTTGATGAGCACCTGAATGTGTGGAGCGTACCCGCAAGATTTTTTCTGATCTGCAGCAGTCCTCTTGATTGTCTCAACAATCAGACTCATGACCTTGAATTTTTTAGGAACATCAAATATCAGCAGCAAGTTGATTGAATGGCCTCTGATCATCTTGTGATCTCCAGATTTGGGTAACAGAGTACGCCTCAATATTGTGTTGATTGTAGGCAGACCAGACAACAAATAATGCACAGATCCAAGCTTGTGTGTCTCCAAAGCTCTGTCTGGGATCTCCTTGTGCATGTTTGTCATAGAGTTGTGGTCTTTATTTTTCTTGGCATACACATCCAAATCATCCTCATGCTCTTCTGTGGCATTGATCAACTTGGCCCACTCATCAATAGTTGACTGGTACCTTGTACCCTCAGACATCCAAACAATTCTACCATCTGGGTATAAATGAGCTGTAGAATAGAACTACATAATGAGCTCATCATTCCATTTGGTAAGCTTCTGTCCCACAAACTCGTCAACTCCACAAGCTTTGAAGCTTTCTTGTACTCCTGGAAAATAGTCTTCATTCTCATCAATGAATTCCCAATCAACCCATTTCATATCACAGACTATAGGCTTCTTGTCAAGCAAAATAGTCTCATAGAAGTCTTGTTGTTCTTTGGTGTGGAACCTATAGTCCACTGCATTCTTCCACCTCACAGCATATGGATCAGACTGTCTCCAAAGTCTCAGTCCTGCATCCTTCCTGATGTTCATATCCTCAGCAACTAGATGAGTGTCATTGTGTTCCGAAATCTTCTATTTCAGTCTCCTCAGCACTTGGGCTTCTGCATCTTCTTCTTCAACTTCAGGCACCGGGGCCTTGTTTTTCTCTTTAGCTGGGATGTTCCTGGTGCTTCTCTTGGGCTTAGAAGGCTTCTGAGCTTGAGCAGTAGCCTTGGGGGCAGTCTTGGGCTTTGGAGTGGCAGCCCCTGACTTCATGGCATCCCCCATAAGCTTCTGGGACTCGGGTGCTGGTGGAGCATCCTCTTCATCTTCTTCTGGATCTCTCATTATAGAGGATCTACCAATGACTCTGGCAGTGGTCTTCTTGACCCTCTCTTTCCTTTTCTTACCCTCTCTAGCAGCCTCTTCAGTTGGCTTAGAAGTTTCAGCAGTTGAGGCCCTGGCCTTTAAGGTTGGCACCCTCTTGGCACGGGTCTACTTATGCAGTCCAGGCTTTTGTTGCAGCAGTACCATATTCTTTCTTTAGCAGTTTCTTTTTGGAGCTAACTTCCTCCTCTGTAGCCACATAGTCCTCATCCTCAGAATCTGAGTTTTTCTTCTTCCTTGATCTGGTGGCTGCCTTGGGCAAATTACTAGGAGTGCTCCTGCTGCCCTCATCGTAGCTGCTTGAGGGACTAGTGCCCTCACTCATTTGCACTTGCTCTTCTGACTTGTTCTGACTATCACTCTGGTCACACATTCTCGCAAGCAAACTGACAACAAACCCTGTGAATAGATATAGATGAGGTAGAATAGATGAGCATCACAAAGTGCAGAGTTTTTGCAAAACAAATGAGTCAAAAACTTAGTTTTAATTCTCCACAGAAATCATTTTGGAGCTACTGATTTGTTAAACTCAGTGATACTGAAGCAACTGTTAGAGTCTAAACTAGTTAATTTGGCCAGACCGAGTCACAGTTTGGTGGCTCCAAGATTTCTAGGGTTTCACCGAGAGTCGAATTCGGGTGCACCGATTTGCAATTTTCGGTCAGACCGAAAAGCGCATGTGTAATGCCCTAAGCCAAATCGGTGGGACCGATTTCTACAACTCGGTCGGTCTGAGATGAGTTCGACGGAGACCTAACCCTAAATTTTCGAATCAACCATAACCTAAAGGAAGTTTTATCTGGATAGATTGATTTCATACATGGTAATGATCATGGCAAAGCAATGTGCTAGGAATCGGAGTAAGGAATTAGCACACAAGATCGAACTCATACCCTAGTTCAGCGGGAGTTTGCTACGGCAACAATGGCGGGGCAGAATTCCGTTGACGGCGATGGGAACCAGCGATGGGAGGTCGCTGGCAACAAGGAGACGATCTGGAGACCCGAGGCAGCAGAGCAGGATACGCGCGGGATGGTGTGTTTTGAAGAAATTTCCAAAATCTCACCCATGGGTATATATATATCCTAACCTTGTCGGTGTGACCAAGTGGAACAACTCGGTGGCACTGAGATGCAGAATCGCAAGCAGTTACTGCAACTCGGTGTGACTTCAAAGTTCAAATCGGTTGCACCGAGATTGAAAACCTAGATCAACTCAGTGAACTCGGTGTGACCGAAGTGGATGGATCGGTCAGACCAAAATGCACAGAGAGGTTTTGGAAGTTTAAGTCTATGACGCATCAGGGACTCCGAGTGCTCCTCACAAAGAGTGGTTCGAATCTGACTTGATCAAACTTTGTGATGTAGCATGAATAGAGTTTGAGACGAGAAAGCATAGATAGCTAGAGGAAGTTCTTAGGCATTCTTGTCAATCCATTTGGCAAAAGAGAAAAGCCAAACAATCAAAGCATCAAATGGATGTTCTCGAATGAGTAAAATATGCAATCAACATGCTCACATAATAAAATGGCAAATGAAATATGTGGCAAAGCATGCACAAACACTCGATCATCTATCAAGCAATTGGCGATGACTAGGTCATCTATATATGAGTATATTGACTTAGGAGTCAAATGAGAACATTTGATCGTAGGTCATACTCATTGTTTAAGCACAAGTGGGGTTGCCACTTTTACATAAAGCATTGTTGTGTTCACACTTTTAGAGTTGCTTTAGCTCAAATGATTAGAGTAAAGCTCCCCCTAGATGTCATATCCCCCCTAAGAGGGATGAACTAAACTTGGGTTTTGTCGATGACGACTTCATGTAGGTGTTGAAGATGTGGATGCTCAATGTTGATGTATATCATTTGGAGCAATCCATTGGTGTGAGTTGCACTTTGAATACCTACATGGGTTAGTCCCACAAGGAACAAACAAGGATATTCATAGACATAGAGTGATGTTCACACAAGATGATGTCCATGAAGGCAATAGATTACCTTGTCCCTTGTCTTACCAACAAGAGGGTTTGTGACTCCTTGAACTAGTCCAAGACGTGGAAGTTGTTTGCACTTGTCCTTCCAAAATGATATGAGTGAAGTATGTTGGCGGAGTCACCCACAAGAACTCTCTAGTTCTTCTTCTTCGGGATCCACATCATCTTGATGGGAATCCTTGGAGTTGTAGTCTTACTTAATGAAGTAGAACTTGATGTAGTCTTGGGAACCCACTTGACCAAGGCCTTAGGAGCTTCTTCAAATGTATCAATCTCCTCTTGAAGCTTGTCCTTGTCCTTCTGCTTGTGGTCTTATGGTGGAATATCATATTGAGCTTGTGTCCCTTGGAAAGAAGTAGGATCATACTTATCTTGCTGAGGAACAAACTTCGTCTTGGGGTATTGATCTTCTTCCCACTCAACTCCATTGGCATTGAACTTTCATTCAAAACCAACACCTTGATTCTTTCGGTGTCTTCCTTGCTTGCGTACAATTTCCTCAAATTTCTTACTTCTGGCAAGGCTCTTGTAAACACCTTTCTCTATAATTCCCTTCAATAAGCTATTTTCTGGCTCAAGTGTAACTTGGCTAAGAGAATCATTAGTGTAATCAAGAGAACTACTAGAAGCAACAACATTGGATTTAACATGATTATTGTTACCACTAGAAGAAGAATCATTCTTACTGTTGTTGCTAGATTTAACTTGTGGCATGTAAGTAGACAGGAGTAAACGCTTGGCAATGTAAGAATAACTTTTCTTGCGAAGATCATCATTGATTGCTTTTAAGAACCCATGCTCTTGCTTAAGGTTGAGCTTTTCAAAGCGTAACTTCTCATGAGTCCTTAAAAGTTCTCGATGATCTTCCAAGGTAGTTTCATGAGCTAGCTTAAGAGTTTTTAGCTCTTTAGTTAGATGCTCAATCTCCTTCTTATCATCATCATTCGTTTTATCTTGATTAGCATGGTTAATAGCAAGTTCATCATAGTTTTCATCACTACAGTTGTCAACAAGTAAATAATCATCACCTAGCAAATCATCTTCATCACTATTGAAATTAACATACTCGGGATGATATACCTTTGGGCCTTCGGTCATGAAGCATCTTCCAATTCCTTCATTTGGAGAGTCAAATATGTCGTAGGAGTTGGTTGACACAAGTGCTAGACCGGCAACACCTTCATCTTGAGTATATTCATAGTCGGAGTGATAACTTCTTTCAGAGTGATTTTTGGAGTTGGACCCGGATACCCATTCACCAACATGAGCTTGATGTCTTCGTTTTTTGTAGCTCCTTGATGAATTGTCCTTCCTTTCTGAATCCTTGCTTCTCCGTGATGTTCTTCATTCATAATGATCATCTCTACTCCTTCTCTCTCTTGGTGGTGATTCTTCTCTTCTACTTCTTCTTTTGGGTGAATCTTCTCTTCTTTTGTAGGGGGGCGTACACTCATTGGAGTAGTGTCCGGGTCTTCCACAATTGTAGCAATTTCATTCATGGCTCGAAGATCTTTTGTCATTGTAGGACCTTGACTTGGAACTTCTTTCTTTGCTTCTACTCTTGTAGAACTTGTTGAAGTTCTTCACCATTAGGCTCAATTCTTCATTGAAGGCTTCTTTATCACTTGATGATGTAGGAGCATCACATGAGGCTTTGTAAGCACCACTTGACTTGTTGTGAAGCTCTTCCTTATCCTTGAGTGACATCTCATGAGAAACAATTCTTCCAATGACTTCCGTTGGCTTGAGATCTTTGTAGTTGGGCATCATTTGGATCAATGTGCACACGGTATCATATTTTCCATCCAAGGCTCTTAGGATCTTCTTGACGATGAATCTATCAGTCATCTCTTCACTTCCTAAGCTGGCAATCTCATTTGTGATGAGAGCAAGCCTAGAGTACATTTCGGCGGCACCTTCACCATCCTTCATTTTGAACTTGTCAAGTTGACTTTGAAGCACATACAATTTAGATTCCTTGACGGAGTCGGTACCCTCGTGCATATCAGTCAAAGTATCCCAAATTTCCTTTGCATTCTCAAGACGACTGATTTTGTTGAATTCTTCCGGGCACAATCCGTTGAAGAGGATATCGCAAGCTTGAGCATTGTATTGCAGCATCTTTAACTCTTCCGCGCTAGCCTCACGGTTCGGTTCTCTCCCATCAAAGAATTCACCTTGCAAGCCAATACACACAATAGCCCAAACGGTGGGGTTATGTCCAAGAATATGCATTTTCATCTTATCCTTCCAACTAGCGAAATTAGTACCATCAAAGTAAGGACCTCTACGGTGGTAATTTCCCTCGCTAGACGCCATACTCTCCTAGGTTGTGAAACCAAGGATATGATCTCCAAAGCTATGGAAATCAAGGCAAATGGAGACCAAAGCTCTGATACCACTTGTAGGATGAAAAGTATGTCTAGAGGGAGGGTGATTAGACTACTTGACCAAATAAAAATCTAGCCTTTTCAAAATTTCAAGTCTTGGCAGATTTTAGCAACTTAGCACAAGTCAAGCAATCAACATACACATGCAAGTCTAAGAGTATAGCATCGGAATGTAAAACATTTGCATATGAAGGTAAAGGGAGGAGTTTGGAGGGAGCAAACACAATGTAGACACGGAGATTTTTGGCGTGGTTCCGATAGGTGGTTCTATCGTACATCCACGTTGATGGAGACTTGAACTGTGACTCCCGGATAATTAAGCTACATCAACCCCTACTAATGATGCCACGTCACTTTGATTTCTGTTCCTAATCTCGCGTTAGTTCGAAATCGATTCAAATTCAAATTCAAAATCAAGCAAACAATAAAAGTTTTCAAATGTTAAAACTAAAAATGTTCGGAATGAGCCAAATAATGCATAGTCAATTATGGTGGAGAAACCACATTTTTATAACATAGTTAAATGCACTCAGGTAATTAAAACAACAGCTAAAACATTAATTAAATGCCTTTTATAAATTATATAATATTCAAACATCTTAATTAGGGGTCAAACTTTTTGTGGCAGTGGGTTTAAAGGTAAGACTAGTTTAGAAGTTTGTTTTGTATTTCATTTAAACTAAAATACATTAGAAACTAAGAATAGAAAAATAGAAAAACTAAGAAAAACAAAATACAAAAAAAAAGATAAAAGAGAAGCCCCCCCCCCCCGCGCTGGGCCACGGCCCAGATGGCCTCGGGGCCAATTAGGCCGGCCCAGCCAGCTCCTACAACACCCCTGGGGTGACCAAACCCTAGCCCAACCGAACCCCACTCCCCCCACGATTCCCCACTCCCCCTGATCCCCCTCCCTCGCTCCTCCCACTCCCCCGATCTGGATCAGGGATCCACCCCGATGGTCGCGCCCTGCGCCCCCGACGTTGGTGCCCGTCCCGACGCTGCCCGCCCCGTCACCGGACCTACTCCTCGGACCTCCTTCTCCCTCCCACGTCGCCTGCCCATGGCCTCTGCCTCGACAACGCCGCCGCCAAACGCCGCCACCTCACCATGCCGTCGCCGTCACGTCCCCAACATCCTCCTCAGCGGCCACCTCGAGCCACGCTGCCCTGTACCCCGGCAACGCCGGTGAGGCCCCGTCCGCCCTTCCTCGCTTCCCTGCCCGTATGCGCCCTGCCGTTGCCACCACATCCGCGACTACGCTTCGGTCCGCGCCCGCATCGCCCGCTCGCCCGTCACGCGTGCGCTGCCGCTCGCCTGTGCCACGCCCGCACCTGCCCTCGGCCGTGCCCACCAGCGCCAGGGCACGCTCCCCGGGGCCATGGACGCGCCCCTGTCCCTCACAGCGTGCTCACGCACGCATGTCTGCACCGCCCACAACCACTGCTGGACTGCGTCGACTCCCCGTCGTTCCTTCCCACGGCCGGTAGCTCCATTTATGGCGAAACCAGTCACTGTCGCCGCCCGACACCGTCGATTGTGGTCGCCTCCGGCTATCCCAAACCCTGTCGTTTGGTTTAGAGGACGCGCGACGCGATCCTCTTCTGGTCCCGGCCCTCCGCCGCTTGATCTGTCGCCGGAGCGACGAGTTCCATGGCCGCCGCCGCCCGCTGTGGTCACCGGCGACGCCACCGTCTCCTGAGACGCTGGCCAATGGGCCCCATCTCTTTAACCACTGATTTAAGCTGCTAAATAAACTTAATCACTCACTGACATGTAGGCCCCACCGTAGTAATTAAGTAATCTGCTAATTTAATTAATTGGTTAACTAATGTTTCAATGACAGATGGGTCCCCCTGGCAAACTAACTTAATTAGTTAAATTAAGCCCCTGTTAAAATGCTCTGTCAATGACATGGGGGCCCTTGGTCAATTTGACAAGTCAACTGGTCCATAGTTGACTGCTCACTAGGTAGTCATCTTGGCCCATTGACAGCCACACTAACACACTTGTGGGTACAATTTTGTGTACCCGTAGCATTTATATTTAATATAATTTCGTATTAAATAAATTCCAGAAATTCAAAAAAACATATAATTTTTTAAAAATAATTAATAAATTAATTGAAGAATTAATTAACTTAATTAATTTTGATTAATTAAACTAAACAACTAATTAAACTAATTAATCATGATTAGTTAGTCTAGTCAATGACAAACGAGACCCACATGTCAGTTTGACCAGTCAACACCCCTGTTGACTGCTGACATTATGCTGATGTCATGCTGACATCAGCATGCACTATTCTGGATAATCTTGATTTAAATAATTAAATAAATCCTAAAAATGATTTAAAACTTTTAAAAATTAATATAAAATAAACCGTAGCTCGGATGGAAAAACTTTGTACATGAAAGTTGCTCAGAACAACGAGACGAATCTAGATACGCAGTCCGTTTGTCCACCACGCATCCCTAGAATAGCGAACACGCAACTTTCCCCCTCCGGTTCATGTGTCCGAAAACGCGAAACCCCGGGGATATTTTCCCGGATGTTTCCCCCATTCACCAGTACCACCTCATACCGCGTTAGGGCACCCCTAGCATCGCTACTTGTCATGTCATGCATAACTATGCATTTGTTTGCTTAATATTTATTGTTTCTTCCCCCTCTTCTCTCGCTAGACACCAAGACCGACGTCGCTGCTACCCAGTACGACTACGGTGTTGACGACCCCTCTCTCTTGCCAAAGCAACCAGGCAAGCCCCCCCTTTGATCACCAGATATCGCCTACTCTTCTCTCTACTGCTTGCATTAGACTAGTGTAGCATGTTACTTCTTTCCATTAAACCTATTCTGATGCATAGCCTGTCATTGTTGCTACAACTATTGATACCTTACCTGCAATCCTAAATGCTTAGTATAGGATGCTAGATTATCATCAGTGGCCCTACATTCTTGTCAGTCTGCCATGCTATACTATCGGGCCGTGATCACGTCGGGTGTTGATCACGGGTAAATACATACATATATACATACTATATAGGTGGTGACTAAAGTCGGGTCGGCTCATTGAGTACCCACAAGTGATTCTGATGTGGGGGCTGAAGGGGCAGGTGGCTCCATCCAGATAGTGGTGGGCCTGAGTTCCCGACGGCCCCCGACTGTTACTTTGAGGCGGAGCGACAGGACAGGTTGAGACCACCTAGGAAAGAGGTGAGCCTGGCCCTGGTCGACGTTCGCGGTTACTTCAAAATAACACGCTTAACGAGATCTAGATATTTGATCTAAGTCTGGCTACTGGCCTATACGCACTAACCAACTACGCGGGAACAATTATGGGCACTTGACGTCATGGTATCAGCCGAAGCCTTCGTGACGTCAGCGACTGAGCGGCGCGCGCCGGGTTGGACCGCGTAACGCAACTTCCTTTGTAATGGAGGTTGCTAGGTCTGCTCACCAGCCGCGTACGCAATGCGCAGGTGTGCAATGGGCGATGGGCCCAGACCCTTACGCCATAGGATTTAGACCGGCGTGCTGACCTCTCTGTTGTGCCTAGGTAGGGCTGCGACGTGTTGATCTCCCGAGGCCGGGCATGACCCAGAAAAGTGTGTCCGGACAAAGGGGATCGAGCGTGTTGGGAAATGTGGTGCACCCCTGCAGGGAAGTTAATCTATTCGAATAGCCGTGATCTTCGGTAATAGGACGACTTGGAGTTGTACCTTGACCTTATGACAACTAGAACCGGATACTTAATAAAATACACCTTTTCAAGCGCCAGATACAACCCGGTGATTGCTCTCTCACAGGGCGACGAGGGGAGGATCATCGGTTAGGTTTATGCTATGCGATGTTACTTGGTGAACCTACCATCTACTCTCTTCTTCTGCTGCAAGATGGAGGATACCAGAAGCGTAGTCTTTGATAGGACTAGCTATGCCCCTCTTATTCTGGCATTTTGCAGTTCAGTCCACATATGATACCCCTTTTCCATTTGATACCAATGCATACATATGTAGTGTAGCTCCTTGCTTGCGAGTACTTTGGATGAGTACTCACGGTTGCTTTGCTCCCCTTTCCCCCCCCCTTTCTATACCCAATTGTTGCGACCAGACGATGGAGCCCAGGAGCCAGACGCCATCATCGACGACGACTCCTACTACAATGGAGGTGCCTACTACTATGTGCAGGCCGCTAACGACGACCAGGAGTAGTTTAGGAGGATCCCAGGCAGGAGGCATGCGCCTCTTTTGATTTGTATCCCAGTTTGTGCTAGCCTTCTTAAGGCAAACTTGTTTAACTTATGTTTGTACTCAGATATTGTTGCTTCCGCTGACTCGTCTATGATCGAGCTCTTGTATTCGAGTCCTCGAGGCCCCTGGCTTGTAATATGACGCTTGTATGACTTATTTTATTTGTAGAGTTGTGTTGTGATATCTTCCCGTGAGTCCCTGATCTTGATCGTACATGCTTGCGTGTATGATTAGTGTACGATTGAATCGGGGGCATCACATCAACCCACGAAGCGTAATGGTTGCGCGAGTCCACGGAGGGCTCCACCCACGAAGGGTCCATGAAGAAGCAACCTTGTCTATCCCACCATGGCCATCGCCCACGAAGGACTTGCCTCACTAGGGTAAATCTTCACAAAGTAGGCGATCTCCTTGCCCGTAAAAACTCCTTGGTTCAACTCCACAATCTTGACGGAGGCTCCCAAGTGACACCTAACCAATCTAGGAGACACGACTCTCCAAAAGGTAATAGATGGTGTGTTGATGATGAACTCCTTGTTCTTGTGCTTCAAATGATAGTCTCCCCAACACTCAACCCTCTCTCACATATTTGGATTTTGTGGAAAGATGATTTGAGTGGAAAGCAACTTGGGGAAGGCTAGAGATCAAGATTCATATGGTTGGAATGGAATATCTTGGTCTCAACACATGAGTAGGTGGTTCTCTCTTAGAAAATGTATGCTGGAAGTGTAGGCACGTTCTGATGGCTCTCTCCACTAATGAAGAGTGGGTGGAGGGGTATATATAGCCTCCACACAAAATCTAACCAGTATACACAATTCACCAAACTCGGTGGGACCAAACCAGAAAACTCGGTCAGACCGATTCAGTACAAAATGTGAATGTTAGGCTTTTCAGTGGGACCGACATGTCAACTTGGTGGGACCAATTCCATTAGTGTTAGGGCATAACGTAATCTCGATGAGACCGATTACACATACTCGGTAGGACCGACTTTGGTAATAATCTAGCCAGAGAGTTAGTCAGGCAAACTCGTTGGGACCGATTCGCTCATTTCGGTGAGACCGAAACGTTACGAAAGGGAAACAAAGAGTTTGCATTGCGAACTCGGTGGGACCGATCGCTCATCTCGGTTGGGTTGAAACATTACGAAGGGAAACAGAGAGTTTGCAATCCCATCTCGCTGAGACCGAGATCCCTATCGGTGAGACCGAAATGACTAGGGTTTCTGGCTGTGGCTATGTCAAGTGAACTCGGTGGCACCGGATAGAACAATTCGGTGGGGCCGAGTTTGACTTTTGGTTTGGGACATGTGGATATGAGAAAGTGGTTGAGGGTTTTTGAAGCATATCACTAAGCATTTTGAGCAAGTAAGTCATTAAGCAACACCTCATCCCCTTTTAATAGTATTGGCTTTTCCTATGGACTCAATGTGATCTTGGATCACTAAAATGAAAATGTAGACTATTGAGCTTGAGCCAATGTGTGTTCTTAGCATTTTGAGGGGAAGGCTGATAACTTCACTTATAATTTGTTGTTTAACCAATCACATGTTGTGGACACATATTTGCCTGTGCCTGCTCTCTTTGATTATCACATCAAGGAAAGATATTTTGTTCTTGAGAGCGAGGCCCAAGGTCACAACGCAGCAGTGTTGGCGGCACGGCTTGCTGAGGCCTCAGCATCGAGAGCCTCCGTGACCTACCACGTCGACTACTATCCTACAGGGTACTGATTCACTACCAAGTTAGGCCAAAAGCCTAAGTTTGGGGGAGTATGTGTTTCTCACTGACATTATATTCATGTTCACATATCATTCCATTTGTCGGTGTTCACACTTTTTATTGTATCATCCATGCTTAGATTTAGTTTTCTTGCTTTCTTCTTGTGTGTTTGAAAAACTTTGGAAAAACCAAAAAAATAGTTGTAGTTATTTACTTTCTATGCATGCTTAGTAGTAGTACTAAAAAGAAAATACAAAAAGATTTCCTTGTTCTTCTTTTGCTTGCTGGGAGCTTTCCTGTGTAAATAGTTTTTCTCATTTTTGTTTTTTATTTGATTGCTGAAGAAAACCAAAAACTCCAAAAAAAATATTTCAGTGTGTTTCTCTGATTTTTTTTCTTTTATTCCAGTCTTACCGAGGAGAATACCACGATGAAAATGTTGAGTGGCTCTCACATGAATAATTGTTGAACTAATAAGAGCCCATTTTACCTTGTCTTCTCCTATTGAATAAAATGTTTGCAGATTCCATCTTAGTCCATGGCACTCTTGCACTATTATTATTTTCATATCATTCGGCCGTGCAAGTGAAATGCAATAATGACAATATTCGATGAGCAGGCCGTGGCAAAGAGAAACTGGTATGAACTCGACTTGTCTTGTCTCTGTAAATATGTTTAACCTAGTGCCCATGATTCAGACCGTTATGATTAAACATGTTCGCAATGACAATTAGAGATTATAGTTTCTCATGCTATGCATAAGTAGCTAGGAGTTAATAATGATTTATCTTGGATATCAACATAGCATTAAAATGATTGTGATGTAGTATGATGATATGGTATCCTCCTCTGAATATTCGAGTGGCTTGACTTGGTACATGTTCATGCATGTAGTTGAATCAAAACCAACATAGCCGCTATAATGTTTATGTTCATGGTGTTCATATCCTACTCATGCTAGTGTCTAATGTTACTTATGCATAATGCCTGGTCATGATCGTTGTTGCTCTCTAGCTGGCCGCTTAGCAATCTTAAATTTCTAACCTTCGCCTGTACTAAGTGGGGATTCTGCTTGTACATCAAAAACCTTAAACCCAAAGTTATTCCAGATGAGTCCACCATACTACCTATATACGGAATATATATGAAAATTATTCTGCCATCCTAAGTAAATTATCCATTTACTGCAAACTTCTAAAAAATTATCCGTTTTGTGTGCCTGGATCGTTCATGGAACGACAGGAGGTGGTGAATATCTTCCGTGCTGAGCATGTTTTTTTTGACCTGGAAGACTGCAGGGCTTACACCCCACAGCATTTTATTAAAAGAAGATAGAGAACAAGTACAAAGTTCCTCAAGAGGTTGAACAAAGAGGAAGAAAAGGATATACTAGAAAGACTATAGAAAACTTAGAAAATAAAGGAAAAAACACTACAAAGTACAGCTAGGAGAGAAAGAAGGTACAAAAAAAGATGGCCCTCAAGGAGGCAGGAAATCAATCCATTTGAGCAGAGCCTCCTTGTACCTAGTCTTGATCCAGTGTGAAAGAAGAGTAATATCATGAATAAACCCATTTCTCCACTGCCTAAAAGTTGGGTTGACATGCCTAAAAGCCCTATCATTCCTAACTTTCCAAATATTCCACCATGCAAGAAATACCACCTCTGAGAAAAAAGGCTTATTAAACTCCTTTCTTGTATGTAAGGCAATTCGCACCATATCATTGCTATCCAACCAGGAAACTTGCAGGTAGCTCAAGATTCTCATACTGAAGTTACACTGGAAGAACAAATGGTTCCTATCCTCAATTACTCCAGTCGGGCATAGGACACAACTAGGGCCATCATCAATTCTCCAATGGCGTCGTTGGATCATATCCTTGGTGTTAACTCTGTCCATAATGACCAGCCAGGAAAACATTTTAATTGTCATGGTACAGCAGCTTTTCCAAACCCAGCAGAGAATAGGATTGGCAATAACAGGCTGATGGACAAAGTCATAGTACTTTTTGCCGAGTACTCCGCCTTCTTCCCGTGCCTCCAAGCCCAGATATCATTACAACCATTTCCAAGGAAGTCATAGATAACAAGCTTGATAGCTGATTAAACTCCCTAAAAGCCAGTTCAGACAATGGTAAAGAAAACATTTGCTGCAAATTTCCTGCCTGTACCACTTCCATGACAGAAAGGTTCTTCTGCAGGCAAAAAGAGAAAAGACTTGGAAACCTTTCTTGTAGAGGAATGCAAGACTGATCAATCTCCCAATGAGCAGACCAAAATAGAATAGAACCCCCCTTGCTAACAGTGATAGAAGTAACAACCCGATACTTGTCCATTAATTTACAAATGTCCCTCCACCAGAATGAGCCACACAAAATAGTGTCATGAGGAATTCTCTGAAAGTAATATGAGTCCCACACCAAACGAACCCATGGCACATCTGCTTTGTTATAGAATTTATTCAGGTACTTAAGGAGCAGTGCATCATTCTGTAGTCCCAAATTCAGAATTCTAAGCCCCCTTTCATCTTAGGCCTGCAAACAAGGGGCCAAGCAGCCAAAGAGTGTCCCTTCTCCTGACCATATTTCCTCCAGAGGCACTGTCTTTGAATCCTTTCTAACTGTTTTAGAATGCCCTGTGGCAGAGATAGACTGCAAAGGAAGAAAATAGGCAATGAAGATATCACTGAATTTACCAGCTGCAACCTGCTACCTTGTGGTAGAAACCAGGAACTAGCCGTTAGCCTTCTTTCCATGCAGTCCACCAAAGGTAGCAAATCAAAAAATTTGGGTCGAGTGGTTCCAACAGGGAGTCCCAAATAAGTGAAGGGCATAGAACCAAGATGGCAACCAAACTGAGCAGCAAGTGCACAGGCAACAGAGGCTTCCACATTGATTGGCTACATTGAGGACTTATGGAAGTTGATTTGCAGTCCAGTTGCCAAGGAAAAGGAGTTGAGCACTGACTTGAGGACCTCCAACTGAGCTGAGTCAGCATTCACAAACAACAAGGTATCATCTGCATACTGTACAACTGGATAATCAGGATCATGTTTTGGAAATGGCAAGGTAAGAAGGCCCCTACATAAAAGACCATTGATCATGGTTTGCAGAAGATCAGCAGCAATCACAAAAAGCAAAGGAGAAATAGGATCTCCTTGCTTTACACCACATTTGCACTTGAAATGATTTCCAGGCACACCATTTAACAGGATAGAGGAGGTTGCGGAAGATAATAGCTGCTAAACCCATTTAATCCATTTGCTATCAAAACCTTTTGCTACAAGGATTTTTAAAATTGCCTCATGTTGGATAGAGTCAAAAGCTTTTTCAAAGTCAAGCTTGAGCAATATGATTGGCTTCTTGGGATGGTTGCATTGATGAATATACTCAAAAGTCCAAGCAATACAATCCTGAATTGTTCTTGATTTAATGAAGCCATACTGATTCTTATGAACACAGTTGGTGATTTCATCCTGAAACCTGTTAGCTGCCAGTTTAGTCAGAAACTTTAGTCCCACACTTGTCAAAGAGATTGGCCTAAAATCTCCAACACCCTCAGGTGTCTGCTTTTTTGGGATTAAAGTTATGAAAGCTTCATTGAGGTTTTCCAAAAGAGCAGTTCCTGCATGAAACTCATTTACCAACCGAATAAAATCACTGGAAATGATTGACTAGCATCTCTTCATGAAAATACCATTAAAACCATCTGGCCCTGGTGCCTTATCAATGGGCATTTCTTTTATGACCTTTTCAATCTCTTGCAGCTGAAAAGGTTTTGTGAGCACCAGGTCGAGTGTTTATTCACTTGCCATCGCACGAGGAAATGGGCGGTAATAGGGATGCCCAGTCCCAAACTACAAATACAAAAAAGAGTTCATCTCTTACATAATCAAACAAAAACTCCCAATGGAGTCAAAACCTTTACTTTCCGCTTGGGGACCGCCACTAGCATGCTTAGCATGGAAGATGTTGATAACAGATGGCCGTGAAGTGAATAATAAGGGTGCATGTCAAAAATATAATTTATCTCTATTTTAAAAATTGAGCTCTGGCACCTCTGCAAATCACTGCTTCCCACCGCGAAGGGACTATCTATTTACTTTTATGTTGTGTCATCACCTTCTATAAACAAGGGCGAGAAACTGAGTAGAGCACAGTGGTCATGATTTATGCATTGTGTATAGCCAATGATGGGTGCATCATGGTTGGATCTTTTCTACCATGAATTACAATGTTTAGTCGCTGCTTGAACTTCGGAGGAGCTCTGCATTTATGTTTTGCGGTCTCAGAAAGGGCTAGCGAGATACCATTATTGTCATATTATATCATGGTTGTTTTGACAACGTGTTACTGTTTGAGATATCTTATTATCGCTCGCTAGTTGATTATGTCATTGATATGAATGATTATAATCTTTAAGAGTTATTGTTGACCTGATTAGTTATAATGTTGGTTTAAAACCCGGGTGCTGTTTAAGCTTATTTATGCAAACAAGAGCAAAAGAGTTCGTAAAAGTTTTTCTTTCTCACTTACAGTTTATCAACTGAATTTCTTGAGGACAAGCAAATGTTTAAACTTGGGGGAGTTGATACGTCTCCAACGTATCTACTTTTTCTCATGCTTTTCCCCTTGTTTTGGACTCTAATTTGCATGATTTGAATGAAACTAACCCCGGACTGACGATGTTTTTAGCAGAACTACCATGGTGTTGTTTTTGTGCAGAAATAAAAGTTCTCGGAATGGAACGAAACTTTTTGAGGATTTTTTATACCAATAATAAGAATTTCTGCAGCCAAGAACCACCGGAGAGGGGCCCTGGGTGGGCACAACCCACCAGGGCGCGCCCCCTCTCCTGGCGCGCCCAAGTGGGTTGTACCCACCTGGTGGCCCGTTGACAACCCCTGATACTATTAATTCACATATTTCAAGAAAAAATCAGAGAGAAAGAATTATTGCGATCCACGAGATGGAGCCGCCGCGAAGCCCCGTTCTTCCTCGGGAGGGTAGATCTGGAGTCCGTTTGGGGCTCTGAAGAGGGGGATCTTCGATCTTCGTCATCACCAACCTATCTCCATCGCCAATTCCATGATGCTCCCCACCGGGAGTGAGTAATTCCTTTGTAGGCTCGCTGGTCAGTGAGGAGTTAGATGAGATTCATCATGTAATCGAGTTAGTTTTGTTAGGCCTGATCCCTAGTATCCGCTATGTTCTTAGATTGATGTTGCTATGACTTTGCCATGCTCAATGCTTGTCACTTTGGGCCCGGGTGCCATGATTTCAGATCTGAACCATTTATGAATTCATCATTATATCCATGTTTTAGATCCAATCTTTCAAGTTATAGTCACCTACTATGGTTATTATCCGGCAACCCCGGAGTGACAACAACCGGGCCCACTCTCGATGATGACCGTTGTTTGAGGATTTCATGTATTCACTATGTGTTAATGCTTTGTTTTGGTTCTCTATTAAAAGGAGGCCTTAATATCTCTTAGTTTCCAATATGGACCCCGCTGCCATGGGAGGGTAGGACAAAAGATGTCATGCAAGTTCTTTTAGTAAAGCACGTATGACTATTTACAGAATACATGCCTACATTATATCGATGAACTGGAGCTAGTGCTATATCGCCCTAGGTTATAACTGTCTCATGATGAATATCATCCAACAAGTCACTGATCTAATGCCTACGAATTTATCCTTATTGTTTCTGCTAAGTTACTACTGCTATCATGACTGTTACACTTGCTACAAATTACTGTTATCACTGTTACTGTCACCGTTGCTACTGTCACTACTATCAAAACTATCAAACTACTTTGCTACTGATCATATTGCTGCAGATAATTAATCTCCAGGTGTGGTTGAATTGACAACTCAGCTGCTAATACCTTCAAATATTCTTTGGCTCCCCTTGTGTCGAATCTATAAATTTGGGTTGAATACTCTACCCTCGAAAACTGTTGCGATCCACTATACTTCTGGGTTATTAGCGCGCCAGGAGAGGGGGGTGCGCCTTGATGGGTTGTCCCCACCCAGGGCCCGCTCTCTGGTGGGTCTTGGCTCCAGTAATTCTTATTATTGATATAAAAAATCCTCAAAAAGTTTCGCTCCAGTCCAAGAACTTTTATTTCTGCACAAAAACAACACCATGGTAGTTCTGCTGAAAACAGCGTCAGTCCAGGGTTAGTTTCATTCAAATCATGCAAATTAGAGTCCAAAACAAGAGGAAAAGCGTGAGAAAAAGTAGATACATTGGAGACGTATCACCATTGTCAGCTTCCATGGAAAATGAGCGGTAAGTTAATCTCGGTGTGTCTAAAAGTGACAAAATTTATGAGAGTATCGGTAGTGTCAAACTTATGGCGAAGTGGAAAATTCCAAATAAAGTGATTATAATCATCAACCACGACAAGATAGTACTTAAAACTAGAATTGCTCGAAATGGGAGAGGTCCATAAATCATAGTGAATTAAGTAGGATGACACGACGCCAAAAGTTTCAGAACGTGAAAATGGCAAGTGATCATGTTTCCCAATGTGATAAGCATGGTAAAACATGGAGGTTGCACTATTACATTGAATGGAAAATTTGGAAGATAAATGGAATGTAGCATCACGTCTTGGGTGATCACCTAGGCGAGGAGAGCGACGTCAGGCGGTGTATGAGTGGTAGAGCATGTAGAGCGGTCGTGGGCTATTGCAGTGTATGATGTCATGTCTAGTTCGAAGATCCGTAACAGAAAAACCGAAGGGTCAAACTCTATAGAACATAAATTATTAGTAGCAAATTGACGTCTTGAAAGAAGATTTTTGTAAGGCCAGGAACTTCTAAGACATCATTAAGCACATAGGGACCTACCGAAAGAGTTGGTAAAGAGATTGTTGCCAAAAGTGATATGAGATAAAGGAGGTGTGATGGAACTTGGAAGGGATAGAAATTATACTAGGGTCTGAGACCATGTGCGAGGTATCGCCTGAATCCATGCCCACTCACCAAGGATGCGTTCAGTTACCTGCACCGATTTTCTCCACTTAGCATTTATGGCTCATATGGGCCTAGTTGAGGTAATGCAGGCAAAAAAACATGTTCTACACATGGTTTGGTTGCCTACATATTGCCTCCCCTGCATCAAGGAATTTTTTTATGCCTTGTGTTTGGTTGCCTGTGTATGGGTGTTCTAATGCAAAGCATGGTGCTTGGTTGCACACATAGGCTGGTTCTAGTAACCTTGTACCCTACGTGGTGAGCTTACCATCTACCACCCTAGCACGTGCTTACTCCATTACATACGATCACAATGATCACATGAGTAAAACAACACTAAAATCACTACAAACTAGACGATGAAGTTCTTCACCCACACAACCTACTGTCTTGTTTTAAATCCCCCTTGAAGGAATCAACCTTAGGAACTTGTTCATCGTTGGTGTTGTGTTCTTCGAGCAGGTATGGGCGGTAGTCATCCTCTGCCTGTTGTCTACTCTTAAAACCTCCTAGACATGAGCCACCCGGGTAAGAAAAATCACCATAAAGTTGCATCATGTTTGGACTTCGGTAGGTACGGTTTTTTTGCGAAGCAAAAAACATGCAAAAACAGGAACTGTCACTGGGCACTAAGTTAATAGGTTAGTCCATAAAAATAATATAAAATGACATATAAAGCATACAAAAGTGATAATATAATAGCATGAAACAATCAAAAATCATAAATATGTTGGAGACGTATCAGTTGGCATGCCATATGGCCGCCCACACGAGCGGACACGGTCGTATGGAACACCGCATTTTGTTCTGGCTCCTCTGCTGCACCTCGCACTTGATATCCTCCATCTCCACTTTACTCCTTTCCATGCATTTGCTTGAATTCGTTCATAAATAGCCCATTTCATGTCCAAACAAAATAAAGATCGGATATTTGGAATCCTTTGCATTCATTAGTCATTAGTAGCAATATCGGAGCGAATATCTCGGTTTTGATGAAATATTTCGGTTTAAACTCAAGATATAGGAGTGTAAAAATTACACTCATCATACCACGGTAGGTCATCACAAGGGTCTACTCCGTCATGGGTTGGCAAATGTCGCAGACGGCATCAGAGAGCGATTGGGACGATGGCAGTAGGCGGTGGCCGTGAGATCACCTTGAGCGAGGGAAGATAGACGGCACACGTCATCTGATTGTCGAGGGAGAGGTTGCAGATTAGCTTGTACGCCTTGCGGGGAGGTGTAGGATTGAAAGTATGTCTAGAGGGGGGTGATTAGACTACTTGACCAAATAAAAATCTAGCCTTTTCCCAATTTTAAGTCTTGGCAGATTTTAGCAACTTATCACAAGTCAAGCAATCAACCTACACATGCAATTCTAAGAGTATAGCAGCGGAATGTAAATCATTGCATATGAAGGTAAAGGGGAGGAGTTTGAAGGGAGAAAACGCAATGTAGACACGGAGATTATTGGCGTGGTTCCGATAGGTAGTGCTATCGTACACCCATGTTGATGGAGACTTCAACCCATGAAGGGTAACAGCTGCATGAGTCCACGGAGAGCTCCACCCACGAAGGGTCCACGAAGAACCAACCTTGTTTATCCCACCATGGCCATCGCCCAGGAAGGACTTGCCTCACTTGGGTAGATCTTCACGAAGTAGGTGATCTCCTTTCCTTTACAAACTCCTTGGTTCAACTCCACAATCTTGATGGAGGCTCCCAAGTGACACAAAACCAATCTAGGAGACACCACTCTCCAAAAGGTAATAGATGGTGTGTTGATGATGAACTCCTTGCTCTTGTGCTTCAAATGATAGTCTCCCCAACACTCAACTCTCTCTCACAGATTTGGACATGTTGGAAAGATGATTTGAGTGGAAAGCAACTTGGGGAAGGCTGGTGATCAAGATTCTTGTGGTTGGATTAGAATATATTGGTCTCAACATATGAGTAGGTGGTTCTCTCTCAGAAAATGAATAGCGGAAGTGTAGGCACGTTCTGATAGCTCTCTCCATGAATGGATGAAGGGTGGAGGGGTATATATAGCCTCCACACAAAATCTAACCATTACACACAATTTACCAAACTCGGTGGGACCGAATAGTGAAACTCGGTCAGACCGATTCATTTCAAAATGTGAACGTTAGGCTTTTCGGTGAGACCGATTGTGTGAGGGTTAGGGCATGACTTGATCTTAGTGAGACTGATCACATGAACTCGGTGAGACCAATTTCAATAATAGGCAAACAGAGAGTTGGTCAGGCAAACTCGGTGGGACCGATCGCTCATTTTGGTGAGACCGAAACGTTATGAAAAGGAAACAAAGATTTTGCATTGCGAACTCGGTGGGACCGATCACTCATCTCGGTTTGACCGAAATGTTACGAAGGGAAACAAAGAGTTTGCAATCCCATCTCAGTGAGACCGAGATCCCTATCGATGAGGCCGAAATGATTAGGGTTTCTGGCTATGGCTATGTCAAATGAACTCGGTGGCGCCGGATAGATCAAATCGGTGGGGCCGAGTTTGACTTTTGGTTTGGGACATATGTGGAAATGAGAAAGTGGTTGAGGGCGTTTGGGGCATATCACTAAGCATTTTGAGCAAGCAAGCCATTAAGCAACACCTCATCCTCTTTTAATAGTATTGGCTTTTCCTATGGACTCAATGTGATCTTGGATCACTAAAATGAAAATGTAGAGTCTTGAGCTTGTGCCAATATGTGTCCTTAGCATTTTGAGGGTCCACACCTCTAGTCCATGCCATGCCAATCATTGAACTTTCTGAAAAGATTATCTTGAATGGATATTAGTTCAATGAGCTATATGTTGTTAATAATTACCAAAACCTCCCGGGGATTAGTTGCACTTTCAATCTCCCCCTTTTTGGTAATTGATGACAGCATATAGATCAAAGCTTCGACAAATGATCGTAAGAGAGAAATACATCATTGCTTTGAGAAGTATGTGATAGGCAAGAGCTCCCCCTAAATTTGTGTATTATTTAAAATTTTCTTTTGAATGCAAATGCACAATCAATTAGGATCACGAGTTACTCTTCCATGTCACATACATCTTGGTGGAGCACTCAAAATGATAGAATATGAAATATGCACTCATCACCAAGGCAAAGTGAATGATCATACATGAGAGATAGATAATCATCATCCAAGCACAGACATTAAAGTATGATATGATCAAGCACATGAACATACAAGTATCTCACACACACACACACAAATATAGAGTATCAACCAAACAAGCAAGCAAATAAGTAGCAAGAGATAGCAAAAAGAAGCAAAGCTCTCTCTCTCTCTCTCTCTCTCTCTCGAAGCTTATGATCTATACACTTTCTCCCCCTTTGGCAACAAGTTACCAAGAAGCTTGAAAATGCATAGTGCTATGCGGCTCTCTAAGCTTGATCTTCGGGAGCTTCGGAGTGCGAATGTGGTGTGGAGAGGAATCCTGTAACAAATGCATCTGAAGAGGTTGTAGGAGCTGGTGGAGTTGCAACTGGAGGGGCAACTGAAGCTGTGGCTGCAGGAGCTGAAGTTGTAGCTCTTGTGTCTATCACTAGCACTGCTGCAGACCTCTGCCTTCTGGGCACCCTTTGTTTAAGCATCAGTAGTGGTCTTGTGAATTCTATCCTCAAGATCTTCTTGGATCTTCTCCATAGATGTCTGAATTTCTGTCACCTTGACATCCAAGTCATGAAGTTTTGTCTCAAAAATTCTCTCCAGACTCTCTTGATTTTGAGTCAAGTTGGCCAAACCTTTCTCAATCCTCAAAGTAGCTTGAATGAGATAGCCAAGTTGGTCTTGTTTGGACTTGAGAAAAACTTGTGAAGCTTCTTCAACACTTGGCATCTTGGCTGCCTTCTCTGCTTTTGCATGTTCCCTCTTCTCCTAAGCCTCTAGTGAAGTAGGATCTGAAGCATCCATGACAACTATGTTGTCCTCATGGTCCGGCCTCAAGGGAAGGTTCTCTTTGTCCAAGAGATACATGCATTTGCTCATCTTGGAGTTGATGGGCATCTGAATGTGTGGGGCATACCCACATGATCTCTTTTGGTCTGCTACAGTTCTCTTGATTATCTCAACAATCAAAATCATCACTTTAAATTTCTGGGGCACATCAAACATCTGAAGCAAGTTGACAGAGTGGCCTCAGATCATCCTGTGATCTCCTTATTTGGGCAGCAAGGTGTGCCTCAATATAGTGTTCATGGTGGCCAATCCAGATAACATATAGTACACTGAGCCTAGCTTGTGTGTCTCCAAGGCCTTGTCTGGTATCTCCTTGTACATGTTGGCTTGTGACCCTTCCTAGGTTTAGCATAGACATCAAAGTCATCATCAAATTCTTCAGGGGCATTGATAAGCTTGGCCCACTTAGCAATAGTAGATTGGTACCTTGTACCTTCAGTCATCCATACAATTCTCCCATCTGGATAAAAATGAGCAGTGGAGTAAAACTGCATGATAAGCTCATCATCCATTGAGTCTGAAACTTTCATGTACTCCAGGGAAATAATCTTCATTATTGTCAATGTATTTCCAGTCCACCCACTTCATGTCACACATGATGAGCTTCTTATCCAAAAGAAATGTCTCATAGAAGTCATGTTGTTCTTTGGTGTGAAATCTGTAGTCCACAACAGTCCTTCTCCTCACAGCATAAGGGTCTGATTGTCTCCACAATCTGAGACCTGCATCCTTTCTCTCCTTCATGTTTTCAGCCACTAGGCGATTGTCATCATGATCAGGAATTTTTGGCTTCAACTTTCTGAGCACTTGGGCTTCATCACCTTCTTCTTACATTTCAGGCACCGGGGCCATGTTTTTCTCTGCAGCAGAAATATTTCTAGTGCTTCTCATTGGTGCAGACTTGGGGGCAGGAGCAGTAGCTTTGGGGCAGTCTTGGGCTTTGATGGAGTAGCCCCAGACTTGATGGCATCCCCCTTCAGCTTATGTGCTTTGGGTGCTGGTGCAGTATCCTCTTCTTCATCTTCTTCGTCATCCTCAGCTGGGTCTCTCATCATAGAGGATCTGCCAATAACTTTGGCCATGATCTTCTTGACCCTTTCTTTTCTCTTCTTTCCCTCACTAGAAGCCTCTTCTTCAGTTGATTTGGAGGCTTCAAGAGTTGAGGCTCTGGCCTTTGACATGGGCACTCTCTTGGCAAGAGCTTTCTTGGGCATACAAGGTTTGGTTGAAGCTGATGTGCCAAATTCTTTCTTGACAACTTTCTTCTTAGAGCTGACCTCCTCCTCAACAGCAACATAATCTTCATCCTCAAAATTTGAGTTTCTCTTTCTCCTTGACCTGGTTGCTGCCTTGGGCAAGTTCCTTGGGGTGCTTCTGCTTCCATCATCATAGCTGTTAGAGGGACTAGTGCCCTCACTCAAGTTGACTTGCTCCTCAGACTTGTTCTGGCTGTCACTCTGATCAGACATTGTTGACACTGCAAACTTAAAGCTGACCCTATGAATAGATATAGTTGAGATAAAGTGGATGAGCATCACAAAGTGCAGAGATTTTGCAAAACAATTGAGTCAAAAACTTAGTTTTAGTTTTCCACAGAAAGCATTTCGGAGCTACCGATTTGTTAAACTTGGAGACACCAAAGCAATATTGGAGTCTGAACTAGTGGAATCGGTCAGACCGAGACACAGTTCAGTGACTCCGAGATTGCTAGGGTTTCACTGAGAATCGAACTCGGTCACACCGATTTGCAAGTTTCTGTCAGACCGAAAATCACAAGTGCAATGGCCTAAGGCAAATCGGTGAGACCGATTTCTACAACTCGGTCGGTCCGAGATGAGTTCGGTGGAAACCTAACCCTAAATTTTTGAATCAAAGCTAATCTAAAGGAAGTTTTTGCTGGATAGAACAATCTCATACGTGGTAAGAATCATGGCATTGACCTAAGTGCAGGAATCCGAGGTAAAGATTGCACATAAGGGTCGAGTTCATACCCTAACTCGGCGGTGAACTCGCTACGGCAGCAAGGCGGTGAAGATTCCCATTGACGGTGGCGGAGACCAGTGGCGGAAGGTCGCTGGCAATGAGGAGACAATCCGGAGACCTGAGTCGGTAGAGCAGGACACGCGCTGGCTCAATATTTCGGAGGAATTTCCAAAATTTTGACACGTGGGTATATATATCCCGACCCTGTCGGTGTGACTGAGTGGAATGACTCGGTGGCACTGAGATGCAAAATCGCAAGCGGTTACTGCAACTCGGTGT
Organism: Triticum urartu; assembly: GCF_056163025.1. Lineage (NCBI taxonomy): Eukaryota > Viridiplantae > Streptophyta > Magnoliopsida > Poales > Poaceae > Triticum > Triticum urartu. The sequence goes on from NC_141874.1 coordinate 132,600,835, forward strand.
GACCGAACTGTTCAAATCGGTTGCACCGAGATTGAAAACCTAGATCAACTCAGTGAACTCGGTATGATTGAAAGGAATGAATTGTCCAGACTGAAATACACAGAGTGGTTTTGGAAGTTTAAGTCTATGACGAATTGGTGGCTCTGAATGCTCCTCACCCAGAGGGTTCGAATCTGACTTGATCAAACTTTGTGATGTAGCATGAATAGAGTTTGAGATGAGAAAAGCATATATAGCTAGAGGGATTTCTTAGCATTCTTGTCCACCCATTTGGCAAAATAAAAATACCAAACAATCAAAGCAACAAATGGATGTCCTCGAATGAGAAAAATATGCACTCAACATGCTCACATGATAAGATGGCAAATAAAATATGTGGCAAAGCATGCACAAACACTCTAGCATCTATCAAGCAATTGGCGACGGCTAGGTCATCTATATATGAGTATATTGACCGAGGAGTCAAATGAGAACATTTGATCGTAGGTCTCATACTCATCGTTTAAGCACAAGTGGGGTTGCCACTTTTACATAAAGCATTGTTGTGTTCACACCTTTAGAGTTGCTTTAGCTCAAATGATTAGAGTAAAGCTCCCCCTAGATGTGATATCCCCCCTAAGAGGGATGAACTAACCTTGAGTTTTGTCGATGACGACTTAATGTAGGTGCTGAAGATGTGGATGCTCAATGTTGATGTAGATCATTTGGAGCAATCCATTGGAGTGAGTTGCACTTTCAATACCCACGTGGGTTAGTCCCACAAGGAACAAACAGGGATATCCATAGACATAGAGTGATGTTCACACAAGATGATGTCCATGAAGGCAATAGATTACCTTGTCCCTTGTCTTACCAACAAGAGGGTTTGTGACTCCTTGAACTAGTGCAAGACGTGGAAGTTCTTTGCACTTGTCCTTCCAAAATGATATGAGTGAAGTATGTTGGCGGAGTCACCCTCAAGAACTCTCTAGTTCTTCTTCTTCGGGATCCACATCATCTTGATGGGAATCCTTGGAGTTGTAGTAGTACTTGATGAAGTAGAACTTGATGTAGTCTTGGGAACCCACTTGGCCAAGGCCTTAGGAGCTTCTTCAAATGCATCAATCTCCTCTTGAAGCTTGTCCTTGTCTTTTTGCTTGTGGTCTTGTGGTGGAAGATCATCTTGAGCTTGTGTCCCTTGGAAAGAAGTAGGATCATACTTCTCTTGCTGAGGAATAAACTTCGTCTTGGGGTATTGATATTCTTCCCACTCAACTCCATTGGCATTGAACTTTCATTCAAAACCAACACCTTGATTCTTTCGGTGTCTTCCTTGCTTATGTACAATTTCCTCAAATTGCTTACTTCCGGCAAGGCTCTTGTAAACACCTTTCTCTATAATTCCCTTCAATAAGCTATTTTCTTGCTCAAGTGTGACTTGGCTAGGAGAATCATTAGTGGAATCAAGAGAACTACTAGAAGCAACAACATTGGATTTAACATGATTATTGTTATCACTAGAAGAAGAATCTTTCTTACTCTTGTTGCTAGATTTAACTTGTGGCATGTAAGTAGACAGGAGTAAACGCTTGGCAATGTAAGAAGAACTTTTCTTGCGAAGATCATCATTGATTGTTTTTAAGAACCCATGCTCTTGCTCGAGGTTGAGCTTTTCAAAGCGTAACTTCTCATGAGTCTTTAAAAGCTCTCGATGATTTTCCAAGGTAGTTTCATGAGCTAACTTTTAGTTCTTTAGTTAGACGCTCAATCTCCTTCTTATCATCATCATTCGTTTTATCTTGATTAGCATGGTTAATAGCAAGTTCATCATAGTTTTCATCACTAGAGTTGTCAACAAGTAAATCATCAACACCTACCAAATCATCCTCATCACTATTGAAATCAACATACTCGGGGTGTGATACCTTTTGGCCTTTAGCCATGAAGCATCTTCCAATTCCTTCATTTGATGAGTCAAATGTGTCATAGGAGTTTGTTGACATAAGTGCTAGACCGGCAACACCTTCATCTTGAGTATATTCGGAGTCAGAGTGATAACTTCTCTCGAAGTGGTGGTCGGAGTCGGATCCGGATACCCATTCACCAACATGAGCTTGATGTCTTTGTTTTGTATAGTTCCTTGATGACTTGTCCTTCCTTTCCAAATCCTTGCTTCTGCAAGAGGTTCTTCATTCATAATGATCATCTCTACTCCTTGTCTCTCTTGGAGGTGATTCTTCTCTTCTACTTATCCTTTTCGGTGAGTCTTCTCTTCTTTTGTAGGGAGCCGTACACTCATTGGAGTAGTGTCCTAGTCTTCCACAATTGTAGCAGTTACGTTCATGACTAGAAGATCTTTTGTCATTGTAGGACCTTGACTTGGAACTTCTTTCTTTGCTTCTACTCTTGTAGAACTTGTTGAAGTTCTTCACCATTAAGCTCAATTCTTCATTGAAATCTTGTTTCTCACTTGATGATCTAGGAGCGTCACATGAGGCTTTGTAAGCACCACTAGACTTATTGTGAAGCTCTTCTTTATCCATGAGTGACATCTCATGAGAAACAATTCTACCAATGATTTCCGTTGGCTTGAGATCTTTGTAATTGGGCATCATTTGGATTAATGTGCACACGGTATCATATTTTCCATCCAAGGCTCTTAGAATCTTCTTGATGATGAATCTGTTTTTCATCTCTTCACTTCCTAAGCCGACAATCTCATTTGTGATGAGAGCAAGCCTAGAGTATATTTCAGTGACACCTTCGCCATCCTTCATTTTGAACATGTCAAGTTGACTTTGAAGCACATCCAATTTGGATTCCTTGACGGAGTCGGTACCTTTGTGCATATCAATCAAATTATCCCAGATTTCCTTTGCATTCTCTAGACGGCTGATTTTGTTGAATTCTTCGGGGTACAATCCGTTGAAGAGGATATCACAAGCTTGAGCATTGTATTGCAACATCTTCAATTCTTCCGCGATAGATCCACGATTTGGTTCTCTCCCATCAAAGAATTCACCTTGCAAGCCAATACACACAATAGCCCAAACGGCAAGGTTATGTCCAAGAATATGCATTTTCATCTTATGCTTCCAACTAGCAAAATTTGTACCATCAAAGTAAGGACCTCTACGGTGGTAATTTCCCTCTCTAGACGCCATACTCTCCTAGGTTATGAAACCAAGGCTATGATCACCAAAGCTATGGAAATCGAGGCAAATGGAGACCAAGGCTCCGATACCACTTGTAGGATCGAAAATATGTCTAGAGGGGGTGATTAGACTACTTTACCAAATAAAAATCTAGCCTTTTCCAAATTTTATGTCTTGGCAGATTTTAGCAACTTATCACAAGTCAAAAAATCAACCTACACATGCAATTCTAAGAGTATAGCAGTGGAATGTAAATCATTGCATATGAAGGTAAAGGGGAGGAGTTTGAAGGGAGCAAACGCAATGTAGACACGGAGATTTTTGGCGTGGTTTCGATAGGTGGTGCTATCGTACATCCACGTTGATGGAGACTTCAACCCACGAAGGTAACAGCTGCGCGAGTCCATGGAGGGCTCAACCCACGAAGGGTCCACGAAGAAGCAACCTTGTCTATCCCACCATGGACATCACCCAGGAAGGACTTGCCTCACTTGGGTAGATCTTCACGAAGTAGGCGATCTCCTTGCCTTTACAAACTCCTTGGTTCAACTCCAAAATCTTGACGGAGGCTACCAAGTGATACCTAACCAATCTAGGAGACACCACTCTCCAAAAGGTAATAGATGGTGTGTTGATGATGAACTCCTTGCTCTTGTGCTTCAAATGATAGTCTCCCAAGCACTCAACCCTCTCTCACAGATTTGGATATGTTGGAAAGATGATTTGAGTGGAAAACAACTTGGGGAAGGCTAGAGATCAAGATTCTTGTGGTTGGATTGGAATATCTTGGTCTCAACACAGGAGTAGGTGGTTCTCTCTCCGAAAATGAATAGTGGAAGTGTAGGCACGTTATGATAGCTCTCTTCATGAATGGAGGAAGGGTGGAGGGGTATATATAGCCTCCACACAAAATCTAACCGTTCCAGACAATTTACCAAGCTCGGTGGGACCGAATAGTGAAACTCGGTCAGACCGATTTAGTTCAAAATGTGAACATTAGGCTTTTCGTTGGGACCGACATGATCAACTCGGTGGGACCGATTCTGTTAGGGTTAGGGCATAACTTGATCTCGGCGAGACCAATCACTTGAACTCGGTGAGACTGATTTCAGTAATAGGCAAAGAGAGAGTTGGTCAGGCAAACTCAGTGGGACCGATCGCTCATTTCGGTGAGACCGAAATGTTACGAAAAGGAAACAGAGAGTTTGCATTGCGAACTCGGTGGGACTGATCGCTCATCTTGGTTTGACCGAAATGTTACAAAGGGAAACAAAGAGTTTCCAATCCCATCTCGGTGAGACCGAGATCCCTATCGGTGAGACCAAAATGATTAGGGTTTCTGGCTATGGTTATGTCAAATGAACTCGGTGGCGCCGGATATATCAAATCGGTGGGACCGAGTTTGACTTTTGGTTTGGGACATATGTGGAAATGAGAAAGTGGTTGAGGGCTTTTGGAGCATATCACTAAGCAATTGAGCAAGCAAGCCATTAAGCAACACCTCATCCCCTTTTAATAGTATTAGCTTTTCCTGTGGACTCAATGTGATCTTGGATCACTAAAATGAAAACGTAGAGTCTTGAGCTTGTGCCAATATGTGTCCTTAGCATTTGAGGGGTCCACATTTTAGTCCATGCCATGCCAATCATTGAACTTTCTGAAAAGATATCTTGAATGGATATTAGTTCAATGAGCTATATGTTGTTAATAATTACCAAAACCACCCGGGGATTAGTTGCACTTTCAGGGGGGTCTGGTTCTCTACCATGATGATGTCGAGAATCTCGTCGCTGATGGAACAATAGAGCCACGAGCAAATAATGAAGTCCTTGTGGTTCCACTCTGGGTGCGGTCGGCGGCCAGGGTGGCATGGAAGACGTGACCGGTGAGCTCGTATTTGCCGACAAGGATGTTGATGAGCATGGCCAATTTGAGAAGTTGGCAGCTTTCAGATCGAGGGTAACTGGGACATGTGTCTTCACGCTAGCGACATTGAAAGCCAGAGGGGGCGAGGAGGTGGCCGGAGCAGCAAAGAAGGTGAGGGAAGAAGCAGTGGGGGTGCTGGGAAGGGGCGGTGGGAGATCCCATCGCAATCGCGGTGTTGGCTGGAGCGGTGCTCATTGCGGCCGCGTAGGAAAGCAAGGATCGGGAGGTTTAGATTTTTGTGTTAGGCTGATACCATGTAAACTACTAACATTTTGAGGGAAATCACCACAATTGGGGCATTCGACTCAGATATATTTATAGCACGTGTATAGGGTATCTTGCAAGGCAAGAATGCAATCAATCTTAAATACCAAATTATTGACAGGATCGGTAGAAGAGATTGCCTAACAAACTATACGTGCAACATACTTTAACAGAAGGTCACCCATGGAGGATAGATGCCATCAACCAGATAGTAGACCATGTTGTAGTCATGACCATTCATGGTATAGTTGCACAGAGGAGCTTGTCCTTCAGTCAACCTAGCAAATAATGAAGACCGTTGCACCATGTTGATCGCATTGTGACAAAAAAGCGTGTAAAATCCAGAAGTCTTGTGATGCAACTACTTTAAAAATGAAGGCAAGCTTCTTAACATGGCCCTAATATTGCCCTTGTAGAGCATACGGGTAGTTCTTTCATCTCCAGTGCATGCAATCAAGGGATCCAAGCGTACCTGACCATCATCCTTCTTCCAAAAAATTCAGCGTCCAAAACCGCTGGGGAAATTTTCCGCCAATAGGGCATCATGGACAAAGTAGTCATACATCAGCGTCAAATGCCCCCATGCCAACACTCAAATGTCCCTTGATTGACCCCTTGAAATTCGGGGTATACTCCTCCGCGTGCTCCTCTATAAGTACTGCCTGAATCATCGCTGCTTCATCCTCATATTCGTCCTCCTCATCTGACGAGGACCATAAAGTGAGTATAGAAGTACTAGCCATCTAAATCTATCATGTTTGCTTCAAAGTAAGGAAAAAATTGTCAACATCATGGCTATGACATTTGGACAAACACTTGCCGACGTGGTGTTCGTCATGGATGGCACCTGCAGGGGAGAGGATGCCTGGGCGGCATACAAATAAGGGATTGATGACGACATAGGCATAGCGGTCCCGGTGCCCAGGTGGAGCGGCGGAGGTCCGACAAGACCTGGGCGGGTGACCGGGATGGTACAACGATGGCGTCATCCTGAGAGGGAGTCGATACAGAGCAAGAGGTGAAGGAAGGGGTTAGAAAGACGCGGTCTCTGGATAGGGTTTTGGGTGGGCCGGGGATGTCGGAGTCCTACGTGGCAGAGGTCTGAACTCCCGCAAACTCCCCAGCTTTATGGGAGCTCCTAGTTAGCACTTCTAGTGATGGTTGCCGTTTCATCGCTACGCACGCGATCTCGTGGGCCATCCCATTAGCAAGTCGCTTGCATCGCTCGAACGGTCGACAACAGGATCGATCCTCGCTCGCTCGGTTCCGCTATAACTGATCCTTTTACCCTATTGACCGTGGGCATCTCAAAATTCGAAAAAAAGTTTATCGAGTTTGGAAAAAGGTTCATCTAATTTGAAAAAAGTTCATTGAACATGGACATTTTTTATCGATTTAAAAAAATCATCAATTTGATTTTTTTTTATCGATTTTGAAAAAAAGTTCATCAATTTTGAAAAAAAAATCATCAAACATTGAAAAAAAATTATCGATTGGGAAAAATGTTCGTCGAATTTGTAAACAAGTTCATCAAATTTGAAAAAAGTTCATTGGTTGGGAAAAATGTTCGTCAATTTTGAAAACAAGTTCATCAAATTTGAAAAAAGTTCATCGATTGGGAAAAAATGTTTGTCAATTTTGAAAACAAGTTCATCAAATTTGAAAAAAGTTCATTGATTTTTAAAAAAGTTCATTCAAAATGTTTAAAAAAGTCACAACTTTTGAAAAAAGTTCACCAATTTTTGACAAGTTCATCAATTCTGAAGAAAAAGTTCATAGATTTAAATCACGCATTTAAGCAAAGAAACAAATAGAAAAAGGAAAAGAACAGAAAATAGAATATGAACAGAAAAAAGAAAAAAGAATAAGAAAAGCGAACTGGAGAAAGAATAAAAGAACGAAAGAAGTTACTATGCACAAGTGTGCGATGTCCCTAGTGGTTAGCGCGGCCCGCTATGAATGTACGGGTCTCGAGTTTGATACGTCGCCCGCGCACCATTTTTTGCACTTTAAACAGATAAAAGAAAAACACAAAATGGGCCGGCCCAGCTCGCATCAAAGGGTGTGTGCTTCAGGTGCCTGTTTGCAAAATGACCTATTGGGCGCCTGAAGCGCCAGATAGGAACCGCCCGGCTTTACACCCGATTTGTGGAAATTTAGACGTGTGCACTCATCCGCGGACGTATGCGACACCACGTTGACTGACAAAAACGTCCGGCCGAGTTCTTTCGGTATCTTCGGCTCTTCGCGAGAGTATCGTCTTAAAGGGCGAGCAATCAATTGATCAGGTCATGCAACATGGAGAACATGTCAAATAATCTCTATATAAATCCTGCATATAATAAGCACGTGCAAAAGCTTAAGTTTGAGAAGCACACGCACATAGTCCTGCCAGTTTACTAAAACCAAATAACCAGTTTAAATTATTACACACCGCACACGTATCCGTCATATAGAGATAGCTAATCACTACGTCAACGATCACAACACAAAGGGTAGGAGCACTACACGAATCTTCCATGAATCGAATGCTCATGTGCACACAAATACAACTATAACAATCTCAAGCAAGACACACACACACACGCACACAAACAGAGCACTCCACCGAGCAGGTCTTACTTGACAAGCATGCGCACTCCACCGAGCCCTGCCAGGAACGCCAGTGGAAGAAGTGAGGCACACAAAACGCATCGGCGTGCTTGGCCGTGTGGGTGGTTGTCGGCGACGCCGGCCGAGCCCGACATCCATGTTACCGCCGCAAACACCTCCGCCAAGCCAACAAAGCCGGCGGAGGCGACGGAGACGTAGTAGGCGAGCTTGTGGTCGTCGAAGATGCCGGTGGGCAGCGTGTAGACGGCCACGGAGGTTGCCATGCACGCGGTGGTGAAACCGATGAAGCAGACCAGCCGTTCCACCGGCCACCGACCCTCCATCCCCGACCCCAGCGGGAGCTCGCCGCCCTCGGTGCCGAGCGCCAGCTCGGGCCCCATTCCGGCCTGGACAACTAAGCTGCAAATGTCGGCCTTTCAGGTGGTAAGGATCGGAATTCAGTAGAGCTAGCAGAGCTCTCGTGTCATTGCAGGTCGACGATGCCGGAGGACAATATATAAGCCGTGATCGAGGATTCGAGGTTCCGCGTTTGGATTTCAGGTTACGTAGACATAGGCGTGGCATATCGATATGTGCGAGAGCGACAGGCTCCGCTTACGTGAGATAGAGTGTCACTGAAGAGATCAACAAAGCTCGACTGGGTTCGGATTGGCGTTTGCGAGTTTGTAATCTCCGAGTATAGCTACCCCCTTGTACGGGCAACAAGCCAACAACAAGAGAGAGCTTCGGCCTACGTGAGATAGAACGTCACTGAAATTGGATGCATGGACATGTGCTGACATACCATATCACAAAAGGCTCGCGGACGTTTGGCCCGTCGTTATCGGTCTGTCATGTCACTGATTGGAACGGTATATGGCACACGGCCAACGGCTGTGTGCGGCGTGCACGTGTTTTCTCAAGAGCCTTTTTTTTAGGGAAGTGTTTTCTCAAGAGCTGCACAAGTAATTTCTTTGATTCTTTCCGAATTTCCTTTTCCTAATTTTTTACTTAGGCCTTGATTTATATCCAATTTGATTGATAGTAGACCTGTAGCAGTTTGAAACTCTTATCCTCGCAAAAAATATTCCAAACTCTTATTGAGTTAGACATTTTGTAGCATAAATACTTCAAACCAGGTGGAGTAAAATGCACAGAACAATCACATTTGTGTCACGATTAGCGAAAAAACCACCACTTATATTTCGTGGCATATCACACATCACCGAGTTTCTGGCCGTGGCAAAAAGCACTGGGCTATTTTTTTATCTCGTTTTGATGTGGCTAATCTGCCGCGTAGCGAGTCAGAGGACGGTGCGCGAACCGCTGGTTGGAAATGTTCCCATAAAAGGAAACGGTGACACTCCCTTCTCTCACTCGCTCACTCTCACTCTACTCTTTCTCCCTTCTCCTCGCTCTATCTCACGCGCTCTCCTATTTGCCCTCTGCGTTGCCGCCGCTCACCCTATCGCCAGGCAGAAAGGCTTCTTGGAGAGATCTGGGGGAGAGTAGCGAGGAGGAGGAGGAGGAGTAGACCTACACCCGCATGGACATGGATTTGTGGGTATGTATTCTCTACTAGTTTTGCTTAGGGTTAGGGTTTGAGATCTTCCTTTCTCTGCCTCTCCTCTGTGGCTAATGCTTCTTGTCAATGCAAGCAAATCCAGACACCACTTTTGATTCTTCCTTCTATGGGTACGTGACTGATCCAGACATGAAATGCAAGCTTCATCACTTTAGGGCGAAGAAATTTGTTGCCCTCTGCGTCGCCGCTGCTCACCCTCGTCGCCGGGCAGAAATGGCTTCTTGGAGAGATCTGGGGGAGAGTAGCTAGGAGGAGGAGGAGGAGGAGTAGACCTACACCCGCATGGACATGGATTTGTGGGTATGTATTCTCTACTAGTTTTGGTTAGGAATAGGGTTAGGGTTTGAGATCTTCCTTTCTCTGCCTCTCCTCTGTGGCTAATGCTTCTTGTCAATGCAAGCAAATCCAGACACCACTGTTGATTCTTCCTTCTATGGGTATGTGACTGATTCGGACATGAAATGCAAGCTTCATCACTTTAGGGCCAAGAAATTTGTTGCATTCGATGGCATAAACACAGGTAGAAGATTATATGGTTGTGGTAAGCAGGTAATTTTTCATGGCCTAAACTAAATTTGTTCTGTAACTGGACCTACTCTGCAACTAAATGAGCTATGTTGTTAAGTATTTAACTGAATCTTGTAGATTAACTGAATTTGTTCTGTGTGAATTTTGTAGGTAGCCTGATGTTAAGTAGTTAACAGAATTTTGGTGTTCAATAGCTATTTGACTTATTTTTTACATGATCTTGTAGGTTTGTTCAAACTAGATAAGTAAATTTTGTCTTTTGACTGCATCCTGTAGGTTGATTTCTAATAGTTAACTGTATTTGGTTTGGATTGAATCTTGTAGGTGGTAGGTTTATGTTAAGGTGTTAACTGAATGCTAGTGGTGTAAACTGGATTTTGTAGTGATAACTGAATTTAGTACTGATAACCGAATTTTGTAGTGATAACTGAATTTAGTAGTGTTATCATAAGTTAGTAGTGATAACTGAATGTAGTAATGATACTGGATTTGTAGTGGTAACTCAATTCTATATTATTTTACATGGAGATATTGACTGTAGAGTGGTTGAGTGGTTGGTGATCCTTGGCACGTCATTCTGCAGAGGTGCCTGACAAAACCGTGGAACATGTTTCATGAGAAAAACCATGGATGGGTGATGGATAGACAAGCTTATGACAAGAAAAATATGTTGGAAATATGCCCTAGAGGCAATAACAAAATGGTTATTATCATATTTCTCGTTCATGATAAATGTTTATTATTCATGCTAGAATTGTATTGATCGTAAACTTAAATATATGTGTGAATACACAAACTGCAATGTGTCCTGAGTAAGTCTCTACTAGACTAGCTCGTTGATCAAAGATGGTTAAGGTTTCCTAACCATGGACATGCGTTTTCATTTGATAACGGGATCACATCATTAGAAGAATAATGTGATGGACAAGACCTAACCGTAAGCTTATCATATGATCGTACCACTTTAGTTGTTACTATTGTTGGGGAACGCAATATCTCAAAAACATTCCCGATCACGCAAGATCTATCTAGGAGATGCATAGCAACGAGAGGGGAGAGTGTGTCTACGTACCCTCGTAGACCGAAAGCGGAAGTGTCGTGGAATTGTCACGGCAGATGTCCTAGTGTGAGGACTTAGTCGTGAGGCCAACAGATCTTTGTAGTAGCTTGAGAGGGGTTGAGCGGAATCGAGAGACGCAACACAAGACAAAGATTTAGACAGCTTCGGGCCCCGGGAAACATCATCCGGTAATAGCCCTACATGCTGTTTGTGGCTAGATCTCATTATTCTCATGAGAGAGGCGCCGCATAAGTCGGCTCCCCCTTTGTGTCTAGCCCTAGAGATTGTTTCTTGTTGCTTGCCCCCCTTTTGGGGAGCCCTGCCCCTCCTTATATAAGTTGAAGGGGCGGGTTACATGACTAGTCCTAGTAGGATTAGGATTACTCTATTACAGGTGGAGTCCTAGTCTTGCTTCCTTTGCAGGAGAATATTCCTTATGTCTTCCTCTTAAGCCGGCCCACCATCACATGAACCAGCCTTCTGGGCCTTGGGCCTTGTCATCCATCTGACCCGCTGTTGGGGTCATCAGTAAGTCACCAAATACTCGTCGGGTCTCTGTGAGCCGCCAAGTCCGGTCGGGTTATACCGCAGGGTATATCCCCGACATTAGCCCCCAGTTTAATCTGGATTTATCCATGTTAAATTGATCCTGCAAATCAAGACCAACTTTGATAGATTATACGTCGGGTCAAAGGTTCTTCTGAGCCGACATTTGATCATTGTTAAGTCCTTGTCATTTCCTTGTTGATATGTACAAGTCCATGATCTCATAGAAAATCTTCTTTAGCAGATATGTTTCAACTTTGTCAATGCAAAAAATCCAGATACTTCTTTTGAAAAGTCCGGGTCAATAGGACAGCTTCAGAGTTAATTTTCTAACATTGGTCTCTTGCAGAGAAATATTGTGAAGAATAATCCACTTGAGCCGGCTTCCAAAGCGCCGACTTCAGAAATATTGGTCTTGAAATACTCATCTGATATTCAGCTGGTTTGAAGATGTAGAACTTGTCGGTTTAATATTACCAAAATTGTCGGTTTGTAAATATTGATGGCACCGAGTCATAATTGTTGTCGACGCCGGGTCATAATTATTGATGACGCCGGGCTATGATTGTTGCAGACACCAGGTCATAATGATTGGTGATGCCAGGTCAATCTGATTTGCTCAAAACTGAAAATTCGAAAGTATTTCTCCTTATATCCGTGTTACCTGTAGCCCCCAAGTGTCGGGTTGTCATGCTTGCATCAACCTGGGGCATGTAATTGTCTTATGCTCACAAAAACTTCAACCGGTGTAGCCTCCAAGGGCCGGGTCATTATGCAATAATGAGCAGGGACTTTGTAGATGTAGACTTGAGCAGTGACATGTAGCCCCCAAGGGTCGGCTCAGTAAGATAATATTGAGCTGGGATTTTATATATATTTCCTTGAAAAGAATATCATATGTTGTAATCCTCTCCATGGGGCTCGAACCCACGTCCATAAGGTTAAGAGCTTTGTACTCTTCCAACTGAGTAGTGGACCTCTCAATATAATGGATTTAAGACTTGTGTACCTTGAATTGTTGACAGGAGCAATTGGTAGCCCCCAAGGGCCGGCTCATTACAATGTGATGAGTTGGGTCTTCAATAAGGTCAGTAAAAATGACTTTGCATTAGCCCCCAAGTGCCATGGTGCATGCTGTCAGTGACATGGGACTTGCATATTTGATGTAATCTTAACTTGAATAATGTAGCCCCCAAGTGCCGGGTCGTAAGCCTGCAGCGAGTCGGGACTATTCCTTCCATTGTAGAATAAATTATATCCATTGATAAAATAATATCCATTGCGCTGAAGCGACTTTGAAAACCTCAATCGTAATATTGGTTATTGATAACCATAATAAAATCCAGCCATGTTGGCTATTAAAGATTTGAATAATATAACCCGGTTTGAAAAACCGGTTCCTGTGATATTGAATCATGCTGCCGGTTTAGGATACCTGTGCAGTAAGGGTGATAACCCAATCTTTAGAAGCCAAAAACTTCCAAATGTTTATGATTGTCATATATGGCAACTTATCATCCAAAGTCAAGTCGGGTTAATCGAAACCACATATATGCTTCAGATATGAACAAAAAGTCTCAAGACAAACCCAAAAGACTGTTTTCAAAAAATTTAAGCAAAATAGAAAGAAGAATTTGAGGTTTCTGATTCGAATACGATCAGTAAACCGGACCAAAGGGGTTAAGCTAGGATTCGAATACGATCATGTAGCCCCCCAGTGGCTTTGGCGTTGCGCCAATCAAGAGGGTACTGACAGCTGTGTTCTCTTTGGTTTGAGTACGACCTATGTTTGAACAGGAAGCCCCCAAATGACCTTGAGAGATTTTTAACGACCCTAATTCGAATACGATCAAAGTCGGACCCAAAAGAGGTTAAGCTATGATTCGAATACGATCAAGAAGCCCCCTAGTGAGTTTGGCATTGTGCCGATCAAGAGGGTACCGACAGCTATGTTCTCTTTGGTTTGAATACGACCTATGTTTGAACAGGAAGCCCCCAAATGATCATTGAAACGGGGTACCTATGTTTGAGCTGTGCTTTGCAACAGACTCTCTTTAGTCCCTTTAATTTTTCTGTGAACTCAAACTTGTGAGTAATGAATTCTTTTTCAACCGTAATTTTAAACCGGATATTGAGAGCTTCAAAGCTTTGTGGGAGACAGTTTCCTCTTAAACCGGATTTTGAACCAGATATTAAGGGCTTCAGCGTTGTGTGGGAGACGGGATTTCCCTTGAACCGGATTGTAAACCGGAAGCATCATTGTGAGCCGGAATTTTTCTGATGGCCTTTTAAATTTTCATCGATATAGTAGTAATCTCCGGGGCTGGGTTATTTTTCCCTCCAATGACCCGGAGTTCTTGATTCACTGATACTGGCCACTTCTGCCGAGTAATGTCATTGTAGCCCCCGAGTCTTAAGACGACTCGAGGAGTTATCTTGAGATTATCCATATTTGACCGTGATATAACCATTATGAATCATTCAACAGCTCAGTGATATAATAGTCCCTTTCGCAGTAGACAACTTGTCCTGCATTAGAGAACCTCACAAGACAGAGTAACTTGCTTATTTAAATAAAGCAATATGTAATATAAAAAATATACCGGATGGATTTCACCTGATATGTTAGACCAGAAATTATCCATCATGGAGTTGATGATCACCACAGTGAAGCTGAAATCAAACACGGGTGAGACGGCCGCGGGAGCAGATAGATGAGCCGGCTGCGACAGTATAAGCTGGTGCGGATGGAAGAGTCGGCAGCAGCGTTGTAAGGCGGCGCGGACGCAGGCGAGTCGGCCGTGGGAACGGACAATGAGTCAGCCGCGTACGTTGATGTAGCAGGAGCGGCGACTTGCGCATGTATCTGTCCAACAACATGGTATGGACAAGTGCTAGTGCAAAAACAATATTGGCGCACGCCCCTTTGCGATACCTTTGTAATGAATGACAGTCCTGCGAAAAAATATCACGAACCAGAGTAATTGTTCTTTGACAAAAATAATATGTGCTAATAAAACAGACTAAGATGGATATCACCTAGAATTTTTTGTCGGATGAAAAAAATAGCAGATGCTCAATTGATCTGATGATGTGCGTTCCCTTCAGCCCTTATTAGCCTGGGGACTTGATCCCTTTTGTTTGCTTTCCTCTCATGAAGAGACAGTATTAAGGCTAGTCATAGTGGGAGTAACTTAGCTAGTAACATAACACACTTTAAGAAAATTTTGCTTATGTGGCAAGTAGTTAATGAGAAATAGTAACATAATATGTTACTGTAACATAGCGCTTTCCAATACAAGATGAGTCTACAAGTTAATAAATGAAGCCATCTATGATACTAGTACTATATTACTTTGCACTATAAATGTAGTAACTTAGACTAGTGTCATATGCATGACACTAGTATAAATTACTCCCCACTATGACCAGCCTAATAGTACCTCTCCATATAGCAGTAAGAAGACTCGCTCACATTTCTTCAGTCTCAATGCTTAAAAGCATTCGCAGCTAACCCGGCTCAGTGTACCTAAAGGATTTTACAGGTGGTTGCACGAGTGGTTCAGAGTGGCGGCTGAGGGCATCTCCAACCGCGCCCCAGGAAAGCCTCCCCAGACATTTTTTTTTGCATCGGCGCCAAAAAATCAGCCCAGTCGCGTCCCCAGGAGCCCGATTTTCGCCGGCTTCGGCCGAAAACAGCGCCGGCGGACCCAGGACAAACCCGGCGCGCTGGGGGGCGCCCAGGGGCGCCGGGGCGAACTGTTTTGGCGCGAAACAGCCACGGGCCCGCCGCGTCGGGGACACGGCTCTCTTCTCGCCCCTTCTCGTCCTCATCGCCTCGTTTCCCGCGGCGAATCAATGCCAAAGCTGCCGCGCTGCCGCGCCGGTCAGCCTGCGCCATTGATGCCTCACGGGCGGTGCAGTGAAGACCGGATGACGCGTGTCCCTCGCCCTCCCTCGCCCGCCAGCGTACTCACGGTGGCTCGCGCACAGGCGGCGCCTCGGCCTATATAAGACGCGCCCCAGCGCACTCGGCGACTCGCACTCTCTCGCCGTCGTCGTTCCTCCCTCTCCTCTCTCTCGTCGTCTCCAGTTCATCACACCCATGGCCAAGCGCTTCCCAGGCGACGGCGCGGCGGCGAACGGCTTCGGCCGCCGCCATCTTCACGAGAACGAGGCTTGCCTCCTTTTCGAGGCCGAGTACCCGGTCCCGCCGGACATGCGGATGCCCGGGGCGTGGAGGATCAGCGCCGGCGGCGTGCCGGTGCCCCTGGGACCCACCGGCGCGGCGTGCGGAGATCGCACGCATCCGCTCGTCCCTGCCGCGTGCGGCGAGGGAGGGGCCACGGTACGTCCCCGACAGCCCGCTGTGGGAGCCATATTTCCGCCGCCGTCACGCCGAGCAGCTCGAGGCCACCAACGGCGTCGAGCCCTCCGGCAGGCTCAACACCGTCGGCCGGCGTCGGTGGTGGGGCGTGCCCGGGCGCATGTTGGAGGTCGTCCTCGAGTACATCGAGGGCGGCAACACGCCGCGCCTCGAGTACCCCGCTCCCCCATCCTTCCCACGCCACCGGGGAAGCTCCTGGACCCCGAGGCGCATGGAGACCGGGGGGTCCTCCTCCTCGTCCGGTGGCTCCCCTGCCTCCACCTCCGCCCCGTCAAGCCGGAGCC
The DNA here is from genome assembly GCF_056163025.1 of Triticum urartu. NCBI lineage: Eukaryota > Viridiplantae > Streptophyta > Magnoliopsida > Poales > Poaceae > Triticum > Triticum urartu. The sequence goes on from NC_141874.1 coordinate 132,617,141, forward strand.
CCAGGGCACGCCTGTCAGCGCGCACACCCGCAGCTCCGGCGTCCGCATCGGCGACAACGCCTCCCCCACCGGCCGCTTCGTCCTCGTCGAGCCCAAGCCGGAGCCCGGCCTTCCTGCGGAGTACGAGGAGATAGCCCGGTGTGGCTTCTCCGACGAGGACGCCCTGCGGTGGGCGCGGGACGACTACCTCCGCGACGAGATGGTCCGGCAGTGCCGGGCCCTGAAGGAGATCGCCGCCCGCAAGTGTGGGCGCGAGGACGAGCACGGCGTCGTGGTCCTCGACAGCGACGACGACGACGACGCCCCCGGACCGTCCAACCCGCCGCGCCAACTGGGGAAGGGATGCAGCAGGGACGGCGGAGGCGTCGGCGGGGGCGACGACGACGACGGCGGTGACTACACGCGGTTCTACAGCCTCCTCGGCATGTAGAACCGCGTGGGCGGGCGGCGAGGGAGACGGCGGGGTAGCCCGCGGTAGTTTTTCCTTTTTTTGTAAAATATGTTTAAATTTGAACGAACTCGAACATGTTTGCGTTGTGTTTACGCCGAATTTAAACATTTTATTTAAAAACCCGTGCGGGGCCGCGACTGGGGGCATCATGCCCCCAGTGCGCGGTTTAGCGCCGGTGCGTCCCAGAGGGCGATTTTTTGCCCCTCCTGAGGGGCCAACGGCTGGAGATGCCCTAAGGCAGCTGGACACAGCATGACCAGAACTCCAGCGGCATTGGCGGATCAAGGGTGAGGAGGCCCGAGGCAGCGGGTTACGCGGAGGAGGTGACCCGAGGCCCTCGCGGCTTGGAGGCGTCAGCGGGTCGCAACAGCAATAGCATGTGTGAGGCCGACTTGGCAAGGTCGACCATGGAGGCGGCAACTCGAGCGGCGGTTTGGCCGTGGAGCAGGTCGCAGCAACGGAAGGCCAAGCGGCGACTTAAAACGGCAGGCGCGAGACCATAGTGGCAGAGGTGACCTAGGAGGTCTGAGGCGGACGGTTCAACGGGCGAAGCCGGTGAAGTGCGTCGGCGACCACGGAACCGAGGCGTGCCAACGGAAGGCCAAGCGGCTTGTGGGTAGTAGTTTAGAACAGAGGTCGGGGTACGTCGGAGGCGGCTCCAAGCATTTCAAGGCAAGGCCAAGTGCGGCGCAAGGAGCAGCAACGGGTAGCTTCACGGCGGCAGCGGTTTGGTGCAGCGGCAACAGTCACCTGACGGAAACCAGAGCCGCCCGTTCGCGGAGACTGCGGGCGCAAAGGTAGATGACTCAGAAGCGGAGTCCGGGGCCAAAGCGACTCAGAACAGGGCCGTGAAGGCGGCTCGTGACGGAGCAAAACCAAGGCGGCTTGCAAAACGTGGCGGCGGCGACTCGGGCCGTAGCGTGAGTGAACGGCTTCAGGCGAGGGCTCTACGGCGGCTGACGGGGCAAGGCAGACCCGGCGTGCTGTTGCTTCAGACTCGGTCAACTGAACCATAACTTTCCAAGTAGTTATTCATCAATTTCCTTATTAATCTTCACAAACGATGCCCAATCCGTAATCTGATTATGACTCGATTGGGGATTTGGCTTTGCACGTGCCTGGTGATCTACACCCATCCGACTTGGTGAAACAACGCCGAACAAAACGGAGACCCCAATCATGTGATTTCCAGATCAAGATTTAACCCGTCGGCAAAAACAGGCCATAGTGAAAGATGACGGTGCATGCGAATCTTGATTGGACCGCTCGCTTAGACCAGCGGCGGTTTGAACAGATCGTCGGCGGCGTACAGAATGCAAAACCCTAATTTCTTTAACCTTAATTTTATATGTCGCTCCGACTGCTTGACACGGAGACGATGTATATCCTTCTGCGCCGGCTCTTTTTCATCCAACACATCACATGCTTCTCGATCCCTGAAGAGATCCCTCCAAGAACTCATCACCACCGTGCGCGAGCCCTACGATGGGCGCCAGCTGTCATGGAATTGTCACGGCAGACGTCCTAGTGTGAGGACTTAGTCGTGAGGCCAATGCATCTTTGTAGTAGCTTGAGAGGGGTTGAGCGGAATCGAGAGACGCAATACAAGACAAGGATTTAGACAGCTACGGGCCCCGGGAAACATCATCCGGTAATAGCCCTACATGCTGTTTGTGGTTATATCTCATTATGCTCATGAGAGAGTCGCCGCATAAGTCGGCTCCCCCTTTGTGTCTAGCCCTAGAGATTGTTTCTTGTTGCTTGTCCCCCTTTTGGGGAGCCCTGCCCCTCCTTATATAAGTTGAAGGGGCGGGTTACATGACTAATTCTAGTAGGATTAGGATTATTCTATTACAGGTGGAGTCCTAGTCTTGCTTCCTTTGCAGGATAATATTCCTTATGTCTTCCTCTTAAGCCGGCCCACCATCACATGAATCGGCCTTCTGGGCCTTGGGCCTTGTCGTCCATCTGACCCGCCGTTGGGGTCATCAGTAAGTCACCAAATACTCGCTGGGTCTCTGTGAGCCGCCAAGTCCGGACGGGTCATACTCCCGGCCAGGTCATACCACGGGGTATATCCCCAGCAGGAAGCGTTAAGTAACGCGGTTGATGTAGTCGAGCGTCTTCGCGATCCAACTATCAAGTACCAAACGCACGGCACCTCCGCGATCTGCACACGTATAGCTCGGTGACGTCCCTCGAACTCTTGATCCAGCTGAGGCCGAGGGAGAGTTTCGCCAGCACGACGGCGTGGTGACGATGATGATGAAGTTACCTGCGCAGGGCTTCGCCTAAGCAATGCAACAATATGACCGAGGTGTGTTTCTGTGTAGGGGGGCACCACACACGGCTAAGAGAAACTTTTTTGTGTGCCTTTGGGGTGCCCCCTCCCACGTATATAAAAGGGGGAGGGAGGAGGAGGCCGGCCAAGGGGAGGAGGCGCGCCATGGGGGGGCAATCCTACTCCAAGTAGGATTCGGCCCCCCTTTCCTATTCCAACAAGTAGAAGGGGGAAGGTTATGGAGGGGAGAAGGAAAGGGGGCCCGCCCCCCTAGTACAATTCGGTTTGGGCTAGGGGGGGCGCCCTCCTTGTCCTGCCTCCTCTCTTCCAACAATAGGCCCATGAGGCCCAATAACCCCCGAGGGGTTCCGGTAACCCCCGGTACTCCGGAAAATACCCGATACACCTCGAAACTATTTCGGTGTCCGAATATAGTCTTCCAATATATCAATCTTTATGTCTCGGCCATTCCGAGACTCCTCGCCATGTCCGTGATCTCATCCGGGACTCCGAAGTATCTTCGGTACATCAAAACACATAAACTCATAATATCGATCATCATCGAACGTTAAGCGTGCGGATCCTACGGGTTCGAGAACTATGTAGACATGAGTGAGACTCATCTCCGGTCAATAACCAATAGCGGAGCCTGGATGTTCATATTGGCTCCCACATATTCTACGAAGATCTTTATCGGTCAAAACGCATAACAACATACGTTGTTTCCTTTGTCATCGATATGTTACTTGCCCCAGATTCGATCGTCGGTATCATCATACCTAGTTCAATCTCGTTATTGGCAAGTCTCTTTACTCGTTTCGTAATGCATCATCCCATAACTAACTCATTAGTTACATTGCTTGCAAGGCTTATAGTGATGTGCATTACCGAGAGGGCCCAAAGATACCTCTCCAATACATGGAGTGACAAATCCTAATCTCGATCTATGCCAACTCAACAAACACCATCGGAGACACCTGTAGAGCATCTTTATAATCACCTAGTTACGTTGTGATGTTTGATAGCACACAAAGTGTTCCTCTGGTATTCGGGAGTTGCATAATCTCATAGTCATAGGAACATGTATAAGTCATGAAGAAAGCAATAGCAATAAACTAAACGTTCATAGCGCTAAGCTAACAGATGGGTCTAGTCCATCACATCATTCTCTAATGATGTGATCTCATTCATCAAATGATAACACATGTCCATGGCTAGGAAACTTAACCATCTTTGATTAACGAGCTAGTCAAGTAGAGGCATACTAGGGACACTCTGTTTGTCTATGTATTCACACATGTACTAAGTTTCCTGTTAATACAATTCTAGCATGAATAATAAACATTTATCATGATATAAGGAAATATAAAAAACAACTTTATTATTGCCTCTAGGGCATATTTCCTTCAGTCTCCCACTTGCACTAGAGTCAATGATCTAGTTCACATCGTCATGTGATTTCACGCCAATAGTTCACATCTTTATGTGATTAGTTCACATCTTCATGTGACTAATACCCAAAGGGTTTACTAGAGTCAATAATCTAGTTCACATCGCTATGTGATTAACACCCAAAGAGTGATCATGTTTTGCTTGCGAGAGAAGTTTAGTCTACGGGTCTGCAACATTCAGATCCGTATGTATTTTACAAATTTCTATGTCTACAATACTCTGCGCGGAGCTACTCTAGCTAATTGCTCCCACTTCCAATATGTATCTAGATCGAGACTTAGAGTCATCTAGATCGGTGTCAAAAGCTTGCATAGACGTAACTCTTTACGATGAACTCTTTGTTGGGAAACGTAGCAGAATTTTAAAATTTTCTACGCATCACCAAGATCAATCTATGGAGTCATCTAGCAACGAGGGAGAGAGGAGTGCATCTACATACCCTTGTAGATCGCGCGCGGAAGCGTTCAAGAGAACGGAGTTGATGGAGTCGTACTCGTCGTGATCCAAATCACCGATGACCAAGTGCCGAACGGACAGCACCTCTGCGTTCAACACACGTACGGTTGGGAAGACGTCTCCTCCTTCTTGATCCAGCAAGGGGGAAGGAGAGGTTGATGAAGATCCAGCAGCACGACGGTGTGGTGGTGGATGCAGCAGGATCCCGGGAGGGCTTCGCCAAGCGCAAGCGGGGAGGAGAGGTGTTACGGAGGGAGAGGGAGGCGCCAAGAGCAAGGGTTCGGCTGCCCTCCCTCCCCCCTCTTTATATAGGGGCCTTGGGGGGGCGCCGACCCTAGGAGATGGATCTCCAAGGGGGGCGGCGGCCAAGGGGTGGCTTCCCCCCCAAGCCAAGTGGGGGCGCCCCCACCCCTAGGGTTTCCCAACCCTAGGCGCATGGGAGGCCCAAGGGGGGGCGCACCAGCCCACCAGGGGCTGGTTCCCCTCCCACTTCAGCCCATGGGGCCCTCCGGGATGGGTGGCCCCACCTGGTGGACCCCCGGGACCCTTCCAGTGGTCCCGGTACAATACCGGCGACCCCCGAAACTTTCCCGATGGCCGAAACTGGACTTCCTATATATAAATCTTTACCTCCGGACCATTCCGGAACTCCTCGTGACGTCCAGGATCTCATCCGGGACTCCGAACAACTTTCGGGTTACTGCATACTAATATCTCTACAACCCTAGCGTCACCGAACCTTAAGTGTGTAGACCCTATGGGTTCGGGAGACATGCAGACATGACCGAGACGACTCTCCGGTCAATAACCAACAGCGGGATCTGGATACCCATGTTGGCTCCCACATGCTCCTCGATGATCTCATCGGATGAACCACGATGTCGAGGATTCAATCAATCCGTATACAATTCCCTTTGTCAATCGGTACGTTACTTGCCCGGGACTCGATCGTCGGTATCCCAATACCTCGTTCAATATCGTTACCGGCAAGTCACTTTACTTGTGCCATAATGCATGATCCCGTGATCAATCACTTGGTCACATTGAGCTCATTATGATGATGCATTATCGAGTGGGCCCAGAGATACCTCTCCATCATACGGAGTGACAAATCCCAGTCTCGATTCGTGCCAACCCAACAGACACTTTCGGAGATACCTATAGTGTACCTTTATAGTCACCCAGTTACGTTGTGACGTTTGGCACACCCAAGGCACTCCTACGGTATCCGGGAGTTGCACAATCTCATGGTTTAAGGAAGTGATACTTGACATTCGGAAAAGCTACAGCAAACGAACTACACGATCTTTGAGCTATGCTTAGGATTGGGTCTTGTCCATCACATCATTCTCCTAATGATGTGATCCCATTATCAATGACATCCAATGTCCATAGTCAGGAAACCATGACTATCTTTTGATCAATGAGCTAGTCAACTAGAGGCTCACTAGGGACGTGTTGTGGTCTATGTATTCACACATGCATTACGATTTCCGGATAACACAATTATAGCATGAATAATAGACAATTATCATGAATAAAGAAATATAATAATAACCATTTTATTATTGCCTCTAGGGCATATTTCCAACACTCTTTTATCACCTCCATAACCGAGAAATATTCCCTTAGTCCTCTAAGGATAATTTTGATCGATGTCCAGTGATCTACTCCTAGATCACTATTGTACTCCCATGCCAAAATCATGCTAAGGTATACAATAGGTCTGGTACACAGCATAGCATACTTTATAGAACCTATGACTGAGGCATAGGGAATGACTTTTCATTATGTTTCTATTTTATGTCGTGGTCGGGTTTTTGAGTCTTTACTCAACTTCACACCTTGCAACACAGGAAAGAACTCCTTCTTTGACTATTCCATTTTGAACTACTTCAAAAACTTATCAAGGTATGTACTCATTGAAAAAATTTATCAAGCGTCTTGATCTATCTCTATAGATCCTGATGCCCAATATGTAAGCAGCTTCATCGAGGTCTTTCATTGAAAAATTCTTATTCAAGTATCCTTTTATGCTATCTAGAAATTCAGTATCATTTCCGATCAACAATATGTCATCCACATATAATATCAGAAATGCTACAGAGCTCCCACTCACTTTCTTGTAAATACAGGCTTCTCCAAAAGTCTGTATAAAACTATATGCTTTGATCAACTCATCAAAGTGTATATTCCAACTCCGAGATGCTTGCACCAGTCCATAGATGGATCGCTTGAGCTTGCACACTTTGTTAGCACCTTTAGGATTGACAAAACCTTCTGGTTGCATCATATACAACTCTTCTTCAATAAATCAATTAAGTTATGTAGTTTTGATATCCATTTGCCACATTTCATAAAATGCGGCAACTGCTAACATGATTCGGACAGTCTTTTAAGCATCGATACGAGTGAGAAAATCTCATCGTAGTCAACACCTTGAACTTGACGAAAACCTTTTGTGACAATTCGAGATTTGTAGATAGTAACACTACTATCAGCGTCCATCTTCCTCTTGAAGATCCATTTATTCTGAATGGCTCACCGATCATCGGGCAAGTCAATCAAAGTCAATACTTTGTTCTCATACATGGATCCCATCTCAGATTTCATGGCCTTAAGCCATTTCGCGGAATCTGGGCTCATCATCGCTTCCTCATAGTTCATAGGTTCGTCACAGTCAAGTAACATGACCTCCAGAATGGGATTACAGTACCACTCTGGTACGCATCTTACTCTGGTTGACTTACGGGGTTCGGTAGTAACTTGATCAGAAGTTTCATGATCATCATCATTAGCTTCCTCACTAATTGGTGTAGGAATCACTGGAACTGATTTCTGTGATGAACTACTTTCCAATAAGGGAGAAGGTACAGTTACCTCATCAAGTTCTACTTTCCTCCCACTCACTTCTTTCAAGAGAAACTCCTTGTCTAGAAAGGATCCACTCTTAGAAACAAAGATCTTGCCTTCGGATATGTGATAGAAGGTGTACCCAACAGTTTATTTTGAGTATCCTATGAAGACACACTTCTCCGATTTGGGTCTGAGATTATCAGGCTGAAACTTTTTCACATAAGCATCACAGCCCCAAACTTTAAGAAACGACAACTTAGGGTTCTTGCTAAACCACAGTTCATATGGTGTCATCTCAACGGATTTTTATACGGTGCCCTATTTAATGTGAATGCAGCTGTCTTTAATGCATAACCCCAAAACGATAGTGGTAAATCGGTAAGAGACATCATAGACCACATCATATCTAATAAAGTATGGTTACGACGTTCGGACACACCATTACGTTGTGGTGTTCCAGGTGGCGTGAGTTGTGAAACTATTTCACATTGTTTTATATGAAGGCCAAACTCGTAACTCAAATATTCGCCTCCGCGATCAGATCGTAGAAACTTTATTTTCTTGTTACGATGATTCTTCACTTCATTCCGAAATTCTTTGAACCTTTTCAAAAGTTTCAGACTTGTGTTTCATTAATTAGATATACCCATATCTGCTCAAATCATCTGTGAAGGTTTAGAAAATAATGATACCCGCCGCGAGCCTTAACACTCATCGGACTGCATACATTGAAATGTATTATTTCCAATAAGTCAGTGGATCGCTCCATTGTTTTGGAGAACGGAGTCTTAGTCATCTTGCCAATGAGGCATGGTTCGCAAGCATCAAATGATTCATAATCAAGTGATTCCCAAAGTCCATCTGCATGGAGTTTCTTCATGCGCTTTACACCAACATGACCTAAACGGCAGTGCCACAAGTATGTTGCACTATCATTATCAACTTTGCATCTTTTGGCATCAATATTATGAATATGTGTATCACTACGATCAAGATTCAATAAACCATTTATAAGTGTATGACCATAGAAGGTTTTATTCATGTAAACATAACAACAATTATTCTTTGACTTAAATGAATAATTGTATTGCAATAAACATGACCCAATCATATTCATGCTCAACGCAAACACCAAATAACATTTATTTTAGGTTCAACACTAATCCCGAAGGTAAAAGGAGTGTGCGATGGTGATCTTATCAACCTTGGAATCATTTCCAATACACATTGTCACCTCGTCCTTAACTAGTCTCTGTTTATCTTGCAATGCCTGTTTTCGAGCAACTGAACCAGTATCAAATACAGAGGGGTTGCTATAAACACTAGTAAAGTACACATCAATAACATGTATATCAAATATACCTTTGTTCACTTTTTCCATCCTCTTTATCCGCCAAGTATCTAGGGTAGTTCCACTTCCAGTGACCATTTTCTTTCTAGTAGAAGCACTCAGTTCCAGGCTTGGGTCTAGCTTTGGGCTTCTTGACGGGAGCAGCAACTTGCTTGCTATTCTTCTTGAAGATCCCTTTCTTTCCCTTGCCCCTTTTCTTGAAACTAGTGGTCTTGTCAACCATCAACATTTGATGCTTTTCTTGTTTCTACCTTCGTTGATTTCAGCATCATGAAGAGCTCGGGAATCGTTTTCGTCATCCCTTGCATATTATAGTTCAGCATGAAGTTCTAGTAACTTGGCGATAGTGACTAGAGAACTCTGTCAATCACTATCTTATCTGCAAGATTAACTCCCACTTGATTCAAGCGATTGTAGTACTCAGACATTCTCAGCACATGCTCACTGGTTTGAGCTATTCTCCTCCATCTTGTAGGCAAAGTACTTGTCAGAGGTCTCATACCTCTTGACTCGGGCATCAGTCTGAAATACCCATTTTAGCTCTTGGAACATCTTATATGCTCCGTGGCGTTCAAAACGTTTTTGAAGTCCCGGTTCTAAGCCGTAAAGCATGGCGCACTAAACTATCAAGTAGCCATCATACCAAGCTTGCCAAATGTTCATAACATCTGCATCTGCTCCTGCAATAGGTCCGTCACCTAGTGGTGCATCAAGGACATAATTCTTTTGTGCAGCAATGAGGATAATCCTCAGATCACGGAGCTAGTCCGCATCATTGCTACTAACATCTTTCAACATAGTTTTTCTCTAGGAACATATCATAAACAAAACGAGGAAGCTATACGTGAGCAATTGATATACAACATAGATATGCAAATACTATCAGGACTAAGTTCATGATAAATTTAAGTTCAATTAATCATATTACTTAAGAACTCCCACTTAGATAGACATCTCTGTAATCATCTAAGTGATCACGTGATCCATATCAACTAAACCATGTCCGATCATCACGTGAGATGGAGAAGTTTTCAATGGTGAACATCACTATGTTGATCATATCTACTATATGATTCACGCTCAACCTTTCGGCCTCAGTGTTCTGAGGCCATATATGCATATGCTAGGCTCGTCAAGTTTAACCCGAGTATTCTGCGTGTGCAAAATTGGCTTGCACCTGTTGTATGTGAATGTAGAGCTTATCACACCCGATCATCATGTGGTGTCTCGGCACGACGAACTGTAGCAATGGTGCATACTTAGGGAGAACACTTATACCTTGAAATTTAGTGAGAGATAATCTTATAATGCTACCGCCGAACTAAGCAAAATAAGATGCATAAAGGATAAACATCACATGCAGTCAATATAAGTGATATGATATGGCCATCATCATCTTGTGCCTTTGATCTCCATCTCCAAAGCACCGTCATGATCACCATCATCACCGTCTTGACACCTTGATCTCCATCGAAGCATCATTGTCGTCTCGCCAACTATTTCTTCTATGACTATCGCTATCCTCGTAGACCGAAAGCGGAAGCATTAAGTAACGCGGTTGATGTTGTCGAACGTCTTCGTGATCCGACCGATCAAGTACCGAACGCACGACACCTCCGTGATCTGCACACGTATAGCTCGGTGACGTCCCTCAAACTCTTGATCCAGCTGAGGTCGAGGGAGAGTTTCGTCAGCACGACAATGTGGTGATGGTGATGATAAGTTAACAGTGCAGGGCTTCGCCTAAGCACTGCAACGATATAACCGAGGTGTGTTTCTGTGAAGGGGGCACCGCACACAGCTAAGAGAAACTTTTTTGTGTGCCTTTGGGGTGCCCCCCTCCCACATATATAAGGGGAGGGAGGAGGAGGCCGGCCAAGGGGAGGAGGCGCACCATGGGGGGGCAATCCTACTCCAAGTAGGATTCGCCCCCCCCTTTCCTATTCCAACAAGGAGAAGGGGGAAGGTGATGGAGGAGAGAAGGAAAGGGGAAGCGGCCCCCCTAGTCCAATTCGGTTTGGGCTAGGGGGAGCGCCCGCCCTGCCTTGGCCTACCTCCTCTTTTCCACCAATAGGCCCATGACGCCCAATAACCCCCTGGGAGGTTTCGGTAACCCCCTGGTACTTTGGAAAATACCTAATACACCTCGAAACTATTCCGGTGTCTGAATATAGTCTTCTAATATATCAATCTTTATGTCTCGACCATTTCAAGAGTCCTCGTCATGTCTATGATCTCATCTGGGACTCTGAACTACCTTCGGTACATCAAAACACATAAACTCATAATACTGATCGTCATCGAACGTTAAGCGTGCGGACCCTACGGGTTCGAGAAATATGTATACATGACTGAGACTCATCTCCGGTCAATAGCCAATAGCGGAACTTGGATGTTCATATTGGCTCCCACATATTCTACGAAGATCTCTATCGGTCAAACCGCACAACAACATACATTGTTCCCTTTGTCATCGGTATGTTACTTGCCCGAGATTCGATCATTGGTATCATCATACCTAGTTCAATATCGTTACCGGAAAGTCTCTTTACTCGTTCCATAATGCATCATCCCGAAACTAACTCATTAGTCACATTGCTTGCAAGGCTTATAGTGATGTGCATTACCGAGAGGGCCCAGAGATACCTCTCCGACAATCGTAGTGACAAATCCTAATCTCGATCTATGCTAACTCAACAAACACCATCGGAGACACCTGTAGAGCATCTTTATAATCACCCAGTTATGTTGTGATGTTTGATAGCACACTAAGTGTTCCTCTGGTATTCGGGAGTTGCATAATCTCATAGTCATAGGAACATGTATAAGTCATGAAGAAAGCAATAGCAATAAACTAAATGATCATAGTGCTAAGCTAACAGATGGGTCTAGTCCATCACATCATTCTCTAATGATGTGATCACGTTCATCAAATGACAACACATGTCCATGGCTAGGAAACATAACCATCTTTGATTAACAAGCTAGTCAAGTAGAGGCATACTAGGGACACTCTGTTTGTCTATGTATTCACACATGTACTAAGTTCCCGGTTAATACAATTCTAGCATGAATAATAAACATTTATCATGATATAAGAAAATATAAATAACAACTTTATTATTGCCTCTAGGGCATATTTCCTTCAACTACAACTTTCTTCATGTCAAGTATCTATTCCTAAGACCATGAGATCATGCAACTCCCGGATACCGGAGGAATGCCTTGTGTGTCACTTCGTAACTGGGTGATCATATAGGTGCTCTACAAGTATCTCTAAAAGTATCTATTCGGTTGGCATGGATCGAGACTGGGATTTGTCACTCCGTATGACGGAGAGATATCTCAGGGTCCTCTCAGTAATACAACATCATAAAGTGTTGGAAATATGCCCTAGAGGCAATAATAAAATGGTTATTATTATATTTCTTTGTTCATGATAATTGTCTATTGTTCATGCTATAATTGTGTTATCCGGAAATCATAATACATGTGTGAATACATAGACCACAACACGTCCCTAGTGAGCCTCTAGCTGACTAGCTCGTTGATCAAAAGATAGTCATGGTTTCCTGACTATGGACATTGGATGTCATTGATAACGGGATCACATCATTAGGAGAATGATGTGATGGACAAGACCCAATCCTAAGCATAGCTCAAAGATCGTGTGGTTCGTTTGCTATAGCTTTTCCGAATGTCAAGTATCATTTCCTTAGACCATGAGATTGTGCAACTCCCGGATACCGTAGGAGTGCTTTGGGTGTGCCAAACATCACAACGTAACTGGGTGACTATAAAGGTACACTACAGGTATCTCCGAAAGTGTCTGTTGAGTTGGCACGAATCGAGACTGGGATTTGTCACTCCGTATGACGGAGAGGTATCTCTGGGCCCACTCAGTAATGCATCATCATAATGAGCTCAATGTGACCAAGTGGTTGATCATGGGATCATGCATTACGGTACGAGTAAAGTGACTTGCCGGTAACGAGATTGAACGAGGTATTGGGATACCGACGATCGAGTCTCGGGCAAGTAACATACCGATTGACAAAGGGAATTGTATACGGATTGATTGAATCCTCGACATCATGGTTCATCAGATGAGATCATCGAGGAGCATGTGGGAGCCAACATGGGTATCTAGATCCCGCTGTTGGTTATTGACCGGAGAGTCGTCTCGGTCATGTCTGCATGTCTCCCGAACCCGTAGGGTCTACACACTTAAGGTTCGGTGACGCTAGGGTTGTTGAGATATTAGTATACGGTAACCCGAAAGTTGTTCGGAGTCCTGGATGAGATCCCGGACATCACGAGGAGTTCCGGAATGGTCTGGAGGTGCAGATTTATATATAGGAAGTCAAGTTTCGGCCATCGGGAAAGTTTCGGGGGTACTCGGTATTGTACCGGGACCACCGAAAGGGTCCCGGGGGTCCACCGGGTGGGGCCACCTATCATGGAGGGCCCCATGGGCTGAAGTGGGAGGGGAACCAGCCCCTAGTGGGCTGGTGCATCCCCCTTGGGCCTCCCCCTGCGCCTAGGGTTGGAAACCCTAGGGGTGGGGGGCGCCCCACTTGGCTTGGGGGGCAAGCCACCCCCTTGGCCGCCGCCCCCCTTGGAGATTGGATCTATGATGTCTCTTACCGATTTACCACTATCGTTTTGGGGTTATGCATTAAAGACAGCTGCATTCACGTTAAATAGGGCACCGTATAAAAATCCGTTGAGATGACACCATATGAACTGTGGTTTAGCAAGAACCCTAAGTTGTCGTTTCTTAAAGTTTGGGGCTGTGATGCTTATGTGAAAAAGTTTCAGCCTGATAATCTCAGACCCAAATCGGAGAAGTGTGTCTTCATAGGATACTCAAAATAAACTGTTGGGTACACCTTCTATCACATATCCGAAGGCAAGATCTTTGTTTCTAAGAGTGGATCCTTTCTAGACAAGGAGTTTCTCTTGAAAGAAGTGAGTGGGAGGAAAGTAGAACTTGATGAGGTAACTGTACCTTCTCCCTTATTGGAAAGTAGTTCATCACAGAAATCAGTTCCAGTGATTCCTACACCAATTAGTGAGGAAGCTAATGATGATGATCATGAAACTTCTGATCAAGTTACTACCGAACCCCGTAAGTCAACCAGAGTAAGATGCGTACCAGAGTGGTACTGTAATCCCATTCTGGAGGTCATGTTACTTGACTGTGACGAACCTATGAACTATGAGGAAGCGATGATGAGCCCAGATTCCGCGAAATGGCTTAAGGCCATGAAATCTGAGATGGGATCCATGTATGAGAACAAAGTATTGACTTTGATTGACTTGCCCGATGATCGGTGAGCCATTCAGAATAAATGGATCTTCAAGAGGAAGATGGACGCTGATAGTAGTGTTACTATCTACAAATCTCGAATTGTCACAAAAGGTTTTCGTCAAGTTCAAGGTGTTGACTACGATGAGATTTTCTCACTCGTATCGATGCTTAAAAGACTGTCCGAATCATGTTAGCAGTTGCCGCATTTTATGAAATGTGGCAAATGGATATCAAAACTACATAACTTAATTGATTTATTGAAGAAGAGTTGTATATGATGCAACCAGAAGGTTTTGTCAATCCTAAAGGTGCTAACAAAGTGTGCAAGCTCAAGCGATCCATCTATGGACTGGTGCAAGCATCTCGGAGTTGGAATATACACTTTGATGAGTTGATCAAAGCATATAGTTTTATACAGACTTTTGGAGAAGCCTGTATTTACAAGAAAGTGAGTGGGAGCTCTGTAGCATTTCTGATATTATATGTGGATGACATATTGTTGATCGGAAATGATACTGAATTTCTAGATAGCATAAAAGGATACTTGAATAAGAATTTTTCAATGAAAGACCTCGATGAAGCTGCTTACATATTGGGCATCAGGATCTATAGAGATAGATCAAGACGCTTGATAAATTTTTTCAATGAGTACATACCTTGATAAGTTTTTGAAGTAGTTCAAAATGGAATAGTCAAAGAAGGAGTTCTTTCCTGTTTTGCAAGGTGTGAAGTTGAGTAAAGACTCAAAAACCCGACCACGACATAAAATAGAAACAGAATGAAAAGTCATTCCCTATGCCTCAGTCATAGGTTCTATAAAGTATGCTATGCTGTGTACCAGACCTATTGTATACCTTAGCATGATTTTGGCATGGGAGTACAATAGTGATCTAGGAGTAGATCACTGGACATCGGTCAAAATTATCCTTAGAGGACTAAGGAAATATTTCTCGGTTATGGAGGTGATAAAAGAGTGTTGGAAATATGCCCTAGAGGCAATAATAAAATGGTTATTATTATATTTCTTTATTCATGATAATTGTCTATTATTCATGCTATAATTGTGTTAACCGGAAATCGTAATGCATGTGTGAATACATAGACCACAACACGTCCCTAGTGAGCCTCTAGTTGACTAGCTCATTGATCAAAAGATAGTCATGGTTTCCTGACTATGGACATTGGATGTCATTGATAATGGGATCACATCATTAGGAGAATGATGTGATGGACAAGACCCAATCCTAAGCATAGCTCAAAGATCGTGTAGTTCGTTTGCTGTAGCTTTTCCGAATGTCAAGTATCACTTCCTTAAACCATGAGATTGTGCAACTCCCGGATACCGTAGGAGTGCCTTGGGTGTGCCAAACGTCACAACGTAACTGGGTGACTATAAAGGTACACTATAGGTATCTCCGAAAGTGTCTGTTGGGTTGGCACGAATCGAGACTGGGATTTGTCACTCCGTATGACGGAGAGGTATCTCTGGGCCCACTCGGTAATGCATCATCATAATGAGCTCAATGTGACCAAGTGATTGATCACGGGATCATGCATTACGGCACGAGTAAAGTGACTTGCCGGTAACGATATTGAACGAGGTATTGGGATACCGACGATCGAGTCCCGGGCAAGTAACGTACCGATTGACAAAGGGAATTGTATACGGATTGATTGAATCCTCGACATCGTGGTTCATCCGATGAGATCATCGAGGAGCATGTGGGAGCCAACATGGGTATCCAGATCCCGCTGTTGGTTATTGACCGGAGAGTCGTCTCGGTCATGTCTGCATGTCTCCCGAACCCATAGGGTCTACACACTTAAGGTTCGGTGACGCTAGGGTTGTAGAGATATTAGTATGCAGTAACCCGAAAGTTGTTCGGAGTCCCGGATGAGATCCTGGACGTCACGAGGAGTTCCGGAATGGTCCGGAGGTAAAGATTTATATATAGGAAGTCCAGTTTCGGCCATCGGGAAAGTTTCGGGGGTCGCCGGTATTGTACCGGGACCACCGGAAGGGTCCCGGGGGTCCACCAGGTGGGGCCACCCATCCCGGAGGGCCCCATGGGCTGAAGTGGGAGGGGAACCAGCCCCTGGTGGGCTGGTGCGCCCCCCCTTGGGCCTCCCATGCGCCTAGGGTTGGGAAACCCTAGGGGTGGGGGCGCCCCCACTTGGCTTGGGGGGGAAGCCACCCCTTGGCCGCCGCCCCCCTTGGAGATCCATCTCCTAGGGTCGGCGCCCCCCCAAGGCCCCTATATAAAGAGGGGGGAGGGAGGGCAGCCGAACCCTTGCTCTTGGCGCCTCCCTCTCCCTCCGTAACACCTCTCCTCCCCGCTTGCGCTTGGCGAAGCCCTCCCGGGATCCTGCTGCATCCACCACCACGCCGTCGTGCTGCTGGATCTTCATCAACCTCTCCTTCCCCCTTGCTGGATCAAGAAGGAGGAGACGTCTTCCCAACCGTACATGTGTTGAACGCAGAGGTGCTGTCCGTTCGGCACTTGGTCATCGGTGATTTGGATCACGACGAGTACGACTCCATCAACCCCGTTCTCTTGAACGCTTCCGCGCGCGATCTACAAGGGTATGTAGATGCACTCCCCTCTCCCTTGTTGCTAGATGACTCCATAGATTGATCTTGGTGATGCGTAGAAAATTTTAAAATTCTGCTACGTTCCCCAACAGTGGCATCATGAGCTAGGTCTATGCGTAGTTTCTATGCACGAGTAGAACACAAAGCAGTTGTGGGCATCGATATTGTCAATTTGCTTGCCGTTACTAGTATTATCTTGATTCGGCGGCATCGTGGGATGAAGCGGCCCGGACCGACCTTACACGTACGTTTACGTGAGACTGGTTCCACCGATTGACATGCACTAGTTGCATAAGGTGGCTGGCGGGTGTCTTTCTCTCCCACTTTAGTCGGATTGGATTCGATGAAAAGGGTCCTTATGAAGGGTAAATAGAAATTGGCATATCACGTTGTGGTTTTGGCGTAGGTAAGAAACGTTCTTGCTAGAAACCTATAGCAGCCACGTAAAAACTTGCAACAACAATTAGAGGACGTCTAACTTGTTTTTGCAGCATGTGCCGTGTGATGTGATATGGCCAAAAGGATGTGATGAATGATATATGTGATGTATGAGATTGATCATGTTCTTGTAATAGGAATCACGACTTGCATGTCGATGAGTATGACAACCGGCAGGAGCCATAGGAGTTGTCTTTATTTATTTATGACATGTGTGTCAACATAAACGTCATGTAATTACTTTACTTTATTGCTAAAGCGTTAGCCATAGTAGTAGAAGTAATAGATGACGAGACAAGTTCAAGAAGACACGATGATGGAGATCATGATGATGGAGATCATGGTGTCATGCCAGTGACAACGATGATCATGGAGCCCCGAAGATGGAGATCAAAAGGAGCAAATGATATTGGCCATATCATGTCACTATTTGATTGGATGTGATCTTTATCATGTTTTACATCTTATTTGCTTAGAACGACGGTAGCTTGAATAAGATGATTCCTCGTAATAATTTCAAGAAAGTGTTCCCCCTCACTGTGCACCATTGCGAAGGTTCGTTGTTTCGAAGCACCACGTGATGATCGGGTGTGATAGATTCTAATGTTCGAATACAACGGGTGTAAGCCAGATTTACACACGCAATACACTTAGGTTGACTTGACGAGCCTAGCATGCACAGACATGGCCTCGGAACACAGAAGACCGGAAGGTCGAGCATGAGTCGTATAGAAGATACGATCAACATAAAGATGTTCACCGATGCTGACTAGTCCGTCTCATGTGATGATCGGACACGGCCTAGTTGACTCGAATCATGTTTCACTTAGATGACTAGAGGGATGTCTATCTGAGTGGGAGTTCATTGAATAATTTGATTAGATGAACTTAATTATCATGAACTTAGTCTAAAATCTTTACACTTTGTCTTGTAGATCAAATGGCCCATGCTAATGTTGCCCTCAACTTCAACGCGTTCCTAGAGAAAACCAAGCTGAAAGATGATGGCAGCAACTATACGGACTGGGTCTGGAACCTGAGGATCATCCTCATAGCTGCCAAGAAAGATTATGTCCTAGAAGCACCGCTAGGTGACGCACCCATCCCAGAGAACCAAGACGTTATGAACGCTTTGCAGTCACGTGTTGATGATTACTCCCTCGTTCAGTGCGGCATGCTTTACAGCTTAGAACCGGGGCTCCAAAAGCGTTTTGAGAGACAAGGAGCATATGAGATGTTCGAAGAGCTGAAAATGGTTTTCCAAGCTCATGCCCGGGTCGAGAGATATGAAGTCTCCGACAAGTTCTTCAGTTGTAAGATGGAGGAAAATAGTTCTGTCAGTGAGCACATACTCAAAATGTCTGGGTTGCATAACCGCTTGACTCGGCTGGGAGTTAATCTCCCGGATGACGCGGTCATTGACAGAATCCTTCAGTCGCTTCCACCAAGCTACAAGAGCTTTGTG
Source organism: Triticum urartu (assembly GCF_056163025.1). NCBI lineage: Eukaryota > Viridiplantae > Streptophyta > Magnoliopsida > Poales > Poaceae > Triticum > Triticum urartu. The sequence continues at coordinate 132,635,798 of NC_141874.1, forward strand.
ATGAACTTCAATATGCAGGGGATGGAAAAGATCATTCCTGAGGTATATTCAATGCTGAAATCAGCGGAGGTGGAAATCAAAAAGGAACATCAAGTGATGATGGTGAATAAAACCACTAAGTTCAAGAAAGGCAAGGGTAAGAAGAACCTCAAGAAGGACGGCAAGGGGGTTGCCGCGCCCGGTAAGCAAGCTGCCGGGAAGAAGCCAAATAATGGACCCAAGCCCGAGACTGAGTGTTTTTATTGCAAGGGAAGTGGTCACTGGAAGCGGAACTACCCCAAATACTTAGCGGACAAGAAGGCCGGCAACATTAAAGGTATATGTGATATACATGTAATTGATGTGTACCTTACCAGTACTCGTAGTAGCTCCTCGGTATTTGCTACCGGTGCGCTTGCTCACATTTGTAACTCAAAGCAGGAGCTGCGGAATAAGCGGAGACTGGCGAAGGACGAGGTGACGATGCGCGTCGGGAATGGTTCCAAGGTCGATGTGATCGCCGTCGGCACGCTGCCTCTACATTTACCTACGGGATTAGTTTTAAACCTCAATAATTGTTATTTAGTGCCAGCTTTGAGCATGAACATTGTATCAGGATCTCGTTTAATTTGAGATGGCTACTCATTTAAATCTGAGAATAATGGTTGTTCTATTTATATGAGAGATATGTTTTATGGTCATGCTCCGCTGGTGAATGGTTTATTCTTAATGAATCTCGAGCGTAATGTTACACATATTCATAGTGTGAATACCAAAATATGTAAGGTTGATAATGATAGTCCCACATACTTGTGGCACTGCCGCCTTGGTCACATAGGTGTCAAACGCATGAAGCAGCTCCATGCAGATGGACTTTTGGAGTCTCTTAATTACGAATCATTTGACACATGCGAACAATGCCTCATGGGTAAAATGACCAAGACTCCGTTCTCAGGAACAATGGAGCGAGCAACCAACTTATTGGAAATCATACATACTGATGTGTGCGGTCCAATGAGTGTTGAGGCTCGCGGTGGCTATCGTTATGTTCTCACCCTCACCGACGACTTGAGTAGATATGGGTATGTCTACTTAATGAAACACAAGTCTGAGACCTTTGAAAAGTTCAAGGAATTTCAGAGTGAGGTTGAGAATCAATGTGACAAGAAAATCAAGTTCTTGCGATCAGATCATGGGGGGGAATACTTGAGTCACGAATTGGCACATACTTAAGGAAATATGGAATAGTTTCACAACTCACGCCGCCTGGAACACCTCAGCGTAATGGTGTGTCCGAACGTCGTAATCGCACTCTATTGGATATGGTGCGATCTATGATGTCTCTTACCGATTTACCGCTGTCATTTTGGGGCTATGCTTTAGAGACTGCCGCATTCACTTTAAATAGGGCTCCGTCGAAATCCGTTGAGACGACACCGTATGAATTATGGTTTGGGAAGAAACCTAAGCTGTCGTTTCTAAAAGTTTGGGGATGCGATGCTTATGTCAAGAAACTTCATCCTGAAAAGCTCGAACCCAAATCGGAAAAATGCGTCTTCATAGCATACCCTAAAGAAACTATTGGGTATACCTTCTACCTCAGATCCGAAGGCAAGATCTTTGTTGCCAAGAATGGATCCTTTCTAGAGAAAGAGTTTCTCTCGAAAGAAATAAGTGGGAGGAAAGTAGAACTTGATGCAGTGTTACCTCTTGAACCGGAGAGTGGCGTAGCTCAGGAAATTGTTCCTGAGGTGCCTGCACCGACTAGAGAGGAAGTTAATGATGATGATCATGAAACTTCAGATCAAGTTGCTACTGAACTTCGTAGGTCCACAAGAACACGTTCTGCACCAGAGTGGTATGGCAACCCTGTCTTGGAAATCATGTTGTTAGACAACGGTGAACCTTCGAACTATGAAGAAGCGTTGGCGGGCCCAGATTCCGACAAATGGCTGGAAGCCATGAAATCCGAGATAGGATCCATGTATGAAAACGAAGTATGGACTTTGACTGACTTGCCCGATGGTCGGCGAGCCATAGAAAATAAATGGATCTTTAAGAACAAGACAGGCGTGGATGGTAACGTAACCATCTATAAAGCTCGGCTTGTCGCTAAGGGTTATTGACAAGTTCAAGGGGTTGACTGCGATGAGACTTTATCACCCGTAGCGAAGCTGAAGTCCGTCCGAATCATGTTAGCAATTGCCGCATTCTATGATTATGAGATATGGCAAATCGACGTCAAAACGGCATTCCTTAATGGTTTCCTTAAGGAAGAATTGTATATGATGCAGCCGGAAGGTTTTGTCGATCCTAAGAATGCTGACAAGGTGTGCAAGCTCCAACGCTCGATTTATGGGCTGGTGCAAGCATCTCGGAGTTGGAACATTCGTTTTGATGAGATGATCAAAGCGTTTGGGTTTACGCAGACTTATGGAGAAGCCTGCATTTACAAGAAAGTGAGTGGGAGCTCTGTAGCATTTCTCATATTGTATGTGGATGACATACTGTTGATGGGAAATGATATAGAATTCTTGGAAAGCATAAAGGCCTACTTGAACAAGTGTTTTTCAATGAAGGATCTTGGAGAAGCTGCTTATATATTAGGCATCAAGATCTATAGAGATAGATTGAGCCGCCTCATTGGTCTTTCACAGAGTACGTACCTTGACAAGATATTGAAGAAGTTCAAAATGGATCAGTCAAAGAAGGGGTTCTTGCCTGTATTGCAAGGTACGAGATTGAGCACGGCTCAATGCCCGACCACGGCAGAAGATAGAGAAAAGATGAGTGTCGTCCCTTATGCCTCGGCCATAGGGTCTATCATGTATGCTATGCTGTGTACCAGACCTGATGTAAACCTTGCCGTAAGTTTGGTAGGAAGGTACCAAAGCAATCCCGGCATGGAACACTGGACAGCGGTCAAGAATATCCTGAAGTACCTGAAAAGGACTAAGGATATGTTTCTCATTTATGGAGGTGACGAAGAGCTCGTCGTAAAGGGTTACGTGGATGCTAGCTTCGACACAGATCTGGATGACTCTAAGTCACAAACCGGATACGTGTATATTTTGAATGGTGGGGCAGTAAGCTGGTGCAGTTGCAAGCAAAGCGTTGTGGCGGGATCTACATGTGAAGCGGAGTACATGGCAGCCTCGGAGGCAGCACAAGAGGCAATCTGGGTGAAGGAGTTTATTACCGACCTAGGAGTCATACCCAATGCGTCGGGCCTGATGACTCTCTTCTGTGACAACACTGGAGCTATTGCCCTTGCCAAGGAGCCCAGGTTTCATAGGAAGACCAGGCATATCAAGCGTCTCTTCAACTCCATTCGTGAAAGTGTTCAAAATGGAGACATAGATATTTGTAAAGTACATACGGACCTGAATGTGGCAGATCCGTTGACTAAACCTCTCCCTAGAGCAAAACATGATCAACACCAGAACTGCATGGGTGTTCGATTCATCACAATGTAACTAGACTATTGACTCTAGTGCAAGTCGGAGACTGTTGGAAATATGCCCTAGAGGCAATAATAAAATGGTTTGTTCATGATAATTGTCTATTGTTCATGCTATAATTGTGTTATCATAAAATTGTAATACATGTGTGAATACATAGACCACAACACGTCCCTAGTGAGCCTCTAGTTGACTAGCTCGTTGATCAAAAGATAGTCATGGTTTCCTGACTATGAACATTTGATGTCATTGATAACGGGATCACATCATTAGGAGAATGATGTGATGGACAAGACCCAATCCTAAGCATAGCTCAAAGATCGTGTAGTTCGTTTGCTATAGCTTTTCCGAATGTCAAGTATCATTTCCTTAGACCATGAGATTGTGCAACTCCCGGATACCGTAGGAGTGCTTTGGGTGTGCCAAACGTCACAACGTAACTGGGTGACTATAAAGGTACACTACAGGTATCTCCAAAAGTGTCTGTTGGGTTGGCACGAATCGAGACTGGGATTTGTCACTCCGTATGACGGAGAGGTATCTCTGGGCCCACTCGATAATGCATCATCATAATGAGCTCAATGTGACCAAGTGGTTGATCACGGGATCATGCATTACGGTACGAGTAAAGTGACTTGCCGGTAACGAGATTGAACGAGGTATTGGGATACCGACGATCGAGTCTCGGGCAAGTAACGTACCGATTGACAAAGGGAATTGTATACGGATTGATTGAATCCTCGACATCGTGGTTCATCCGATGAGATCATCGAGGAGAATGTGGGAGCCAACATGGGTATCTAGATCCCGCTGTTGGTTATTGACCGGAGAGTCGTCTCGGTCATGTCTGCGTGTCTCCCGAACCCGTAGGGTCTACACACTTAAGGTTCGGTGACGCTAGGGTTGTTGAGATATTAGTATACGGTAACCCGAAAGTTGTTCTGAGTCCCGGATGAGATCCCGGACATCACGAGGAGTTCCGGAATGGTCCAGAGGTGAATATTTATATATAGGAAGTCAAGTTTCGGCCATTAGGACAGTTTCGGGGGTACTCGGTATTGTACCGGGACCACCGGAAGGGTCCCGGGGGTCCACCGGGTGGGGCCACCTATCCCGGAGGGCCCCATGGGCTGAAGTGGGAGGGGAACCAGCCCCTAGTGGGCTGGTGCGCCCCCCTTGGGCCTCCCCCTGCGCCTAGGGTTGGAAACCCTAGGGGTGGGGGCGCCCCACTTGGCTTGGGGGGCAAGCCACCCCCTTGGCCGCCGCCCCCCCTTGGAAATTGGATCTCCTAGGGCCGGCACCCCCCCCTAGGGACCCTATATATAGTGGGGGGAGGGAGGGCAGCCGCAGCCTAGCCCCTGGCGCCTCCCTCTCCCTCCCGTGACACTCCTCCCTCTCCCTGAGCTTGGCGAAGCCCTGCCGAGATCACTGTTACTTCCACCACCACGTCGTCGTGCTGCTGGATCTTCATCAACCTCTTCTTCCCCCTTGTTGGATCAAGTTGGAGGAGACGACTTCCCAACCGTACGTGTGTTGAACGCGGAGGTGCCGTCCGTTCGGCGCTAGGTCATCGGTGATTTGGATCACAACGAGTACGACTCCATCAACCCCGTTCTCTTGAATGCTTCCGCGCGCGATCTACAAGGGTATGTAGATGCACTCCCCTCTCCCTCGTTGCTAGATGACTCCATAGATTGATCTTGGTGATGCGTAGAAAATTTTAAAATTCTGCTACGTTCCCCAACATAAAGAGCTTGCAAGAAATGTGGCTAATGAGTTAGTCACGGGATCTTGTATTGTGGAACAAGTAAAGAGATTTGTCGGCACCGAGATTGAATTAGGTATGAAGATACCGGCGATCGAATCTCGGCAAGTAACATATCGCTGGACAAAGGGAATTGCATACATGATTAACTGAATCCGTGACATCGTGGTTCAACCGTCAAAAGATCTTCGTGGAATATGTGGAAACAATATGGGCATCCAGGTCCCGCTATTGGTTATTGACTGGATAGGGGTCTCGGTCATGTCTACATAATTCTTGAACCCGTAGGGTCCGCACGCTTAATGTTCGATGATGCTAGAGTAGAATTGGGATATGTGCACTTGTAACTAAATGTTGTTGGAGTACTGAATGAGATCTCGGACATCATGAGGAGCTACAGAATGGTTCATATGTATAGATTTATATATAGGAAATCTTGTTTTGGTCTCCGGAAAAGTTTCGGGCATTATCGATAGTGTACCGGGAGTGCCGAAAGGGGTCCAGGGGTCCACCTGCTCTAGGGGCCCACATGGGATGTAGGAGGTGCGCCTTGGCCTATATGGGCCAGGGGCACCAGCCCCAAGAGGCCCATGCGCCAAGAGGGGAGGAGGAGGAAGAGTCCTAAGGGGGAAGGTGCCCCCCTAGGTGCCTTGGGAGGGAGGAAACCTCCCTAGGCCCACGCCCCCTCCTTGGAGGAGGGGCTAGGGCTGCGTCCCAGCCCTCACCATTGCCTCCTATATATAGTGGGGGACAGGAAGGCGCTGAACATACCAATTCCCACGCCCCAGCGGCGGCCCTACCTCTCTCATAACTCTGTTTTCTCCTCAGATTAGTTCCGACAGCGTTTGGCAAAGCCTTATCGGCGCTGCACGACCACCATATCCACCATGCCTTTGTGCTGGTTGAGATCCCATCTACTTCTCCTCTCTTGCTTGCTGGATCGAGGAAACGCCATCGAGCCGCACGTGTGCTAAACGCGGAGGTGTCGTCCGTTCGGCGCTAGATCGGATTGGATCATGATCGGATCGCGAAGAGTACGACTACATCAACCGCATTATATACGCTCCTACTTTCGGTCTACAAGGGTATGTAGACACACTCCCCTCTCGTTGCTATGCATCTCCTAGATTATATCTTGCGGGTTCGTAGGAAATTTTATGATTTTCCTGCTCTGTTCCCCATCAAAATAGCCAAGCTTGAGAAGCAGAATGAGTTCTTGTGCAAGCAATACAATCATGGCTCTTTCTCCCCTTCAAAGAGCCCCAGGAAAACACATCATTGGTTTTCTCCTTGTTGTCACAGATGGGCTCCAGCTCTTTGGAAGAGCACTCATAGTCGGTTCCCTCTTCGTCATCATGGATGAGATCTGGTTTGGCGGCTGAGGATCCCAACCCGTCGATGCAGAATATGTCCTTAAAAACGTCAAAAGGGGCTCAATGGCGTGGAAGGATGGCAAATCGGTAAAGCCCGAGGCGTTACCGGTGGGGCAATTCATCTGGGCCAAAGCCCTCCCCAAGCCATCATTTTCGACGAGCTCGATGTCGTAGCCAGCAACATAATATGAAAAGATATGGCCACTGGCTAATATGTAGCATGCATGATGGTCTAGGCGGTGAGGTGTTCCTCCGGGATCAGAAGGTTAGCACGCACGACAACCACCTCGTCCTCGTCTGCCCCTGAGGCCACGGTAAACCTAATTTTGGCCATCTGCCTGTCGAGCTCCCTGCCATATGTGGTTGGGCTTAGGCAACGATGCTTTGGAGTAGGGGGTGAGGATTTGAAAACAAGAGGGTGTTTCGTAGGCGTCGTCTACGCAAATCCGATCGGGGCGGGGATGGCGATCGGTGGCTTACTTGACTAGATCGGCGAGGCACGGGCAAACCGCAGTAGAGGACGAAGGTTGATGCGACGATAGGGGATTGAGCAGGGGAAGAGGGAAAGGTGACGATACTAAAATGTGGTGTGGTGGTGGGGGAGAGGGGTAAAATACTGAAATTGCGCGACTGCTAGAAATTTCGCTCGGAACCTGAAAACTGATGCGAGAGAAACACACATCGCGGATAGTGAAAATGTAATACTCTTGTGTGGTCAAAAAGAAAACTCGTGGGTCCCATCTCGAAAAAATTTAGATCACATACGAGGTGGCAGAAATACATGTGCGATACTTGGCAACATCACACACGTCTTTGATTTTGCAGAAGTTTGTGATAAGGATCACTATCCCGATGTAATCTATTTTTTTAAAATCCAGATGTTAAACAACACTTAAAGCCATGTAAGAATGACGTTATTGACATTGTTTTTAAATATAGCTGCCAACTTAAATTACTAGATACTAATTGCTCTAAAATACTAATAGATACTAATTAATATAACTAGCAAAAGAGCCCGTGCGTTGCAACGGGAGAAAAGACATAACACACACTCTTAACTCAACAACCATCACTCAAGACCACAATAGGTCCATCTCTTTTATTTTTGTGAGGCATCATATTTGTGTTGCCACTTATCCTCCTTCTCATCCTCGTCGGCGATGGCCTCGGTGTTCACACAAAACAATAAAAAAGATGTGTTCAATATGGTTAATCCTAAGGCGTCTCTCTCTCCCTCTCGCCTCTCTCTCTCTCGCTCACTTTCTCTCACTCTCGCGATGAGAAATCTATTGTTTTCCCCTGCGACATTTTTTAGAGGTATGCATGTGTAGTTATCGATGTTTTATTTTCCCTATATGGTAATAATGGGATGTTTATTTGCAATCTGGATCACCGCCGGTATGAAAAAAACGGATCTTGCGCTATAAATTATAAATTTGCTTTCATAACAATATTTTAAAAATATTTAACAGGTAAAATTAACATTATATTTAGATTCCACACATTTTTCTAATAAAATTTCATATATAATATATTGAAATCGAAGTTACGGTATAAAAGATACAGATAATTTAGAAAATCATTTGGTTTGAATCAAATATATTCTAAAATAATATTTAAAAATACTTAACAGGTAAAAATAATCTCATATTCATATTCTACATATTTTTCTAATCAAATTTCATATATAACATGTTCAAATCGGAGTTACGGTTTAAAAGATATGGATGATTTTAAAAAGCATTTGTTTGACTTAAATATGATCCGCGGATGAATTACCTAAAACATTAGGGGTTTTTCGAAAAATGTAAAATAACGGTTCGGGTGTGACTTAAATCCTGACGGCGGGTTGATTTCAAGAAAAGACATGGACTTTTGTCTAAAATACGAAAATAACAATTCGTTTTAACTTAAAATAGGATTGCGGGTTGAATTCTCTGAAATAGAGGGACTTTTCTGAAAAATGCCATGACGGACGAAAGAAATCCAATTTGCTTTATTATTAGGTAAAGATAAAGATAAAAATTAAACACATGGGCGATGCCCACCCATGCAAGTGGAGGTAGCTAGGTTGCCAATGCTGGCAGACGTCGTCGTTCTCCTTCGCGGCCTTGGCGACGGCAGCCCATGGTGCTTGGATCTTCGCGTAGCTCTCCTTCACGGTCATCTCCATGTGGCTTCTCTCCGCACAGAGCCGTACGATGCCCAATTTGTCAGCAAGGAGATGATGAAATGACCATCCCAATTCAGGAAGAGTAAATTGCCAGTTGGGTTTGTGCCCCTTAAGAGTATCTTTATTAGTATTATTTCACTGGAAATCGATGATTACACCATAACAGGCAACACTAACAGTACATGTCTAGGATGAAACTGCCGCCTGCACCCGTGGCACCTTCGCCAGAGACAGCTTTATCACGTTGATTGCGAGGTTCTTATTTGTGTGTGTAGGTACGAGGTGACTCGCGCGTGGTCTCCTACTGGATTGATACCTTGGTTCTCAAAAACTGAGAAAAATACTTACGCTGCTTTACTGCATCACCCTTTCCTCTTTTAAGGGAAAACCAACGCAGTGCTCAAGAGGTAGCAATCTTTATCGGTCAAACCGCATAACAACATACATTGTTCCTTTTGTCATCGATATGTCACTTGCCCGAGATTCGATCGTCGGTATCTCAATGCCTAGTTCAATCTCATTACCGGCAAGTCTCTTTACTCGTTCCATAATGCAACATCCCGTAACTAACTCATTAGTCACATTGCTTGCAAGGCTTGTAGTGATGTGCATTACCGAGAGGGCCCAGAGATACCTCTCCGATACACGGAGTGACCAATCCTAATATCGATCTATGCCAACTCAACAAACACCATCGGAGACACCTGTAGAGCATCTTTATAGTCACCCAGTTATGTTGTGACGTTTGATAGCACACTAAGTGTTCCTCCGGTATTCGGGAGTTGCATAATCTCATAGTCATAGAAACATGTATAAGTTATGAACGAAGCAATAGCAACAAACTAAACAATCATCGTGCTAAGCGAATGGATGGGTCAAGTCAATCACATCATTCTCTAATGGTGTGATCCCGTTAATCAAATGACAACTCATGTCAATGGTTAGGAAACTTAACCATCTTTGATTAACGAGCTAATCAAGTAGAGGCATACTAGTGACACTCACTTTGTCTATATATTCACGCATGTACTAAGTTTTCGGTTAACACAAATCTAGCATTAATAATAAACATTTATCATGATATAAGGAAATATAAATAACAACTTTATTATTGCCTCTAGGGCATATTTCCTTCACTTGTTGTAAAGGTCTTGACCTTGGGAGCTTAAATATAAAATAAGTTTTAAAAATAAATCTATAAATTAAAAGATATGCATGATTGAAACTGTCAAAGTGAAAACAAAATGCATGAGTGCTTCATAAGTACTTGTGTGTCAGCAAGAGATGGTCACGCATGCATGTGTCCTTCATCTGGCATATAGTGGGTCCTAGTGCAGAAAATACATTGCATGCAAATCTAGAGAAATGAGTGAAATGCATCTTCCGTATATGAGTGCTTGATGTGGTGTCATGTGTTGATTGGCTAGGTTGTCGGTACATCCCGGCAGCGGTAAAAAAAGCTTTGCGTGGAGAGGGCGGGGTACAAAATATACATGCGATGTCCTACCTCCTTCAGTCCTCGCGCCCCTGTAAGCATCATCTCCAAGTCGCTCCTCTCCGCACAGAGCTGTACGATGCCTAATTTGTCAGCAAGGAGATTGACCATCCCAATTCAGGAAGACGTAAATTGCCAGTTGGGTTAGTGCCGCTTATCTTTATTATTCCACTGGAAATGGATGATTACACCATAACAGGCAACACTAACAGTACGAGTACATGTCTAGGATGAAACTGCCGCCTGCACCCGTGGCACCTTCGCCAGAGACAGTTTGCCCAGGAAGTTGGTGGAAAGGCTTCCCAAGAAGAGGTGCCCATCGAACTCCTTCACGGAAGTGATGAAGTGGATCACCTTCCCTTGGGAGTCGTCGAGCACACGGATGATCTCACCGTCCTCCGACACCTGAGCCACCATCGCTCCCTTCGCCGTCGCCTTGATGGGTTCGTGAAGCGCCGGGATCGACGCGACGACTCTCTTGGCCAAGGTCCAGCGGGTGATCAGGTCCATCCATGGTGACCTCAGCTGCATTTTGAGTTGACCACCAAAAATCATGAGATGATGTCTGCTGTTTCACGGCGATATATCCTACTAGCTGGTGAGGCGAGGGCCGGCTTGATGGCAGCAAGTGTGACCTGGAGAAGGGCGATCCAGAAGGAGCCGTCCGGTGCTAGATGGATGTTGTCCGGAGACCCCGGAAGGTTGTCGACGAAGGTCTCCTTCTGGCCGGCCTTGTCGCCTTTCAGCCACAGCCTCGTGCATCTGAACCTGCGCCTCACAGAATTATATGGTCACTTGATGATGGAGCTGCTGCAGCAGCAAGCCTGAGACTGCAGAGTGAGTAGAGTGAAGTGCAGGGCGTGCCCAGGTGCTCACCCCGCTGTCTCGCAGACGACGAGGAAGGACTCGTCCCGCGACAGGGCGACGCCGTTAGCGAAGGCGAGGTTGTCGAGCGCCACGGACGCCTTGCCGGTGCCGGGGTCGTACCTGAGGAGCCGGCCGGTGGGGCGGGCCTCGAGGTAATCGAGGAACCACTCGCCGAAGCCGAACCTGGTGCTCCCGTCGCTGAAGTAGACCGTGCCGTCGGACGCCTCGATCACCGCGTCGGCAAACCTGACGATTGAACGAAATTCAGTTTGCGCCGTCAGTTACCGAAGACGCCAACGTGTTATGTCACCTGATCGTGGAGCCTTCGACCGTGGATGCAAGAATTGTCACGCGACCCTCCTCGACTTTCAGTAATCCCTGCCAAAACACACACACCAACAGTGAAATTGTAGGCAGTGTGTCAAACAACGCGCAGAATAGAGAGTGCCGTTACTGCGAGTGCGAGAGTAGTTTACATGCACCCGCACGCACATCCATCCACGTGTGGTAGCAACCAGCAACAGGCCACAAGCACCCAAAAAGTGCGGCGCATGCAACAGCCGACCGGCCGGGCGCGCGCCGGGGGAGGTGACGTACCTTGTGAGCGTCGCAGACGAGCAAGCTGCCGTCGGCGGAGGGCGCGATCCCGAGCAGGTCAGTGCCGCCGACGAACCGCCAGTGCTCCCACGACCCGTTGGGCTGCATCCTCTCCAGCCACCCGTCCCTCGTCGCCGTGTACAGCGTCCCGCCCGCCGCCGCGTCGATGTACACGTCCTCCGGCCCGCTCAGCCGCCCATCCCCGAGCTTCTCCAGCCCCTGCATACCAAACCACCACCCCCTCAGACCTCAGTACGCGGCGTGACATGGTAAGAACCGATCGGCCAAGGCGCTGAAAAATAACTGACCTGGAGGAGGTTATTGGGAGGGTGCCGCGCGGGCGACGGCGGCGACGGGAGCGGCTGGATGGGGCAGTGGAGCGCGACGTGGACCGCCAGCGACACCATCACGGCCACCGCCGCCGTGCCCAAGAGACCGCCCGGCGCCATGAGGGTCGACGATGAACCCAACGTCGATCGAAAACGATGGAGCGACTGTACAGAGCTCCAAGTGACCGCGAAGGGGTGGCGAGTGACACACTGACACTGGCTGGAGCACGGTGCTTGGGTTCAAGTAAGCTTGTCGTGTGCCGGCTCCTCACGTACGTGTGATCGGGTCACACCTTCGTCGATCACCGTACCTTGGCCGATCACACGTACGTCCCGATCACCTATCTTGGCCTTCGGGACGTACGTGAGGTGACCGGATCAGTTTCAGCTGGCGTCGCAGGCGACGAACGTGTGACCCGAGCGGCGCCGCGTCTGGTTTGGCATCCGTCACGTCACCAGCTCGCTCTGGACCACAGAGACAGCACCGAAGCACCGATCGAGCGGTGAGCTAGGCCTAGGCGCGTACGTGAGAATCTCTGCCGGTACCGTAGCATGGGATGCGCGATTTACAGGACAGCACTGGCTGCGTTGCTGCCTGGCTCTCTATTCAGAGTTGTTGCTATCTGCCATGGCGTGCGTGGCCTAGCCTTGTCGCGACTAAAACGTGAACGGCGAACTTCTATCTGAAACGAGAAAAGGGTACAGCAGATCGACTGAGGAGTTGTCTCCTTTTTTGTGATCTTTATCCGTGGTATCACTGTCGACCAATTTATGTGGTATTGCTCAGTTGCAGTTGTTCCGTGGATTTGTAGGCTTCGGTAACATCGACTGTATTTACTTCTGCTCATCTATCTTATCCGAATGTTGTGAGCATTGTTATGAGAAAACTACACCATTTTCTCACGCATTTTTAGGGCTTAAACCTCCCGCATGCGTTTAGACAAGGCTGTCCGGACCACCGAAGTCATTCAACACGGGGCTGTATCGGTCCGTGGAATGGTATGGACGTGTTTTCACCCGAGACAAATGGGAGAGAGGGGAGGGGGGTCCGGGAGTCCGGACCACTATCACGCCTGCTTCTAAGCACCCTGGCCTACCCCCCCCCCAACCCCCCTCCTGGCACGCGCGCTTCCCGCACGTCGTCCAGTTGCCTGCATTCATGTCATTATAGAGCACGATGCTCCACATTGAATGCGGCTTAGGCGGACGCGGCGTCACATTGTCTTCGCCATTGAAACGGCGCACCGGCCGAGGCGGCGCCCGCTGCACGCTTGGCTGAACACACCTCCTCGCCGCATGCAAACGTCTCCATTAAACCCGCGTGGAAGCCTACTCCAGCTGCACGTCCGTTCACGAGCGGGCCGACATTAAACGCAACGCCGGACAAGCTCCTCCCGTCCGCCATCTATTTAAATGAGGCCAGATGCCGGGCAAGAATCGCACCACTCCACCGCTCCCCATCTCCTCCTTCACCATTTTCTCCACTCTTTCGATGGCATCCGACGAGGCAGAAGAGCGGTTCTCCGGCATAAAAGCCGGATGGATGACCCGCCGAGCCCGCCGGATACGAGCGACGCATCTCGCTGCTCCACCTCCCTCGCTTAGCCCGACGGAACCAGTTGCCGCCCCAAGCCGGGGCATGGTTCAGCAACTCGCCGCCCGAATCCAGCTCACGGGGGAGTGGAGAATTGCTCCATCCCGGCACAGCGGCACGTGCATCGCCGCCTCCAGTGCCTGCGAGCGCGCCATCCGCCACACCATGCATGCAAAGAAAGAAGCCGGCTACGCGAATGTCGACGAGGTGGCGTCCAGCACGTCCGCGCCTGCCGTCATCATCATAGAGAAGTAGAACACGGGAGGCCGCCCCCGCTTGTATCCCATGGAGGCCATCGCTGGCGCGCCGGCGGCTTGTACAGCTGGTGACCTATCCGGTCATTATCTCAGACAGTCCCGGGCACACCCGTCTGGGCTCCACGGAAGCACCTTCCCCTCCGGCTGAAGCGCCCACTTTGTCAACCCGATGAGCGGCGTAGCCGGACGTAGGAAAGATACGTGGGAAGAATATGCCTCCGGGCTGCCGATAGTCCGATTAGCGGGCTGCCGGACATGGGAAAGACAAAGGGATCCATCGAGACAGGTCGTAGACTAGTGTAGTTTATCTGTATCGTGGGAGTGGAGCTCCCCGTGACTACATGCACATAATTTTACCTTTTTAGTTAAAATATGTCCAAAATATTAACGTTTCCGCTCGGTTTGTATGAAATCCATCATGTTTATATGAAATCCAGTCGAGTTTGCATGAATTCTATCAGGTTTGTTGAAAAAGAGTTTGAAATGCACGCGCTAGCGTTGGATGGCGGAAAGTGATCCATAGCGACTCGTTTGATAGAAGGATTGCCTCAGGAGCGGGTCAGTGAAATCATTAACATATCGATGACCATCATCATTGTCGGGGAAGCCAAAGTTATTACACCACTCATCAAGATGTGATGTTGAAGTCTTGGTCCAAGAGACGGAAAGTGATCCGCTCCTCCTCATATGTATTTGGCATCAAACCAACATTACGCAAGAGAGTACTAAGAAACTCAAGCGTCATGCATTCATATATCTCACATCCCTGATAAACAAAATGATGCAACCTGGCATTATCACAAAGAAAATTGAAATCATTAGTAATTCCTAGCTTGGCGAGTGTTGACTCACAAGCCCGCTTCGATGATTTGATCTTCCTTGTACTGAGCTTCTGGAATTACTTTCTTGCTTCACTGTCGGGGGGATGGACCCCGGGCAGGCAACGGAACCCGGATCTTCTTTGAAAACAACAGGGTCAGCACTGCCCCTCAATACCGGCACGCGCTTGGCCGGGTCGCTCGACCCGGCCAAGCCCCGCAAGCCGGCTAGACTAGCCGACCCGGCAAGACACGTTGACTCGGCCTCAACAACTAGCGCAAGACAGCCGAACCCGGCACGGCCAAAGCTTCCTCAACAAGACAGCACCACCCATGGCGTGCTACGCAATCCAGCCGCAAGTCAGCACCTATCCCGTCCAGGCCGTGCGATGGGACAAGGCTTCAATCAATGATGAACGAGGCGACAGTGCCCCGCCCATGCCTCTGGTTAGCCGGTACGTAGCAACAGTGCTCCTCACCTACCCGCTGACCAAGGTCGGCATGGCTACAGTGCCCCCGCCCCCGCCGCTGACAACAGCAAGCGACGACTTGATGGAGAGCACTGTACACGACTCGACTCGCCCACGCCCTGACGATTGACAAGACGGCGCACAGTCCCCCTAGGCACGCGGGGCCCACACCTAGGGGAACCCGGCGAACCACAAGCCCTCAGCAGGACCCAGCCCGGGTCCCCGGACGCCGACACTATGGACCCACCCACTTATAACATTACCATTCTACCCCTGGGGGGTTGACCTATAAAACCCCCCAGGAGCCCTCATGCAAGGAGAGAGAGGAGAGATATAGACACACCAGAGAACTCATTACATCACACTCGCCAAGTTAGTAACACCCAAGGAGAGGGAACTGCCTAAGCCTTGGCCAGTTTCCTTCCTCTTCCATACAGCTCCAGGAGCGACATTGTACTATCGATCATCCAACAACACTCGACAGGACTAGGGGTATTATCTCTCCGGAGAGCCCCGAACCTGGGTATGTCTGGCGTCCCGCGCCCTCTCATGCCAACCACGCCTCTGAAGCCCACCAGCGCCCTCGAGCCTCCTCCTCTCTTTAGCCATCCCTTGGCATCTGCCATGCGCCCACCACAACAGTTGGCGCCCACCGTGGGGCAGCTCAAGGAGCTGGCCAGGAGCATGCTTCAGACGGGGCCCTTTTCCTACACCGACGAGTCCGTCGCTGATACGTCTCCGCCATATCTACTTTTCCAAACACTTTTGCCCTTGTTTTGGACTCTAACTTGTATGATTTGAATGGAGCTAACCCGGACTGACGCTGTTTTCAGTAGAACTGCCATGATGTTGTTTTATGTGCAGAAAACAAAAGTTCTCGGAATGACCTGAAACTCCACGGAATATCTTACAATAAATAATAAAAAATCCTCGCCAAAGATGAAGACTAGGTGGCCCACACCCTTTCCACGAGGGTGGGGGCGCGCCCCCCTACCTCGTGGGCCCCCTGGAGACCTCCCGACTCCAACTCAAACTCTATATATCTGCTTTCGGGGAGAAAAATATAGGAGAGAAGATTTCATCGCGTTTTACGATACGGAGCCGCCGCCAAGCCCTAAAACCTCTCGGGAGGGCTGATCTGGAGTCCGTTCGAGGCTCTGGAGAGGGGGATTCGTCGCAGTCGTCATCATCAACCATCCTCCATCACCAATTTCATGATGCTCACCGTCGTGCGTGAGTAATTCCATCGTAGGCTTGCTGGACGGTGATGGGTTGGATGAGATTTATCATGTAATCGAGTTAGTTTTGTTAGGGTTTAATCCCTAGTATCCACTATGTTCTGAGATTGATGTTGCTATGAATTTGCTATGCTTAATGCTTGTCACTAGGGCCCGAGTGCCATGATTTCAGATCTGAACCTATTATGTTTTCATCAATATATGAGTGTTCTTGATCCTATCTTGCAAGTCTATAGTCACCTATTATGTGTTATGATCCGTTAACCCCGAAGTGACAATAATCGGGATACTTACCGGTGATGACCGTAGTTTGAGGAGTTCATGTATCCACTATGTGCTAATGCTTTGTTCCAGTTCTCTATTAAAAAGAGGCCTTAATATCCCTTAGTTTCCATTAGGACCCCGCTGCCACGGGAGGGTAGGACAAAAGATGTCATGCAAGTTCTTTTCCATAAGCACGTATGACTATATTCGGAATACATGCCTGCATTACATTGATGAATTGGAGCTAGTTATGTCTCACCCTATGTTATGACTGTTGGAAATATGCCCTAGAGGCAATAATAAAAGCATTATTATTATATTTCCTTGTTCATGATAATTGTCTTTATTCATGCTATAATTGTATTATCCGGAAATCGTAATACATGTGTGAATAATAGACACCAACATGTCCCTAGTAAGCCTCTAGTTGACTGGCTCTTTGATCAACAGATAGTCATGGTTTCTTGACTATGGACATTAGATGTCATTGATAACGAGATCACATCATTAGGAGAATGATGTGATGGACAAGACCCAATCCTAAACATAGCACAAGATCGTATAGTTCGTTTGCTAGAGTTTTTCCAATGTCAAGTATCCTTTCCTTAGACCATGAGATCGTGTAACTCCCGGATACCGTAGGAGTGCTTTGGGTGTACCAAACGTCACAACGTAACTGGGTGACTATAAAGGTATACTACGGGTATCTCCGAAAGTGTCTGTTGGGTTGACACGGATCAAGACTGGGATTTGTCACTCCGTATGACGGAGAGGTATCACTGGGCCCACTCGGTAATGCATCATCATAATGAGCTCAAAGTGACCAAGTGTCTGGTCACGGGATCATGCATTACGGTACGAGTAAAGTGACTTGCCGGTAACCATATCGAACGAGGTATTGGGATACCGACGATCGGATCTCGGGCAAGTAACATACCGATTGACAAAGGGAATTGTATACGGGGTTGCTTGAATCCTCGACATCGTGGTTCATCCGATGAGATCATCGAGGAGCATGTGGGAGCCAACATGGGTATCCAGATCCCGCTGTTGGTTATTGACCGGAGAGCGATATCGATCATGTCTACATGTCTCCCGAACCCGTAGGGTCTACACACTTATGGTTCGGTGACGCTAGGGTTGTAGGGATATGTATATGCGGTAACCCGAATGTTGTTTGGAGTCCCGGATGAGATCCCGGATGTCACGAGGAGTTCCAGAATGGTCCAGAGGTAAAGAATTATATATAGGAAGTGCTATTTCGGCCATCGGGACAAGTTTCGGGGTCACCGGTATTGTACCGGGACCACCGGAAGGGTCCCGGGGGTCCACCGGGTGGGGCCACCTATCCCGGAGGGCCCCATGGGCTGAAGTGGGAAGGGATCCAGCCCAAAGTGGGCTGGGGCGCCACTTCCCCCTAGGGCCCATGAGCCTAGGGTGGGGAAACCCTAAAGGAAGAGTCCTAGAAGGGGAAGGAACCTCCTAGGTGCCTTGGGGAGGAGGGATTCCTCCCTTGGCCGCCGCCCCCTAGGAGATTGGATCTCCTAGGGCCGGCGCCCCCCTAGGCCCCCTATATATAGTGGGGGGAAGGGAGGACCTCTCACCCACGCCTTTGGTGCCTCCCTCTCCCTCTCCAACACATCCTCCTCCTCCATAGTGCTTGGCGAAGCCCTGCCGGAGTACTGCAGCTCCATCATCACCACGCCGTCGTGCTGCTGCTGGAGCCATCTTCCTCAATCTCTCCTCCCCCCTTGCTGGATCAAGAAGGAGGAGACGTCACGCTGACCGTACGTGTGTTGAACGCGGAGGTGCCGTCCGTTCGGCGCTAGGATCTCCGGTGATTTGGATCACGTCGAGTACGCCTTCCTCATCCCCGTTCTTTGAACGCTTCCGCGCGTGATCTACAAAGGTATGTAGATGCAATCCGATCACTCGTTGCTAGATGAACTCCTAGATGGATCTTGGTGAAACCGTAGGAAAATTTTTGTTTTCTGCAACGTTCCCCAACAGTGGCATCATGAGCTAGGCCTATGCGTAGTTCTCTTGCACGAGTAGAACACAATTTGTTGTGGGCGTTGATGTTGTCAACTTTCTTGCCGCTACTAGTCTTATCTTGCTTCAACGGTATTGTGGGATGAAGCGGCCCGGACCAACCTTACACGTACGCTTACGTGAGACCGGTTCCACCGACTAACATGCACTAGTTGCATAAGGTGGCTGGCGGGTGTCTGTCTCTCCCACTTTAGTTGGAGCGGATTCGATGAAAAGGGTCCTTATGAAGGGTAAATAGAAGTTGACAAATCACGTTGTGGCTTTCACGTAGGTAAGAAAACGTTCTTGCTAGAACCCTACTTCAGCCACGTAAAACTTGCAACAACAATTAGAGGACGTCTAACTTGTTTTTGCAGCAAGTGCTTTGTGATATGATATGGCCAAAGTTGTGATGAATGATGAATGATATATATGTGATGTATGAGATGTTCATGCTATTGTAATAGGAATCACGACTTGCATGTCGATGAGTATGACAACCGGCAGGAGCCATAGGAGTTGTCTTTATTTTTTGTATGACCTGCGTGTCATTGAGAAACGCCATGTAAATTACTTTACTTTATTGCTAAACACGTTAGCCATAGTAGTAGAAGTAATAGTTTGACGAGCAAATTCATGGAGACACGATGATGGAGATCATGGTGTCATGCCGGTGACAAGATGATCATGGAGCCCCAAGATGGAGATCAAAGGAGCTATGTGATATTGGCCATATCATGTCACTTTTATTATTTGATTGCATGTGATGTTTATCATATTTATGCATATTGTTTACTTAGAATGATGGTAGTAAATAAGATGATCCCTCATAATAATTTCAAGAAAGTGTTCCCCCTAACTGTGCACCGTTGCGTCAGTTCGTTGTTTCGAAGCACCACGTGATGATTGGGTGTTAGATTCTAACGTTCACATACAACGGGTGTAAGCCAGATTTACACATGCAAACACTTAGGTTGACTTGACGAGCCTAGCATGTACAGACATGGCCTCGGAACACAGAAGACCGAAAGGTCGAGCATGAGTCATATAGAAGATACGATCAACATGAAGATGTTCACCGATGTTGACTAGTCCGTCTCACGTGATGATCGGACACGGCCTAGTTAACTCGGATCATGTTATACTTAGATTACAGGAGGGATGTTTATCTAAGTGGGAGTTCATTGAATAATTTGATTAGATGAACTTAATTATCATGAACTTAGTCTGAAATTTTACAAATATGTCTTGTAGATCAAATGGCCAACGTAGTCCTCAACTTCAACGCGTTCCTAGAGAAAACCAAGCTGAAAGACGATGGCAGCAACTACACGGACTGGGTCCGGAACCTGAGGATCATCCTCATAGCTGCCAAGAAAGATTATGTCCTACAAGCACCGCTAGGTGACGCACCTGTTCTCCCTGCAGAACAAGACGTTATGAACGCTTGGCAGGGACGTACCGATGACTACTCCCTCGTTCAGTGCGGCATGCTTTACAGCTTAGAGCCGGGGCTCCAAAAGCGTTTTGAGAGACACAGAGCATATGAGATGTTCGAAGAGCTGAAAATGGTTTTCCAAGCTCATGCCCGGGTCGAGAGATATCAAGTCTCCGACAAGTTCTTCAGCTGTAAGATGGAGGAAAACAGTTCTGTCAGTGAGCACATACTCACTATGTCTGGGTTGCATAACCGCTTGACTCAGCTGGGAGTTAATCTCCCGGATGACGCGGTCATGGACAGAATCCTTCAGTCGCTTCCACCGAGCTACAAGAGCTTTGTGATGAACTTCAATATGCAGGGAATGGAAAAGACCATTCCTGAGGTATTTGCAATGCTGAAATCAGCAGAGGTAGAAGTCAAAAAGGAACATCAAGTGTTGATGGTGAATAAAACCACTAAGTTCAAGAAAGGCAAGGGTAAGAAAACCTTCAAGAAAGACGGCAAGGGAGTTGCCGCACCCGGCAAGAAAGCTGCCGGGAAGAAGCCAAAGAATGGACCCAAGCCCGAGACTGAGTGCTTTTATTGCAAGGAGAGTGGTCACTGGAAGCGGAACTGCCCCAAATACTTAGCAGACAAGAAGGCCGGCAAAACGAAAGGTATATGTGATATACATGTAATTGGTGTGTACCTTACCAGTACTCATAGTAGCTCCTGGGTATTTGATACTGGTGCGGTTGCTCACATTTGTAACTCAAAACAGGAGCTGCGAATAAGCGGAGACTGGCGAAGGACGAGGTGACGATGCGCGTCGGGAATGGTTCCAAGTTCAATGTGATCGCCGTCGGCACGCTACCTCTGCATTTACCTTCGGGATTAGTTTTAAACCTTAATAATTGTTATTTAGTGCCAGCTTTGAGCATGAACATTGTATCAGGATCTCGTTTAATTCGAGATGGCTACTCATTTAAATCCGAGAATAATGGTTGTTCTATTTATATGAGAGATATGTTTTATGGTCATGCTCCGATGGTGAATGGTTTATTCTTAATGAATCTCGAGCATAATGCTACACATGTTCATAGTGTGAGTACCAAAAGATGTAAGATTGATAATGATAGTCCCACATACTTGTGGCACTGCTGCCTTGGTCACATAGGTGTCAAACGCATGAAGAAGCTCCATGCTGATGGACTTTTAGAGTCTCTTGATTACGAATCATTTGACACGTGCGAACCATGCCTCATGGGTAAAATGACCAAGACTCCGTTCTCAGGAACAATGGAGCGTGCAACCAACTTATTAGAAATCATACATACTGATGTGTGCGGTCCAATGAGTGTTGAGGCTCACGGTGGCTATCGTTATGTTCTCACCCTCACTGATGACTTGAGTAGATATGGGTATGTCTACTTAATGAAACACAAGTCTGAGACCTTTGAAAAGTTCAAGGAATTTCAGAGTGAGGTTGAGAATCAACGTGACAGGAAAATAAAGTTCCTGCAATCAGATCGTGGAGGAGAATACTTGAGTCATGAGTTTGGCACACACTTAAGAAAATGTGGAATAGTTTCACAGCTCACGCCGCCTGGAACACCTCAGCGTAATGGTGTGTCCGAACGTCGTAATCGCACTCTATTAGATATGGTGCGATCTATGATGTCTCTTGCCGATTTACCACTATCTTTTTGGGGCTATGCTTTAGAGACTGCCGCATTCACTTTAAATAGGGCTCCGTCGAAATCCGTTGAGATGACACCGTATGAATTATGGTTTGGGAAGAAACCTAAGCTGTCGTTTCTAAAAGTTTGGGGATGCGATGCTTATGTCAAGAAACTTCAACCTTAAAAGCTCGAACCCAAATCAGAAAAATGCGTCTTCATAGGATACCCTAAAGAAACTATTGGGTATACCTTCTACCTCAGATCTGAAGGCAAGATCTTTGTTGCCAAGAATGGATCCTTTCTAGAGAAGGAGTTTCTCGCGAAAGAAGTAAGTGGGAGGAAAGTAGAACTTGATGCAGTATTACCTCTTGAACCGGAGAGTGGCGTAGCTCAGGAAATTGTTCCTGAGGTGCCTGCACCGACTAGAGAGGAAGTTAATGATGATGATCAAGATACTTCTGATCAAGCTCCTACTGAAATTCGAAGGTCCACAAGGACACGTTCCGCACCAGAGTGGTACGACAACCCTGTCTTGGAAATCATGTTGTTAGACAACGGTGAACCTTCGAATTATGAAGAAGCGATGGCGGGCCCGGATTCCAACAAATGGCTAGAAGCCATGAAATCCGAGATAGGATCCATGTATGAAAACGAAGTATGGACTTTGACTGACTTGCCCGTTGAGCGGCGAGCCATAGAAAATAAATGGATCTTTAAGAAGAAGACAGACGCGGATGGTAATGTGACCATCTATAAAGCTCGGCTTGTCGCTAAGGGTTATCGACAAGTTCAAGGGGTTGACTACGATGAGACTTTCTCACCGGTAGCGAAGCTGAAGTCCGTCCGAATCATGTTAGCGATTGCCGCATTCTATGATTATGAAATATGGCAAATGGATGTCAAAACGGCATTCCTTAATGGTTTCCTTAAGGAAGAATTGTATATGATGCAGCCGGATGGTTTTGTCGATCCTAAGAATGCTGACAAGGTGTGCAAGCTCCAACGCTCGATTTATGGGCTGGTGCAAGCATCTCGGAGTTGGAACATTCGCTTTGATGAGATGATCAAAGCGTTTGGGTTTACGCAGACTTATGGAGAAGCCTGCGTTTACAAGAAAGTGAGTGGGAGCTCTGTAGCATTTCTCATATTATATGTAGATGACATACTTTTGATGGGAAATGATATAGAACTCTTGGACAGCATTAAGGCCTACTTGAATAAGAGTTTTTCAATGAAGGACCTTGGAGAAGCTGCTTATATATTAGGCATCAAGATCTACAGAGATAGATCAAGACGCCTCATAGGTCTTTCACAAAGCACATACCTTGATAAGATATTGAAGAAGTTCAATATGGATCAGTCTAAGAAGGGGTTCTTGCCTGTATTGCAAGGTGTGAAATTGAGCTCAGCTCAATGTCCGACCACGGCAAAAGATATAGAAGAGATGAGTGTCATCCCCTATGCCTCAGCCATAGGTTCTATTATGTATGCCATGCTGTGTACCAGACCTGATGTAAACCTTGCCGTAAGTTTGGTAGGAAGGTACCAAAGTAATCCCGGCAAGGAACACTGGACAACGGTCAAGAATATCCTGAAGTACCTGAAAAGGACTAAGGAAATGTTTCTCGTCTATGGAGGTGACGAAGAGCTCGTCGTAAAGGGTTACGTCGACGCTAGCTTCGACACAGATCTGGATGACTCTAAGTCACAAACCGGATACGTGTATATTTTGAATGGTGGGGCAGTAAGCTGGTGCAGTTGCAAGTAGAGCGTCGTGGCGGGATCTACATGTGAAGCGGAATACATGGCAGCCTCGGAGGCAGCGCATGAAGCAATTTGGGTGAAGGAGTTCATCACCGACCTAGGAGTCATACCCAATGCGTCGGGGCCGATCAAGCTCTTCTGTGACAACACTGGAGCTATTGCTCTCGCCAAGGAGCCCAGGTTTCACAAGAAGACGAGGCACATCAAGCGTCGCTTCAACTCCCTTCGTGAAAATGTTCAAGATGGAGACATAGATATTTTTAAAGTACATACGGACCTGAATGTAGCAGATCCGTTGACTAAACCTCTCCCTAGAGCAAAAAATGATCAACACCAGAATTCCATGGGTGTTCGATTCATCACAATGTAACTAGATTATTGACTCTAGTGCAAGTGGGAGACTGTTGGAAATATGCCCTAGAGGCAATAATAAAAGCATTATTATTATATTTCCTTGTTCATGATAATTGTCTTTATTCATGCTATAATTGTATTATCCGGAAATCGTAATACATGTGTGAATAATAGACACCAACATGTCCCTAGTAAGCCTCTAGTTGACTAGCTCGTTGATCAACAGATAGTCATGGTTTCCTGACTATGGACATTAGATGTCATTGATAACGAGATCACATCATTAGGAGAATGATGTGATGGACAAGACCCAATCCTAAACATAGCACAAGATCGTATAGTTCGTTTGCTAGAGTTTTTCCAATGTCAAGTATCCTTTCCTTAGATCATGAGATCGTGTAACTCCCAGATACCGTAGGAGTGCTTTGGGTGTACCAAACGTCACAACGTAACTGGGTGACTATAAAGGTATACTACGGGTATCTCCGAAAGTGTCTGTTGGGTTGACACGGATCAAGACTGGGATTTGTCACTCCGTATGACGGAGAGGTATCACTGGGCCCACTCGGTAATGCATCATCATAATGAGCTCAAAGTGACCAAGTGTCTGGTCACGGGATCATGCATTACGGTACGAGTAAAGTGACTTGCCGGTAACAAGATCGAACGAGGTATTGGGATACCGACGATCGGATCTCGGGCAAGTAACATACCGATTGACAAAGGGAATTGTATACGGGGTTGCTTGAATCCTCGACATCATGGTTCATCCGATGAGATCATCGAGGAGCATGTGGGAGC